>NC_080097.1:73293887-73600818 GCF_950005125.1 Chionomys nivalis
CAGGAATGTTAATCTGGGTATTCCATTGCTGTAGCAGGTCGCGGCCCCATAAATTTATTGTGATATTGGCAATATATGGCCTTAGTCTTCCTATTTGCCCTTCAGACCCTATGCATTCAACCCATCTTGTGCTTTGTTTTACACGAGATAGGGTTCCAATTCCCAGGAACTGAACATCTACCTCTTGAAGAGGCCAATTCGGATGCCAAGATTCTTGAGTAATGATACTTACATCCGCACCTGTGTCCAATAAGCCTTCAATAAAAGTGCCATTTATACAGACTCTTAGCTTTGGTCTTTGATCATTAATAGAAGTCTGCCAAAATATACGTTTACTCTGTCCTACTGGGTTTTTTGACTCATCCTCCATGCGTAATTCATCATTTAGACCAGTAATATTTTTTACAGCAGAAATTGGAGCTTTTAATTTTCTTGGTGAGGCACGTTCTCTACTGTGACTGGGAATGACTGGGCCACTGTTGGCTTGGGGGCCTGCGAGAGGCCCCTCAAGGAGTTTCCCGACGGTATCGGGTTGCCTTGTCTGTCTGTTGTTGACCTGCATTCGTTGGACCAGTGTCGGCCTTTACCGCATCTCCTACATATACCTGAAGGCCGAGGTCTCCTATTTTTGTCATTCCCAGAAGGGATATTATTCCTAGAAATCCTTTGCCTGCAATCCCTTTTCAGATGTCCTAATTTACCACAATTAAAACACCTGGCAGTTTGATGTCTCCTCATTGCTTTGGAAATCGCTTCTCCTACCCAAGATTCATCATTATAGCTAAACGTCTCGACATTCATTGTATGCTGAATCCATTCATCCATAGGTGCTGATCTAAACTTTAATGGCCCAATTATCTTTTTGCATTCTATGTTTGCATTCTCAAAAGCTAGAGATTCAAGAAGTAGTCGTCTAGCTTCTGGGTCTGTTACCCCTATGTCCAGAGCCTTAATTAATCTTTGCAAAAAGTCAATAAAGGGTTCTCTCTGTCCCTGCCTAATTCTGGTATATGATTCAACCCTTTTTGCTGGATCTTGTAGCCTATTCCAAGCATTTAAAGCTGCTTGGTGACATAAACACAGTACTTCATCATCATAAAGAGCTTGGACCTGTGGATCAGCATATTCTCCTACACCAAGAATTTGATCTTGGGAAACCTCCACACCTTTTGCTCTTCCTTGCTGTTCCATATGTTTGGATTCTTCTCTGAAATAGATTCCAAACATCAAGGAAGGTCCATTATCTAAAACTGCAGACACTAACTGATGGAAATCGTGGGGGGTAGCTCTAGCATTAGAAGCCCAAGTCCTTATCATTTCCTTAACATATGCAGAGTGCAAGCCAAAGGTAACTATAGCTTGCTTAATTTCTTTTAGATCATTCATTGCTATTGGCATCCATCTAGCTTCTCTGACTCCTTTTGAGCCTTTAGAAGTTGACGCTTTGTCAGAATGAATTACAGGGTATGTCGCTAAAACCCTGGGTAAGCCAGATCTAATAGCTGGTGGTGGCATTGTATCCTGTCCTTGTGCCTTCTTACTCTGTTCACCAGCTCCAATAATTTCTTCAATCATTTCAAGTCTTTTTATCATTGTCTCTCTTAAATCCTGAATCTCCTGAGCTACATGTGTTTCTAGTGATTTCACTGAGGTATCAATTTTTTGGTTCCCATTCTGCACCTGTGATTTCAAAGCTTTTGAATCCTGAATCTCCTGACCTGTATTAGTTTCTGGTAAATATTGTATGGTTCTTAGGACCATATTTTTCCTAAATAATAGAATATTCAAAAGAATACTGAAACCTAGTAACCAGTAAATTAAGTTATCTCCATAGTCGTATAAATCTTGCATGAAAAAACCCATTGTTTTGGTAGTCAAAATAGTAAAATTCATGTTGGAAACGAAAACTGCCATATTACCTATTATCCAGCAGGTGGCGCTGTTCCCAAGTCGCGATGAAAACGGGGTCCTGTTTCAGTGTCCGCCTAGTATTTGTTAAAAACTGGGAAATGCAAGTTGCTCAACAAAGTAAATGTAATTAAATCAATTCCGTACACGGAACCATAAACCCAGAATCCAGGGGTAGAGAAGAGTAACCCGGAAGCCGTGTATGCCTCCACGTGACAGAGTCGTCCCAAGGGGTTGCAGCTTTCCGCAACCGGTAACCGCGTGCTCTGGTTCACTCCGCTTAAGAGCTGCGCTTGCAAGGGAGATTTGAAAACGACTCAGAAAAGAGCAAACCACGTGGGCAGAGACTACGCGGGCCTGTGGAATTTAAATCCACGTAGCGAGGCAAACGATAGGCTGCGTGGGGACTTGAAGTCAATCTGAGGTGTCTAAAGGGAAAATATAAAGAACTGCAGCAAGAAAAGCCACTGCGTGATGATTTATGTTAAACTGCTGGCTCCACGCACAAGGCACAGGCCGCAAGGCACAGGCCGCAAGGCACAGGCCGCGGCCGAACTGGCGGCCGGCAGCCGAGCGGGGGAAGGAGGGGTCCTAAAACCAAACGTTGGGTGCCAGATGAAGGCGCAAGTCATAAACAATCCCACACCAGTTTGGAATTGTGATTAATAGGGTGGTATTTATTTAAAGGGGAATAAACTTACAGATCACCATCCCAGACAACAGCCCTCTGCACACGCAATTAGGAAGAAGTCTAGTCGCCGGAACCGGAGCAGGAAGTAAAGAGAGAGAGGAGGGAAGTGGCCGCTTTTTTTAAAGGGAAAGATACCACGCCCCAATGGGCTGGTATCTTGGCGGCTATTGGCTGGAGGAGCGGAAGGACCTCCCAAAACACCATCTTCTGCCAAGTCTGCAACTATAGCCTCATGAGGTATGCCCTATGATTGGTTGACAGAGGAAGAGATGATAAAAGCTTTATTTACTGATGGTTCTGCATGTTATACAAGTACCACTCACAAGTGGACAGCTAAGGTATTACACTTCCTCTCTGAGACAATCATGAAAGATACCAGTGAAGGGAAATCTTCACACTGGGCTGAACTTTCAGAAGTACACAGGGGCATGCATTTTATATGGAACGAGGAAATGATGAATGTATGATTATTTATTGATTCATAGCCTGAAGCCAGAGGATTGTCTGGATGGCCTGAGATATGGGAAGAGCATGATTGAAAATGAGAAAGACATCTGGAGAAAAATTGTGTGAATAGGTCTCTGCAAATAAGCAAATGAGGTGAAGACAGTTTGTATACCATGTAAATGCTCATCAAAAGGTAATTTTAGCTGAGAAGGAGGTCAATAATCAAGGAAACAGGATGACCCATTCTGTGGATATCAGTCTATTTCTGCCACCACTCCTGTCATTGCACAATGGGCCCATGAACAATGTGGAAACAACGACAGTAATTGGGATTACCCCTGAGCTCAAAAACATGAACTTCCACTCACCAAGCCTTACCTGGACTACTGTTGCTGAGTTCCAGATCTGCAAACAACAGAGACCAAAACTGAGTCCCAGATGTGGCATGATTTCCTAGGGTAACTAGCTAGCAACCTGGTGGCAGGTTGACTACATTGGACTATTTCCTCAATGGAAATAACATTACTTCTTCCTTACTGGAGTAGAAACTCTTCATGTTTTGGATGTGCCTTTCCTGCATGCAATATTTCTACCAAAACTATCTTCCATGGACTTACAGAAAGTCTGATTATGGTATTCCATACAATATTGCTTCATTTTTTCTTTTAATTTATTTAAATATTTTTCATTTATTTTACATACTAACTGCAGTTTCCCTTTCTTCCTCTCCTCCCTCACCCTCTGACTTCTGTCTACCCTGTCCCCATACACTCCTCCTCTGTCTCCATTCAGAAAGAGGCAGGTCTCCCATGGGCTTGAAGAAAACATGGCACATTAAATTGAGACAAGGCCTAGTCCTCCCCTTGTGTCAAGGCTGGACAAGTTAATCCAACATGTTCTCCAAAGCCAGATAAATGCCAGGAACAGGACAGGTTCTTATTTCCCTACTAGAAGCCTTATAAATATACCAAGTCACCCAAATGTCACACACATGCAAAGGGCCTAGGTCAGTCTCATGTACTCCTTAACTATTAATTCAGAGTCTAAGAACTCCCAGGAGCTCAGTCATCTGTTTTTTTTTAAATGTTCCCCAGCATGACTCCATGTTTCATACATTCTTTCCTCCCTTTCTTCAGCAAGACTCCCAGAGTTCAGTCCAGTGCTTAGTTTTATATCTCTGCATCTGCTTTCATCATTACTGTATAGAATATCTCTAATAACAATTAGTGTAGTTAAAAATCTGATTACAGTAGAAGGCCAGTTCGGGCACCCTCTTCACTATTACTAAGATTCTTAGCTGGGGTCATCTTTGTGGATTCCTGGGGGTTTTCTTGGCACCAGGTTTCTATCTCCCAAATTCCCCCTATCAATATGTCTCTTTCATTACTTTCCCTGTATTTCCCTGGGAAGAAGAAATATAAGAGTTCTCCTGAGTAAACTGGGGGTGAGGAGATGAAGGGATAGGAACTTAAGGGAGTGGGTTGAGCAGGCTGAACACAGTATTGCTTCAGACCAAGGAAATGACTTCACACTGGAGAAGTCAGTAGGCCATGATCACAGAATCCACTGATCTTACCATGTTACCCACCATTCTGAAGCAGTTGGCCTGATTGAAAAATGGGACGGCCTTTTAAAGGCACAGTGATAGTGCCAATTAGTTGGCAGCATCCTGAAGGTCTCGAATAGTGTTCTCCAAAAGGTGGTGTATGCTTTAAAAAAACATCCAATATATGGTATGATTTCTCCCCTAGGCAGGATCCACAGATCCAGAAATGAAGGGACCCAAAAGAGAAGAATTATACTCACCCTAGTGATGCACTAGGAAATTTTTTGCTTCCATTACCTTAAGTTCTGTTGCCCTAGAAGTTTTGTTTCCCAGGTGGAAAAGTGTTGGCAGGAGCCACAACAAATATTCCATTGAATTGTAACCTCAGATTCCCCATTGGCCACCTTGAGCTTCTGATGCCTTAATTCAACAAGCTAAGAAGGAAATAACAGTATTCGAAGATGACATTAATCCAGATTACCATGGGAAAATTGGATTGTTTCTCCAAAAAGGAGGTAAAGATTGTTCCCAAAGTACAGGAAATCCTTTAGGGCATCTATTGATGCTACCATGCCCTGTGATTAAATAGTCAATAGGAAACAACAGTCTAATCTGGGCAGGATGTCAAAAGTCTAAAACCAATAAGGAGTGAATATATGGTTCACTCCTCTAGGAAAAGAGTTAAGACCTGCTAAGATGTTTAGGGGATGGAAGAAATATAGATTTGCTTGTAGAAGAAAGTCATTACAAATACCAGCTAAGGCTACTTTCTGGTTGCAGATAAAAGGACTATAATTGACAAGAGTGTTTCTGTCATATTTTTAAGAATTCATTTGTACAGATATTTTTTGGATTTTCCTCAATTTCTTTATAATGTGATATAGCATCAACTGAGAAAATATCAATGGTTATCATATTTGAATTTGAGATAGTAAAAGAATGACACTTAAGAGACATTGTTGAAGATGGAAGTTACAAAAGAATCCCACACTAGCTTGGAATTGCATATAATAAAGGATTATTTATTTAGGGGTAGACTCACAGATCACGGTCCTCTGCATGAACCAGGAACAGGAACTGAATCCAGCAGCCAGGAGAGAGAAAGCAAGCATGTGTTTTCCTTTGACATTTATAGTATAAGAGGCCACACCCAAGTGGGTTGGTATCTTAAAGGCTACTGGCCAAAGGATTTCCTATAGCACCTTCACCTTTTGTTTAAATAAAAAGAGTCCTAAACCTAATACAAAACTATATATAATAAGAACAAATATCAAGTATAAAAATTAGAATGACAACCAGCATAAACAATATTAAACAAGGAACATATGCTAAATGTTTCAATAATCATTCTGTTCTAAGGATTCTAAGTCTTGAATTAGAAATGGCTTGACTAAATCATAAGAGAAAAGTAATGATGACTATCTAATCTTCCACCCCATTGAACGCCTAAGAAGGGAGATAATTTTACTTGAATAGGCAGGAAGACAATCAAGCAGCTTCTAAAATATGCAGTAGATGACAAAGACAACTGGCTACATGGGAAATAACCCAAAGTCTCATTTGCAAAGTTGAAGCAACCAACTTTGCTTTACAGGCCTAGAATAACTTACAGACCATCTTCTGAGACAGGAAAGTTTTCAGAATCATTTAGCCCTGTCTTGACAAGGTTTGGCAGCCTTTTCCCCTGCATCCTGCTTGTCCTTTTTGGACATCATGCATTTTGTCAGTGTCATGTCAGAAGCATGAGCAGTTTTTTGCCCAAAGGCCAGTTTTTCCAAGATGAAAACAAGCTCCAAATGGAGTGTTTTCCATGCTCAACATTCTCTTGGAAAGAGATCAGTGCTGCCAGGAGCAATCATGTCTCACATGAACAGAACTCTAAGTTATTTAAATGCCATGTTCTACAGTTCTTTGAAGTGGTTGAAGATTACCTATCTGTGCAGAATACAATCTCTATGTATCTAAAAGACCTGATTAAGCTAATGATAAGCATAACAAACATGAATGACTATTGACCTATAATATTTAACACCTGTATAACTTAAAGACTAAGACTTTATATTAGAATACTAAACAATCTTTAAACAACTGTGCAGCAATTGAGGAAAATGACCACTGTCATGGTCTGGTGCCAGCCAAGACCATAAATTATTTCTCTGGACCAGAGAGGAAAAGTGGAAATAATTGAGACAACTCATGTGGCTTTATCAGGAGGGAGTTTTTCAGTGATTGTGGAGACACAGAACTGACTTAGAGTGCAGGCTCCTCCTGCAACAGATGAGACGAACCTGGGAAATGGTTGCTTGGCAAACCACGCATAGATGAAAGCAAACTTTCTCTGTCCATTTCTCAAACATTCTCTCAGAATCTGTACCCTGGATAAGGAAGTGGCCTTTGAGCTCAGTTCTTCACGCTCTACCAGTTACAAAGGAGTGCTTTGCTTCTGTATACACGTTGCCTTGTTTCTATGTACTTCTTTTCAGTTTTATTACTGTTATTAATTGAGGTATTGTTTCTTGCAAGGAGAGGCAAGGGTTTCTCATGATCATGTACGTGAGTAAAGGGCGGGTTTCAGAGTTGAGGTAATGCTTTTTAGTTTGTATAAAAGCCATACAAAATAAAGCTTGTTATGCAGTTGTTCACACTCTGCATCCCCTGTGTCCTGATTTACGTGACACCCAGGGACCCCAACGCACTAGACGTTGACAAGTGATCTCTCATGAAATCCTGAGTTCATATCCTGAAAATTCCTCATGCTTATTCTCCAAATAGCCTTTATACCATAACGTAAACTGAGGGTAAATTCATTAGCATTCTGTTTCCTAGGTAATCAGGCGAATGACTAGTCACATTCACATCTTCCTATGTCTTCTCTGTCACCTGTCTTCCTATCTTCCTGCTCTGTATGCCAACTCTGCCATGTAGGTCAAATTAGCATCTCTATCCCAGGTGTCCTCCAAAACACAAAGAAGCAGCAGAACAACATCCTGACCCTTTCTTAGGGATGGCAACAGGCTAGGTGACCACCTCCCATGCAGCAGATGCAAACTGTGGCCTGGAATTCTGGTCACAATACCATGTAGAAATATGGGCCTACAGACCTCAAAATGTAAACAATGTACAAGTATCTTTATCAGTGGTAGAAATGTATAATGCAATACGATAAATATATCCTAATTGTATAAATATACAAGATGTCTTAAACAGAACGTATGTTTTTAATACGTGCATACAAAATAACTTTGCGTAGGTGTACAAATATTGTAAACAGGAATAGGAGCATATTCAATATAACAAATATAATTTGAACTTGTATCAATATACAAGAATCTATATCAATGTAAATCGCCTATAAATAATAGTTCACAAGTGTAATGTTCTGTCTCTTTAAGAGGCAAGCCATGCCCACTCCCTTCCTGCTTGCAGTCTCTGCCCCACTCTCTCGCCCCATCCTTCTCTTGAAGAGGCAGCTTCTGCCTCTCTCCCCACTTCTCACTTTCCCCCTTTCTCCCCCCCCTCTCTTTCTCTCCCCTTCTCCCCTTTTTGCTTCCCCTCCATAACACCAAATAAATGTCCAATTTTATTCTGTACGGGTGTCTATCTCTGTGCCTCCCACCTGCCGCCTATCTGTTTGTTGCTGCCAAGGACCAGCCACCTTCCCTGCCATGTGGTTTCTGGGACTGGCTGCTTTTGAGTCCTCAGCAGTCCCAGAGACTCACAGCATCTGTGCCTCCCACCCACCACCTGCCCACACCGCTTGCTGGGGGACGAGCCAGCTGCCACATGGCTGGGGACCAGCCACCTTTATTTGGGGACCTGCTACATGGTATTGACCCTGCAGCAAGCTGCTGGGGACCCACAGCAAATCTATTTCAACAAGTATTCACTTTATTATTCACTATTATTAGTGTGAGTAGTCTCACACTAATCTACCTTTTATCCCATCCAGTTTCCCTTTATTTTTTGGAAGAGATCCCTGAACCTGCATAATTTCTACCCCAATCCCCAACCCTATATCAGTTATAATCAACCCCTAATTGACATCCCTAAAATGAGGACAAGTTTTGTTGGGAGAGGGACATCATTTCCTAGAATTACTTCCAGCTGTCATGGGGATGATGTTCTTTCTATGGGGTCCTGTAAAAGTAAAATGATAGTTAATTTTCAAGATTACTGTCTGGTATAATTGCAGATAGTCTCTGAATAGTTGCTAGGGTTTCTCTGAGGTTCCTATTTGGAGTTGTGGCCAGAATGTTGTAAGATGGTGCACCTTTCTTAAAGTAGTCTTTTAACTACTTTCAGCCAGTCTTAAAGTGGTGCTATCAGCATAATGATATCACCAGATGGAGTCATTGTTGTGGGGGCCCATCTTCTTCCTGGAAGTTTCAAAGATTACTTCAGGAAAATCTATTTTTCATTGTGGAAAACATAAATGTTATTTATTCATATAGACATATATTCAATGAAAGACAAAATATAGACAAAATAGGTATGGAAGTAAAATTTTCCCAAGATTTTTCTTCTTTCTGTCCCATATCGGATGGCTCCTGACATGAAACAGAAACTCTGATTTTTTCTTAAAACAAAATGCTTGGATTTAGGGAAGGATAGCAACTTTTCAACTCCAAAGCCAGCTCTGATTTTTAAGTGAGTTTATATTTCTATTGGGTATTAGATATTTATTTATGTACAGAGAATGTACATATAAAATTTTACTCTGCAGATGACCTGTCCCCATAAGTCATATTCCTCTTTGTTTGTTGATCCTTTCTGGATAGTTATCTTTTCATTTTTAGGCATCCAAATATCCAGGGTCTCTTGACTTTGTAAAAATGAGTATTTTCCAGCAAAGACAAGAACAGAACCCTGCCCAAATCCTTATTAGGTTTCCTTACCACCTGTATGATTGTCACCTCTGTGGATGAGATGTCATTTATCTGTCTTAAGAGATTTCTTCTCTTCTAATTGAATCTTTATTTATTTTGATGATATCCATAGCTTTTCTTCTCCTGTGGAAACAAGAGCAAAATCCCTTCCCCAACATAGCACATCTCCTCATTCCCATTTTGAGATCAACACATCCTTGAACTACATGGGCTGATTTAATTCAGAAGTTTTTTCTATTACCCAATGGATGTCTGCTGCCATTGTTCCTTTCTCATTAGCATTAAGAAAAATCAAGATTAATAAAGCATTATGCAATCTATTTCTATGGTAATTTATATCCCTTTCTATTTTTTTAACGTATCTTTTACAGTTTGATTGGATCTTTCCATAACTGCTGACTTGTAGGATTGTTTGATACACTTGTAATATGCTGTATATTATAAACAAAAAACTGTTTAATTTTCTTAAAGACATATGCTGAACCATTGTCTTTATTTATGCAGGTATAGCCATGATGGCCATAACTTCTAATAAATATGTGATTACTGAATCAGCCTTTTCTGGACTCAAGACAGTTGCCCATTGAAAACCTGAGTAAGTGTTAATGATATGGTGTACATATTTCATTTTTCAAATTCTGTAATGTAGAACACATCCATATGTCATATTTTAATTTTTTGAGTACCATTTGGGTTACTCTCTGCAGGTAACAGTATTTGATTATAGAAAGAACAAGTAGGACATCTCTTTATAATCTCCTTAGCTTGTTGCCATGCAATAGAAAACTCTTTTAAACCTTTGCTACTGATATGATGTTTCTTATAAAATTCTGAGGCCTTCATCACATTTCCAAACCATAATCAGTCAAGTTCTGCACTGCTTGTGCTAGAGGATTTGGTATACCTGTATAAAATTGGATTTGTGTTATGTATATGAGACAAAGCCTATCCGTGATTATATTTTGAAACTGAATAAATAATGAAGTCAATTCTGTATCATCTGATAAAAATTCAGTAGTTTTAATATGCAAAACAACTCTTTCTGCATATTGAAAACCAGTAACTATATTGAGAGGTTCGTTAAAATCCCTTAGTACCATGAAGAGAGCATATAGCTCTGACTTTTGGACAAAACTATAAGGGGTTTGTTCCATCTTACTTAAATCTGACTTGTAACTTGCCTTTCCTGACTTATTTGTATCAGTATAAAATGTATGGGCTATAGTTATTAGTGCAATGTACAATTTGAGGATGAATCTCAGTACTTCTCTTTATAAGGTTAATTTTATCACTTTTGGAATAGTTGCTATTAATTTCTCCTAAACATTAGCATGAGCCCTTTGCCATGGTTCATTGTCTTCCCATAATTTTTTTATTTCATCAGTAGTCAAAGGCACTCTTATCTCTGCTGGGTCTAAACTTGCTAATTGACAAAGTCACAATTTTCTTTTTATAATTAATTCAGAGACATTTTCCATATCAGTTTTTAATTTTTTACTTTGTTTATGTGGTAAAAATATCCATTCTAGGGTAATATTGTCCCTCTGCATTAAAATTCCTGTATGAGAAATTCTTTAAGGCAATATGACTAGAATGCAGTTAAGATTTGGATTAACTCCATCCACATGTGCCTCCTGTAATTTCTCTTCAACCACACTCAATTCTTTCTCAGATTCAGCTGTTAATTTCCTAGGACTATTTAAGTCTTTGCCACCATCTAAAGTTTTGTTTAAATGAATTATTAGATCAGGTATTATCCTAAGCTGGTCATAGACTGGAAATGTCTCCTAACAATCTTTGAAAGTCATTAAGAGTCCACAATTGGTCTCTCCTAATTTGTGTCTTTTGTGTTCTAATTTTCTATAAACATATTTTAAAACCTAAGTAATTGCCTGAATCTCCTTTCTGTATTTTTCAGGAGCAATTTGTAATCCCCATTAGGCAAAACTTCCTTTACTTCTTCAAAGATTCTTTCTAAAGTATTTGCATTTGAATTAAATAACAAAATGTCATCCATGTAATAGTAAATTATAGACTTAGGAATTTGCTTATATATTATTTTCAATGGCTGACTTACAAAGTATTGGCACAGGGAGCTATTGTGGGAGAATGTTCCACTCATCCATTGTTGGTGGGAATGCAAACTAGGAGTCAACCCACCTCAGGATCCAGCAATTCCACTCTTTGGAATTTACACAAGAGATGCCCAATTATACTACAAAAGCATTTGTTCAACTATGTTCATAGCAGCACTATTTGTAATAGCCAGAACCTGGAAAGAACCTAGGTGCCCCTCAATAGAGGAATGGATAAAGAAGGTGTGGCACATATACACTTTAGAGTTTTACTCAGCATTAAAAACCAATGACATCTTGAATTTTGCATGCAAATGGATTGAAATAGAAAGCACTTTACAGAGTGAGATAACCCAGACCCAAAAGAGGAATATGGTATGTACTCACTCATAAGTGGATTCTTGCCATAAACAACGGACATTGAGCCTATAGTTCTTGATCCTGGAGAAGCTAAACAAGAAGGTGAACCCAAAGAAAAACATATTGTTATCATCCAGGATATTAGAAGTAGACAAGATCGCCGGGCAAAAGTTGGGAGCAGGGGGTTCGGGTGGGTTGGGAGAAGGAGAGATGGAGAAAGAGAAAGGAGAAGGTGAGGACTGGGGAGAGCTGAAGGAATGGGATGGTTGAGATGGAGGAAGGGTGGATATGGGAGCAGGGAAGAAGATATCTTAACTAAGGGAGCCATTTTAGGGTTGGCAAGAGACTTGGCTCTAGAGGGGTTCCCAGGTGTCCAAGGGGATGTCCCCAGCTAGGTCTATGGGCAGCAGAGGAGAAGGTGTCTGAACTGGCCTTCTCCCATAGCCACACTGATGAATATCTTGCATATCACCATAGAACCTTCATCTGGTGATGGGTGGAGATAAAGAAAATGACCCACATTGGTGCACTGAACTGAGCTCCCAAGGTCCAGATGAAGAGCAGAAAGATGGAGAATACGAGCAAGGAAGTCAGGACTGCGTGGGGTGTGTCCACCCAAGGAGATGGTGGGAATGATCTAATGGGAGCTCACCAAGGTCTGCTGGACTGGGTCTGAATGAGCATGTGATCAAACCAATCTCTCTGAATTTGTCTGACAATGAGGGTGGACTGAGAAGCCAATGATAATGACACTAGGTTTTTAATCTACTGCATGTACTGTCTTTTCAGGAGCCTAGTCTGTTTGCATGCACACCTTCCTAGACCTGAATGGAGGGTGGGCCTTAAACTTCCCACAGGGCAGAGCACCCTGACTTCTCTTAGGACTGGAGAGTGAGGGGGAGGTGGAGGGGGAGGGTGGGAGTGGGAGGAAAATGGGAGGATGAGAGGAGGTGGAAATTTTTAATAAATAAAAATATATACATATATAAAGAAATAGAGTAATAAAAAAGTCATGTAAATTGGAAAATACACAGAAAGCCTGGATACTGTGTTATTGTGTTGTCTTTTAATTGTTTGACTGCTGAGGAATGGGCAACAGCTGCCAAAAGACATTTGATTACAAATGTTGCTGAATTAAACCAGCCTATATATTTTAAAAATAGCTTGATTTCAAAATTTAAGTCAAAACAGCTGGGAAAGAGGTTCTGCTTTTATTCCCATATGAAATGAGATGTTGTGGATTCATTCTGGGTTAAGAAAAATTAGATTTAATTGAGGAAGACCTCTTGAAAAATCTCTTATAGGAGTGGATGGCACAGATGATTCGAAGTCTCAGAGTGCCTTCGCTGCCATTTCCTCTGAGTTATAAATCCAGAACAGTGTTAAGGTTACTGGTTGAGGTGATCCAGCCTCACAGAATACTCCTGTCAGGTTTGGACCATAATCCTAAATTTTCTCAGGGTTCCCCTGTGGGAGTCCCCTCTGTGTGTTGCTTTTCTTGGTTAATGAATAAAGAAACTGCTCTGGCCTGTTGATAGGGCAGAATTTAGGTATGTGGGGAAGACAGAAATAAATGCTAGGAGAAAGAAGGGCAGAGTCAGAGAGACACCATGGATCTGCCACCAGAGTAAGATATGCAGCCGAAACTTAGCTGGTAAGCCATTGTCATGTGGCAATACAGAGATTAATAAAAATGGGTTAAAATAAGATGTATAGTTAGCCAATAAGAAGATAGAGATAATAGGCCAAGCAGTGATTTAATTAATACAGTTTCTGTGTGGTTATTTCAGGGCTAAGCTAGCTGGGCAGTCAGGGTGAACAAGCACACCCTCTTCTACATTCACCAAAGATTACCGGCACCCCCCAATCATTAAGAAGTAGCCTAGAAAACTACAACCACATTCCCAAAAACTGGATTATAGATATTTGTCTTTGTTTAGAGTATTGGTTATGAGCTGTAATAGATAATGGTCAGGACAAAAGCTAAACAAAGGAGATTAGATCCAGAGTTCTTGTTTTGAAAAGAATAAATGGGGAAATGCTGTGGGATAATGGTCTTACACACTATAAAGGTTTGTCATGTATTAGTTTCATAAAATGCTGTTTGGTCAGTAGCCAGGTGTATGACTAAACTAATAGAAGTCTGGGAATTCAGAGACTCAATCCAAGGGAGATAAAGAGGCAGCAAGATGAGAATGCCTCACTGAGAAAAGGTACCAAGCCTTGTAACTAAACATAGATCAGAATTTTGGGTTCATTTAAATGGTAGGAACTAGTTAGTAATAAGCCTGAACAATAGGACGAACAATTTGTAATTGATATAAGCCTCTGCATGCTTATTTGCGACTGAAGTCTGTGGGACCAGACAGGACAGAAACTTCCATCTATGTATTACGATCATATGAAGGCATATATACTATCCTTGAGTGACGGCACTTAGCCAACTGGTAAGATAACTAACAATGTGCCACCTATTCATTATCTGCTGTGTATCCATACCGGATATTATCTGCTCTTTACAGTCACTGAGTTGAAATGCAAAACCATAGTCCATTATCAAGTGGAAATGAAGTACATAAGACTAAGCCCAAGAAGATCTAGAAGACAGAAGTAAATAACTTAAAGAAGATGTCCAAATGCCTGTCAACCCTACTTCTGCTATAATATCTTATATCTGTATGGATACTTATATTATTTCATGGGATATTCCCTATGATAAGCTGATGGAAAAACGACTTGACTTAGGTAAGGATATTGTGTGTATGTGTGTGTGTGTATGTGTGTGTGTGTGTAAATATTTTATCATATTACATGGAATCTAAATTGATAATTTAGACAGTTTAGATAATAGGGATACAATGTCCAAAGTAGACACCTTATGCCCTCCAGTGCTAGGAATGGGTTACAATGTGCTTAATCATTGCTCAAAGGGGTCCCACAAACCTCACCCAAAAATTACAGCTAATGTCAAAGCTGTTAGCATGAGCTTCTTAAATTGAAGCTACATTACCACCTAAGTAGCAAGACACTGGAGAATTATGCCTTGTTTTCTAGAATGCTGTATATGCTCTGGATCAACATCAAATCTATAGTATTGTTTCTCCCATACTCTTTGCTTGTGAGTTCAATGTTAAATGGTAAAAGTGGACTTGTACCAATCATCATGACCCCTGTGGCTTTTTTATGCTGCCCAAAAAGTTTTGGTTTAACAGGTAAAATGAACTAGAAGTTAAGCCATTTGCAGTCTCCTGGTTCTCTTGAATCAGCAGTCTAAGAAAAGACTTACAATGTTAGCATTGGAGAATTATCTAGACTATGAGTGTCAAATTGTCAAATATCAGATTATTAAAGTTGATGGGAAACTATAACAACTAAATCCAAACAGGATAATAAATGGTGGCCAGACGCATTAGAAATGAAAGTGTTAGTCATATCTCAAAGTCAAATGCCAATACACACAGACATACACAGGAGAGAGATAGACTTACATATATATATATATATATATACAAAATTAAGCACAAATTTGGTTGATAAAATAGATAATTATGGGGAAATGGTTGATATTCTAGAAGTATATGTTTTCACAAGGCTTTGTGAAGTGTAAAAAACTAAGAAATTCATCACTATCAGAAAGCTTTAAACAAAATGCTTTTTAGAGTTTTCATAGAATCAAAAGTATAACTACTACCATTAAAACATGGAAAAATACAACTATGTCAATAGAGTAGATATACAAAAGAGAGAAAATAAGTGTATCTTCTTTATACAGAAAAAAGGTGTTTTTCCAATAATGTGTAAGAAGTGAACTGACTCCCAAAATGTACCCTCTGACTTCCACGCACATTGTGTGGTGCATTTGTGCACAGGTACACAAGCACAAACACATAAAAAATAGACAGTCAGACAGACAATCAGACAGACAGACAGACAGACAGACAAACAGACTGGATAAAAATAAATGTGATCAAAAATAAGATTACACATCTCTGAACTTGGTGGACAATGAGAGCTGATGAGAGGCCAAGGACAATGGCACGGGGTTTTGATCCTACTTCATGTTCTGGCTTTGTGGGAGCCTAGCCAGTTTGGATGTTCACCTTCCTAGACCTGGATGGAGAGGGGAGGACTTTGGACTGCCCACAGGGCAGGGAACCCTGACTGCTCTTCCGACTGGAGAGGGAGGAGAAGAGGAGTGGGGGGAGGGGGAGAGGGGCGGGAGGAAGGGGAGGGAAATGGGAGGCAGGGAGGAAGCGGGAAAATTTTTTTTCAAAAAAAAAAATACTGCCGGGCGGTGGTGGCGCACGCCTTTAATCCCAGCACTTTGGAGGCAGAGGTAGGTGGATCTCTGTGAGTTCGAGACCAGCCTGGTCTACAAGAGCTAGTTCCAGGACAGGCTCCAAAGCCACAGAGAAACCCTGTCTCGAAAAACCAAAAAAAGAAAAAAAAAAATACTACAGCAAGGAAGGCACCCGAAAAAAAAAATAAAAATAAAATATTACATTTTAAGAGAACATATTGCTTCCATGAGACTCATTTTAGTCGGGTGTATATGTGTATAATCAAACTCTTTTAAGAGAATCTATTGTTTATATGAGACTCATTTTAGTCGGGTGTGTATGTGTATAACCACACTCGGGAAGCAGAAGCCAGAGGATGAGGATTTCAAAATCAGTTTTAGCTTCACAGTAAGTTAAAGGCCAGCCTGCTAATTTCTGATTCTGTAATTTGGATTCTCATTTTCTTTCCTTTGTTTAGTTGGGCTAAGAGACTGTCAGTTTTATTTATTATCTCAAAGAAACAGCTCTTTTATGCATAGACTTTTTCATTTTGTTTTCCTTGTTTCTATTTTATTAATTTTGTTCTGATTTTTATTATAACTGTGCTGTTGGGTGGATTTGGTTATGGTTTATTCTTATTTTTCCAAATTATTGAGTTAGATTATAAAGTCACTAATTTATACTTTTTCTAATTTAGCTTTTAGAGCAATAAATATCCCTCATACAACTGCTTTTAATGTATCACAGTGATTCTGATGTATTCTGCATTCATTTTCATCCAACTTCAGGAAATATTCTTTTTAATTCTTGATTTCTTCTTTGACCAGTCCACCATTCAGCAATGCATTGTTTAATTTCCATGAGTGTGATAGTTAATGTTGGTTGTGAACTTGACTACATGGGACAACAATTAAACATAAGTAGCCGTGCACAGTTGCGAACCAGAAATTAATATCAGAGCTTTGGAGAAAATACAGAAATTAATTCTACTGTGAAGGACTTGAAAGATGCAGAGGTAGGTGTTCCCTCTTCATCTTCCTTTAGATCCCTGTCATGGTCACTGTTCTGTTGCAGTGAAAAGACACCATCACCAAAGAAACTCATAAAAGAAAGTATTTAACGTACAGCTTGCTTACAGTTTCAGAAGATTAGTCCATTATAATCATGGTGGGGAAGATGTCACTAGAGCAGTAGATGAGGACTACATCCTGATCCACAAGCAGAGAGAGGGAGAGACAGAGACAGAGAGAGAGATAGGAGACAGAGACTGGCATGGGCTTGAGAAACATCAAAGCCATGCCTAGTGATATACTCCTCCAACAATGCTATGCTTACACCAACCAGGCCACATCTCCAAATCCTTATAAGCTTTTCAAAGTGTTTCACTACCTGGTGCCAAAAATTCAAATGTATGAGCTTATGAGGATGATTCTTATTCAACTGACCCTGACACTAGGAATCGTGCCTACAGCAGGCTCATTTATTCAGCAGTGGGGAGAGCCTTATGTATCCTCCTTCCAGTGCCCAGGCTGCCTTTGACATTTCATGGTTATCCCTAGTTGACTAGGCAGCGTCAAGATGTCTGACAGTGCCTGTTGCTAGGCCCTTAGGCAAGCTACAGGTTGGCTCATTTCTAGGCCTGGCAGGTCTTCTCATTCTACAACCACAGTCCCCTATCTTATCTGTGAATATGGATCATGGAGAATGACAGTTGACTATCAAAGACTTAATTAAATACATTAATATTTATTAGTATATTATATTAAATACTAGATACTGTGTACTTACTTGAGCAGATTAACACATATCCTGCAGATATTGATATAGCATTGCCTTTTTCTCAGTACATGTCCAAAAGAACTACCAAAAACAATTTGCGTTCTGTTGGCAAGACCAGCAGTATACCTTTACAGTTTTACTTTCCATCCCCGTCATAACTCATTTCACAGTGGTCTTGATCATCTGTCTCTTCCACAAAATATAATACTGGTCCACCATATTGATGACATTATGCTGATTGAACAAAGTAAACAGGAGACAGCAACTACTTTAGAGATGTTGACAAAACATATTGCATCAGAAGATGGGAGATACATACAATCAAAATCCAAAAGCCTACTATCTCCATGAAACTTTTAGGAGTCCAGAGTGTGGATTATGTAGAGATATTCCTTCTTAGGTAAAAGATAAGTTATTGCATCTGCCACTTCCACCACCCAGAAAGCAGCATAATATTAAGCAGCTGCTTTGGGTTCTGAAGACAGAACATTCCTCAGGTATATTACTCCAGTACATATACTAATTGACCTGGAAACTGGTAGTTGTGAGTAGGCCTTGGAGCAAGAGAGTACAGGCTGATTTGCAGGGTGCACTACCATTTGGACCATTTATCCAACAGACCTAATTGTACTTGTGGCATCAGCGACAAATACGGATACTGTTTGGAGCCTTTGGTAGACAACTATAGCAAATCACAATGGAGATATTGGGATTTTGGATCAAGGCTCAACTAATATCTGAAGAAATATGTTCTTCATTTGAAAAACAGTTCTTTCTTGGAATGCTTTGGGGCTTTAATGAAAACTGACCACTTGAAAAGGGGTCAACATTTTACTATGAGACGTGAGATGTTCATTCTCAGCTGGGTAATATCTAACCTACCAAGTCATAAAATTGGTTGTTCACAGGGGTATATAAAATGTCAAGCAAGAGCAAGCTTTAAAGGCACAAGAAAGTTACTCGAGGAAGTTTCCCTAATGATTACGGTTCCTACTGCCATTTTTTTCTTTTTTTATTACTTTATAAATAATGCCATTCAAAATTTCCACTTTTTCCCCTCCTCCCACTTTTCTCCCGCTCCCCCACTCACCCTCCCGCCTGTCCTTCTCCAGTCCTAAGAGAGGGCAAGGTACCCTGCCCTGTGGGAAGTCCAACACCCTCCCCTCTCCATCCAGGCTTAGGAAGCTGTGCATTCAAAAAGATTAGGATCCCAAAAGGCCAGTACATGCAGTAGAGACAAATGCCAGTGCCATTATCATATTGGCTTCTCAGTCCGCTCCAATTGTCAGCCACATTCGGAGGGTCCGGTTAGATCCCATGCTCATTCAGTCCCAGTTCAGCTGGATTTGGTGAGCTCCCATTAGATCAGGCACACTGTCTCAGTGAGTAGACCAACTCCACGCGGTCCTGACTTCCTTGCTCATCTTCTCCCTCCATCTGCTCTTCAATTGGACCTTGGAAGCTCAGTCCAGTGCTCCGATGTGGGTCTCTGTCTCTATCTCCATCCGCCACTGGATGAAGGGTCTATGATGATATTCAAGATAGTCAACAGTCTGACTACGGGACAAGGCCAGTTCAGGCACCCTCTCCTCCACTGCCCAGGGTCCTAGCCAGGGACATCTCCGCGGATACCTGGGAACCCCTCTATAGCCAAGGCTCTTGCCAATCCCAAAATGACTCTCTTAATTAAGATATCTTCTTCCCTGCTTCCATATCTGCCCTTCCTCCATCTCAACCATCCCATTCCCCCAAGCTCTCCCCAGGCCTCCCATTCTCCCTTCTCTCTCCCCCTCTCCTTTTCCCCGTATCCCAACCCCATCCCCATGTTCCCAACTTTTGCCTGGCATTCGTGTCTCCTTACAATTTCCAGGAGGATCTATATATGTTTTTCTTTGTGTTCACCTTATTAGCTCCTCTAGGATCGTGAACTATAGGCTGTGTCCTTTTTTTATGGCTAGAATCCACTAATGAGTGAGTACATACCATATTCATACTTTTGAGTCTCTGTTATCTCACTCAGGATAGTGTTTTCCATTTCCATCCATTTGCATGCTAAATTCAAGTCATTGATTTTTTTTACCACTGAGTAGTACTCTAATATGTAGATGTGCCACATTTTCTTTATCCATTCTTTTATTGAGGGGCATCTAGGTTGTTTCTCTAGGTTCAGGATATTACAAGTAATGCTGGTATGAGCATAGTTGAACACATTGTATGAGTGCAGGACTCAACTAGGTTCAATCTGTGGAGCTGTGAGATAAAGTTCAGGACTGAAAAGATTACTCAGGAATAAGTTACCTGCCTACACACTCAATGTCTAGCTTCAGAGACTTATTTTCCAGATGATCTATCTACTTTGAACATTTTCTTTAAAAGTACCTTTCCGCCACATCCTTAAACATTTTTTCATATTTTTTGGAAATTTAATACTTAAATTTGTTTTTAATGTGTTTGATATAAATTATAGATATAAAATCATCATTTATTCCCAGTTAAAATTTAAACAACTCTTATCAGATAAAATTTAAAACCTTTCCACTAATATCTTCAAATATGTGAACAAAGACAAAATACACAAACCAGACTTAAAATTCTTAACTGTGTTTACTTGTAATTGAAAACATAGTAAGACTGACCTGTCAGACACAATCTACTTATTTTAATTTTTCCATACAGTTATGGAATACATTTAAATATAAGATAAAGTTGCAAACTATAATACTTGCTTAGAAAAACACATATACATGAATGTAACAAAAACTGTATAAATGAATCCAGACTGAAGTAATTGGCACATATATAATACTTTAGAAATTAACACATTTTTCTAATATATAACTAGGTCATGCAAGTTCAAGTAGGAGCCTTCATCTCAAATTCAGCTCCTGCACTTTTGTACTTTTTTAACACAATAACAAAAATATCAATATTATAGTTCGCTATTTATTACTACTAGATATATTACACATATCTTTTATTTAATTTCTACAAATCTATAGATGAAGAAACTGAGTTGCAGAAGTAGAACAAAGTTCTTGGATTGCAATTCTGACTTATAATAGACTGATATTATCTAATTATGGGATAGACATATCTCAAGGACAAAGAACTGGATAAAGTACATGAATTGGCCTCCAGGACCCGACAAGGGCTGGAAACACAAGAGGTGCTTAACAATTAATTATTGAACTATACACTGGTACATCAGAGCCACAATTTAAATTTTAAAATAAAGATAATTTTATAGAAATGAGGCAAAAGTATCTTTCCATATAAAACGTTTTATGTATTTTTTTAATTTGAGCCAATAACAAGGAGTTTATAATTTGCTTTAAAAAACTAGTTCTCAAATTTAATGTATACTTTGACATCTACTTTTAATGCTACCTTTCTTTATAAACTGCTATACACTATTCAACTTCAGATGCTAACATTTTGTCTTTGAAGTTGCTTTCATGTAAGCATGTTACACTTTGAAAGGAAAGAGTTTGGGATTTTACATAATCATAACATTCTAGGCCTCTGATGATGGTTTGCTCACGTCACTCTTAAGTCATAACCATTAAGTCAGGAGAGATGATCTCATTGTACGTCAGAATACAAAGCATTCTAACTGAGCTTAACCACACATGTCAGTATACAAATGGGAGCAGAAACATTTCTATCATATGTTTGAACAAACCACAGTTTTTAAAAATTACAAACAGCACAAGATCAGAGCATAAAGTGCAGCTTTGCTAGTGTTTTTCCCAGAATGAAGCTGTTGTTCAGAAGCACAATATCAAAATTAGTTCAAGGAAAATGGAAATGGCATGTCTAAATTTTACAAAATATTACCATAAAATTTTAGTCTAGGGCTGGAGAGATTACTCAAAGGTTGAGAGCTCTGACTGCTCTTCCAGAGGACCCAGGTTCAATTCCCAGTATCCACATAGCAGCTCACAACTCTCTGTAACTCCAAGATCTGACTCTCTCACACAGACAGACATGCAGATGAAACTACAATGTACATAAAATAAAAATAAATTATAAAAAGTTGTAATCTACTTTTCATAATTCTCATATTAAATATAAAAAGGAATAAAGTGGTAAATTGTATCTTCCAAAATCTGTTTTAGTAATCCTTGTTGGTTTCCATCAATCTTCTTTGCTTCTTAACATGATTGATAAAAATTATTAAAAAGAAAAAAATAAAAATTTTCTATGTCTTTGGTTCTTTAGCAGTTTGTAAAATGGATTGTCTATTTTATTTCCAAATTTTTTCATGTTAGAAAAAAATCTACTTGATATTATTAGTAGAAAACCAAATTAGGTAGAAATGAATTCTAAATTTTTTAAATTATTTCATCTTTTCTTCTCACTAACCATGTAATATTGAAAACTACACGTAAACTTACTAAAATGGTAATAATAGCTTGAACTATTTTATTTTTAAAACTTTAAGTATATTCATGAATTTAAGAGACAACAGTATACTCACACAATAAAGTTTAATAGCAAATTAGTCTGATTGATATATATATATATATATCATTTAGAGCTAATTTTTTACAAGCCAGTCTGTTTAAGTGATCTACTCTCTATGATTTAAATAGTACAGATTCAATTTATTATTCAATCATCTGATAGCAGTAATCTGTGCACTAAGCATCTTTATTGTTAAAGTTTTAATCTGTTTTGTTCAAAATTGTCTTAGTTTTCAATTTGACTCACTGCTTAAAATTGCTTAGCATTGTTTAAAAGAATTATTTCACAATATAAAATTTCCCAATAAAATTTTCTAACATTATTAATAAAGCTTCCAGTGTTCTAAATTCCTAATTAAAGTTTGAAATTAAGTTCATAATTAAGTTTGAAATTAGATACAAACCATAAAATGTCACAAGACAAAGAGAACTGCTCTGGATTAGAAAACATTCCATATTAAGCTTCTTGCAGAGTGTTAATCTTCATATGTATGTGTATAGATTTTATGAATACATGAAAATGAATCTATTTTAAAAATTCTGGCAACATAACTTTCCTATGAAGTCACATTATAGACTTTAACACATCATCAAATTGATCCATGATCACAAAAAGCTAGCAAACAGTACTGACTTAGAAGCAAGCTGTTGCACATCTTCCAATCCCAACTTCTTAGTATCATGAACTTAGTTCAAATGATTTGAAAATTAAATTTGAAGATTATAACTTAATTATCTGCTATTCTGTTGGAGAACCTGGCCTCACTTTAGGATCTCTGCAGGCCTCTTACTGTATAATGTGGTGTTGTTTTCCCAAAGGGGAAATAATGGTTACTTATTTTTTTCTTCACCGCTGCTCTCACTTCCTGGTTTCTCAAAGTATAGATAAGTGGATTCAAGAAAGGGGTGAAGATGGTGTAGAAAACAGAGAGAATTTTGTCCACCAAAAAGTTTGTGAAGGGCCACACATAAATAAAAATGCAAGGTACAAAGAACATTAGCACAACTATGAAATGTGAAGTGCAGGTGGAAAGAGCCTTCGATGATCCAATTGAGGAGTGGTCTCTGATAGTTACAAGCACCACAATATAAGAGATGAGCAAAAGCAGAAAACTTATAAGAGCAATAACACCACTGGATGAGACCATGAAGATACCAAGAATATATGTATCTATACAAGCCAGCTGGATTACCAAAGGAAGATCACAGAAGAAACTGTCTACCACATTAGGACCACAGAAGGGTAAATACAGAACGAAAACTAATTGGCTCATTGTATGTAAGAAGCCTACCATCCAAGAAGTTACCACGAGCCCCAAACACATTTTTTGGCTCATAAGTGTTGAATAGTAAAGAGGCTTACATATGGCAACATACCTGTCAAAAGACATGGAAATCAGCAGCACAATTTCAGTTCCAGTGAAAAGATGCAAAAGAAAGATTTGAGAAATGCACCCCTCAAAAGAAATGGTCTTGTGGTGAGCAAAGAAGTCCATGATCATCTTTGGTGTGGCAAAGGAGGAGAGGCATATGTCAATCAGAGAAAGGTTGCTGAGCAGGAAAAACATGGGGGAGTGGAGTTGTGAAGTGGAGAAGACAGTGAACAGAATGAGGCAGTTCCCGAGCATTGTAACTAAATAGAAAATAGAAAATGTCACAAAGAAGAATATCTGAAGCTTGGGAGAATCAGTGAGTCCAAGTAGCACAAATTCCAGTACTCTGGAAGAGTTAAGCCTCTCCATCTATCCGTAGACTCTGCTCTGTAGTCATAAAAGACACAAAATTACAGTGTGGGGTACATATAATATGAAGAACTTATGGCATTACTTAGTAATTATCTAGATCACTGGTTACATAGAGTCTATACGAAAACGCTCTTATCTGCGAGATGATTTTCTTTGGGGACCCCTTAAACAACTGATACTCTATAACGCTTGAGAAGCACAGCTTCTTAAATTTGTCCAGCAGGCAAACACGGCACATGTCAGCTGAGCAGTATAGCCTCCACAACACACCTGTCTAACTGCAGCTTTGCTTCAGGATGCACATTTGTAGAAAGATCTGTTAAGTTTGTTAGATGTGATAAATAAAACATAGAAAATAAATCTGAGCTCTCAAAAAGTTTTTTCTTATGCAGAAGTGGAATTATTTTGAATCAACCATTTTGGCAGTGTGTTTAATTAAAAACTTAAAGAATATGATGATTTAAAAAATTCACTAGATACCCTATAAGAGTGAAAAATTACTTTCTTTATTTAATCTTATGAAATTATTAGTGACGAAAAGTACACTTTAAACACTTGAGAGGTAATACTAGTTTATATCATGTTATAATCTATCCTTCTTTTGCTCTATGCAACACAAAGTTAGTGTATTAAACCGTGATAAGATGTTTAGAACCATATTTTCAGAACTTGGGATCATTTTTAGATTAGTTTTTCCATTTAGAATCCTCCTACATTATGAAAATTTTATAATATACTCACGTCTATCATATTATCAAAAGCTTAGTTCAAATGAAATAAAAATTGGTCCAGGTTGGTGAAGACTAATCTGAGAGGTGAGGATTGCTCTAGTCACTCAATGTGCTGTACAATTTTGCCTAAAGGAAGTGTGACTGACATGTTTGCAAAGTGTATGCCTATTAGAAAAATTTATCAAGCATAAATCAAACAAGTAAACAAAAAGCTAATGTTATTTCATCTCGGTTAGATAGGAGCAATCTGTATGGAACCAATACAACATCTTTTTCAGGTAAACCACTTTTTTCAAGTAAAATTATGAGTACTTTGTTACATAAAATCATTTGAGAATTTCCACTATATTTTATTTATGTTTTAATAATAATTTAGCTATAAATTATCCATCTTTGGAAATGTGATTTTTTACTTCTTAGTTTATGTATAAGTTTTCTAAGTACACCAAAGATGATTAAAATTTAAACAAGGTGGCTCTGGGCCAAGAAACTTAAAGTGTCTTTCAATAGTAACCTTTAAGTCATTCTTAGTAATATAGGTAGAAGAGAATGAGATCTTTGTCATAAATTCAGAGGATTTGCAAATGGAAATAGAATCAATAAAGTGATTTTCTCCACTATTTCTTTTGTCTTAATTTACTTCTAATGATACTTAGAATGTTCTTGAAACTAATAAAAAATACATACTATAAAAGCATCACATGAAAATTTGAGATTGTGACTGAAATTGTTTTTAACTGGAGATTGACACACACAGAGAGATAGAGATAGAGATAGAGATAGAGATGAGAGAGAGAGAGAGAGAGAGAGAGAGAGAGAGAGAGAGAGAGAGACTCAGGCCTTCTGTCATTATCAATGGATCAGTTCAATGAACAATGCTGAAGGTGGCCTGTTTTATCTGAATTAACAGATTATCCAAGCGCCTACAGTTAAAATGGAGATGTGGTTTCTAGCTAAGAAATAATTCTTAGCAGAAATGAAAGTAACTGTTCCAAAATAACTCAGCTTTTGTGTTGCACGCCATAGTCCATTGAGAAGCAGGAAGAAAGCAAAAGGGATAAAACCCCAAGTTCACACCTTAAATGTTATACAAAAGAAAATAATGTACTCTCCAAATTACAGTCTTCCTCATTGCTTTATCTTTAACTGTTATTGGACATCCAAGACCCAGGTGTGAGTCATTATCATTAATCTGTTTTCATGTAAGTAACTTCCTGAAGAAAGTAAGTTTACATACCTTTAATTGTATATATTCAGTTTTTCATGATTAATGAACATTATTAAATTTTCTCAGATAGCAGCATTCTAGAATTCTTAAAATGGAACCATCACTCAGTAATTAAGAGTGGTAAATTAAATTTTGGATCTAGATCATATCTCAACAGCTTTTTTACTTGCTGACCTCTTTAATTGTGAGAGTTAGATTATATGACTTATAGAAAGCTCTTAGCATTGTTCCTGGATAATAGCCAAAGACATTTATGAGATTGAAAATAAAAATTTTGTTCAGAAATTATCCTTTGTTTAATTTTATTAGTAATAATTGATATAACATCATGCAACAAAATATTGTCATCTAGTTTCAATTTAGGCCTTAAGTAAGCACTGTGATACACAAGTAATTAGATCTGTTTTTTAAACTAAATTATTTCCCTTGTATAAAATTACTTAATTTATATTAAAAGTTTAGCTTACAAATTTTATTATCTCTTATGCTTTCTGGAAATTATATAATTATGATGAACACCACTCTTACAGCCACCATAAATAAGTTTTTTTTTTCACCTCTGCATCTCTAGATAGGCAGTTCTAATCACTATGCAATAGAATAGTCTATATTCTTTATTCTTCATGCTAAATATACATTTTCTTTACTATATCTCCATTTACATTTTATATAATTAATAAACAAGTGCTGACTTTCATTACCAGAACACACGAGCCATAGTATGTTTTCAAAATCTTTACTATTATATCCATTTTTAACCTACATACCAGCTATTCAGTCGAAATATGATTACCACAATCTACAAACTGTGTAAATCAACTGAAATCATGATGGTCTAAGCAAACACCAGCAACCAGGAGCATGGATATACGTTTCCTTCTGTCTTGATATAAAAGCCTTTAGAAGGCAGTGACGTTTAGGAGATCAGGGATTAGATCCTACAACCTACTTGCAGTGGGAGTTATTAAGACACTGAACTGTCATTTCAGAGATGCAAAGAGAACTATGGATATGTCTTTTTTATTTAAAGTGGGAGGTGTTTTCATGATGAAGCAGTGTTCTTTAGAGAAAGCAGTATAACTAGAGCCTGCCTAGGCTAGGAAGGCGAAGAATAAACTTACAGGGATAATTCCATTTACACTTTCAAAACATCAAAGTTGTAAATTATTCTTTTAAGTCACACTTATTTATCTCCAAAATGTACATGCTTCTATAACACCAGTGAACTGAAGTATAAGACATTAAACACTTAGCAAAGGGTCTGGAGAGATGGCTCAGAGGTTAAGAGCATTGCCTGCTCTTCCAAAGGTCCTGAACTCAATTCCCAGCAACCACATGGTGGCTCACAACCATCTGTAATGGCATCTGGTACCCTCTTTTGGCCTTCAGGCATACACACAGACATAGTATTGTATACATAATAAAATATTAAAAGAATAAACACGTAGCAAAGACAAATAAATGAGAGTTGGTTGTTTCTGTGAATGAGTGAAGTCTACATAAAGGACATCATAAAACCTCATACTGCCCTGTGTACAATAATTTCAATTAGAATCATCTATGTGTTTCTGTGACGTGATGTGTGTATGAGTGTTATATGTATTTGAAGCTTGTAAAATAGGTTACTAGGTTTCCATGGGCCTTTTATTTTGAAAACTTTTAACTTTGAAATATGTATTTATTTCATTTCATTTTACACATGTAAACATTTTGCCTGCATGGATGTACAACACATGTGTGCTTGTGTCATCAGAGTCCAGAAAAAAATAATGAATCCTAAGGAACTAGAGTTACAGATGATTGATATCTACCATGTAGTTTCTGGGAACAGAACTAAGGGCTCTGCCAGAGCAGCAGGGTCTCTGAATTGCAGAACCACCTCTCCAGCCACAACCCTCCTCAACTATATTTTTCCTCTCTACTTAAACTGCTCCCCATTATCCCTTCTTTCCAAGTTATAGACTACCACATTTATTAAGTCAATTAAGAGTATAATGAGTCATCTAGCCAGGTGACCAAGAGCAAGCTCATCCCATGGAAAGTCTTGTTTTTGTTTGTTTTAAAGTCATAAGGCTGCAATCATTTCACACTATGTGCAGCCTGAGGTTTTTGTTTTTTCTTTCTACAATGTAACCTTGGGTCTTGTAAAACATCAGGTAAGGCCATTCTTCCAGATGAATAATTTGCACACATCAGGATCCTTACTCAGTAGGGAAGGAGGGCCATTTTGGCTTTGTAAAACACTTCAGCAAAACAAGTGAGAAACCATTTAAAAACAAATGTGGCTGCAGAGTGGAGGCAGTGTATGGTCAGTTTAACATGACTGTGCTGAAGCCACTTCAATATCACAAGTGTTCTATTCTCCCCTCCTTCGGAACCCCTCCCTCAATGATCCCCACCTAGTTCCCTGGTGTCACCAAGTGCTCAGAGCTAAACACATAAAACCAAAGTTTCACCGCTAAGATTCACATGTGAGAGACATTAAGCTGTGTCTGACTTTCTGTGTCAGCATTGTCTTATGTAATGTAATTTTCCAGTTCCATGAATTCATCTGAAAACTGTGATGGGAATTTCATTGGATCTGTAGATTGCTTCAGGGAAAGTGGCCATTTTCACACGATTGTTCCAATCAGTTCATTTTTATGGGAAATCTCTACATCTTTTAGTGCCTTCTTCATTGTCTTTATTCAGTGTTTAACAGTTTTTAATTGTAGATTATAGAGATCATTTACTTTCTCTGTTAGGTTTGTCTAGAGTTTGATTTTTATTTTTCTATTGTGAATAGGATTGTTTCTGTGGTTTATTTCTCAATATGTTTATACTTAGCATGTGAGAAGGCTACTGGTTTGGCTATGTTAGCTTTGTAACCTGCCACTTTGCCCAAACTGTCAGCTCTAGGAGTATCAAATAAGAGTCTTTAGGGTCTCTTGTATACAAGATCACATCGTCACATAGAGATATTTTAACTTCTTTCCTATTTTATCCTTATTTTCTCCTCCTACTGCTGTAATTTCAAGCGCTGTATTGAATAAGAACAGAAAAAGTAGGCACCCATGTTGTGTTCCTGGTCTTAGTGGCAATGATTTAATTTTCTCCATTTAATATGATAGTGGCTATAAATTTGTCATATTTAACTTTTATTATGTTGAGGTATGTTTCCTCCTTCTCTGATCTCTCTGGGATTTTTGCCATGAATGGATGCTGGATTTTGTCAAAGCCCATTTTTCATCAATTGAAGTGATCATGGGATTTATGTCCTTGCATCTAGTTATGTGGTGAATTATTTTTATTGACCGAAGTATATTGAACCAACATCCTTCAACGCTGGAATTAAGCTAAATTAATCATGTTTTGTGATTTTTAGAATGGGACCTTGAACTTAGTTTGCAAATATCTTATTGGTAATTTTTGCGTACCATTTAGGGAATGACAGGTAGTGGTAAGTCACCTGGCATGGGTTCTAGGAACCAAATTCCAGTCCTTCAAAGGAGAAAGTACTGTTAGCTGCTGAGTCATATTTTCAACTGCGTTTATTATCTATTTGTAAAATAATTTGAAAAAAATATTTCTAGTAATTCTTTTCAAAAGAGCTGGTATAATTATGGACTGATTTGTGTACTTTCCATAGTTTCTCCAGCTATTGATTGACAAATCCTTATCCAAACTAATGAAATGGCAGAGAGAGAACATACAAATCAAAAAAATCATAAATGAAAAGGAGGACATAACAACAGACAATGAGGAAATCCAGAGAATCATTAAGTCATAATACACAAACCTATACTCCTCAAAACTGGAAAATGTGAAAGAAATAGCCAATTTTCTAAATAGGTACCACATACCAAAATTAAATCAAGATGAGGTGAACAATTTTAATAGACTTATAAACTGCAAGGAAATAGAAACTGTCATCAAAAGTTTCCCATCCAAAAAATTCTACCAGAACTTCAAAGAAAAGCTAATACCTATACTCCTCAAAGTGTTCCACATAAGAGAAACAGAAAAAGCATGGCCAAACTCTTTTTATAAGGCTACAGGTACCCTGATACTAAAATGACAAAAGACTCAATTGAAAAAGAAAATTACAGACCAATCTTACTCATGAACAAAGATGCAAAAATACTCAATAAAATCCTGGCAAACTGAATCCAAAAGCACATCAAAAATCATCCACCATGATCAAGTTGATTACATCTGCTGGGGTTATATTAAGGAAGTGGTCTCCTGTGCACATGCACTGAAGGCTACTTTCCACTTTCTATTCTATCAGGTTCAGTACGGTCGAATTTATATTGAGATTTTTAATCCATTTGGACTTGAGTTTTGTGCATGGTGATAGATATGGATCTATTTTCATTCTTCTACAGGTTGACATCCAGTTATGCCAGAACCATTTGTTGAAGATACTTTCATTTTTTTCATTGTATAATTTTATTTTTTTTTTTTTATTAATTTTTTATTCTTTTTTAATTAAAATTTCCACCTGCTCCCCGTTTCCCATTTCCCTCCCCTCCTCCCAAATATTGCCCCCTCCCCCCACTCCCCTCCCCCTATCCCCACTCCTCTTCTCCTCCCCCCACACCATTCCCCCTCCCTCTCGATACTGAAGAGCAGTCCAAATTCTCTGCCCTGCGGGAAGACGAAGGTCTTCTATCTACGTCCAGGAAGGTGAGCTTCTAAACAGGCTAAGCTCCCACAAAGCCAGTTCATGTATTAGGATTGAAACCTAGTGCCATTGTCCTTGGCTTCTCATCAGTCTTCATTGACCGCCATGCTCAGAGAGTCCGGAATCAACCCATGCTTATTCAGTCCCAGACCAGCTGGCCTTGGTGGGCTCCTAATAAATCAGTTCCACTGTCACAGTGGGTGGGTGCATCCCTCGTGGTCCTGATTTTTTGCTCTTGTTCTCCCTCCTTCTGCTCCTCATTTGGACCTTAAGAGCTCAGACCGTTGCTCCAAATTAAGAATCTGTCTCTACCTCGATCCATCGCCAGATGAAGGTTCTAAGGTGATATGCAAGATATTCATCAGTATAGGATAGGGTCATTTCAGGTTCCCTCTCCTTAGTTGCCCAAGGTACCAGCTGGGGACATATTCCTGGACACCTGCGAACCCCTCTAGAGTCAAGTCTCTTGCCAACCCTAAGATGGCTCCCTTAGATAGGATATATACTTCGCTGCTCCCGTATCCATCCTTCCTATATCCCAACCATCCCAATCCCCCGAGCTCCTCCCATCCTCCCCTTCTCATATTTCTCATCCCATTTCCCCTTTGCCCCATGCCACCTCACCCGCAAGTTCCCAGTGTATAATTTTAGATTCTTTGTCAAAAATCAGGTGTTCATAGGAGTATAGATTAATATCCATTGGTCAACATCTCTGTTTTTATGCCAATACCAAGCTGTTTTCATTACTGTAACTCTGTAATAGAGCTATATATCAGAAATGGTAATTCTTCTAGAAGATCCTTTATTGTATAGGAAATTTTAGGCTATCCTGGGTTCTTTATTTTTCCATATGAAGTTGATTATTGTTCTTTCAAGGTCTGTGAAGAATTGTGTTGGGATTTTGATGGGGATTGCATTGAATCTACAGATTGTTTTTGATAGGATTGACAATTTTACTATTTGAATCCTTTCTATTCAAAACCATGAGAGATCTTTCCATTTTCTGGTGTCTTCTTCAATATCTTTCATTAAAGACTTAAATTCTTGTCAAATAGGTCTTTGACTTACTTGGTTAGTGTTACCCCCAAGATATTTATGCTATTTGTGGCTTTTGTGAAAGGTAATGATTCTTTGATTTCCCTCTGAGATTCATCTTTTGTGTACAGGAGGGCTAGTGATATTTTTGAGTTGATCTTGTATCCTACCACATCACTGAAGGTATTTATCAGCTGTAGAAGTTCTCTGGTAGAGTTTTTTGGATCACTTATGTACACTATCATATTATCTGCAAATAACAAAAGTTTGACTTCTTCCTTTTGAATTTGAATCCCCTTAATCTCCTTATGTTGCCTTATTGCTATTGCTAAAACTTCAAGCACTATATTGAAGAGTTATGGAGAGAGTGAACAGCCTTGTCTTTTTCCTAATTTTATGGAATCACTTTGAGTTTTTTCTCCATTTAATTTGAGGTTAGTTGTTGGCTTGCTGTATATTGCTGTTATGATATTTAGATATGATCCTTGTATCCCTAACCTCTCCAAGACCTTTATCATGAAGGAATGTTAGATTTTGTCCAATGCTTTTTCAGCATCTAATGAAATGATCATATGTTTTTTCCATTTATTTATATGATGGATTACATTGATAGATTTTTGTATGTTGAACCAACCCTGCATCTCTGGGATGAAGCCTACTTGATCATGATTGATGATTTTTTTAATGTATTGTTAGATTAAGTTTGCCAGTATTTTATTGAGAATTTTTGCATCAATGTTCAAGAGTGAGATTTGCCTGTAATTCTCTTTCTTGGTTGAGTCTTTGTGCAGTTTTGGCATCAGGGTAAATGTAGCCTCTTAAAAAGAGTTCGGCAATGACTTTTCTGTTTCTATTATGTAGAGCACTTTGAGGAGTATAGGTATTAACTCTACTTGAAAATTCTGGTAGAATTCTGCACTAAAACCATCCAGCCCTTGACTGTTTTTGTTTGGGAGTTTTTTTGTTTGTTTGTTTGTTTGTTTTGTTTTTGTTGTTTTTTTTTTTGGCAGCTTCTATTTCCTCGTGGCTTATAGGTATATTTAAATTGCTCACCTGGTCTTAATTTAATTTTGGTATATGGTATCTATCTAAAAAAATTGTCCATTTCTTTCATATTTTCCAATTTTGTGGAGTAAAAGTTTTTGTAGTAAGACCTAATGATTCTCTTAATTGTCTCAGTGTCTGTTGCTATGTCCCCCTTTTCATTTCTGATTTTGTTAATTTAGATGTTCTCTCTTTGCCTTTTGATTAGTTTGGATAAGGGTTTTTCAATCTTGTTGATTTTCTCAAAGAAATGGCTCTTTGTTTCATTGATTCTTTGTATTGCTTTCTGTGTTTCTTTTTTGTTGATTTCAGCCCTCAATTTGTTTCTATCCTGTCTTACTACTCCTTGATGAGTCTGCTTCTTTTTTTCTAGAGCTTTCAGGTGTCTTGCTAAGTTGCTAATGTGAGCTTTCTCCATTTTCTTTATGTGATCACTTAGTGCTATGAACTTTCCTCTTAGTCTGCTTTCATAGTGTCCTATAGGTTTGGGTATGTTGTGCCTTTATTTTCATTGAATTTAAGGAAGACTTTAATTTCTTTATTTATTTCTTCCTTGACCCAGGAAGGGGTCAGTAGTTGACTGTTCAGCTTCCATGAGTTTGTAGGTTTTCTGAGAGTAGTATTGTTGTTGAATTCTAACTTTATTCCATGGTGATCTGATAAGACACAGGGAGTTACTCCAATTATTTTGTATCTATGGAGGTTTTCTTTGTTACCAAGTATGTGATCAATTTTAGAGAAGGTTCCATGATGCTGAGAAGAAGGTATATTCTTTTTTTGTTTGGGTGGAATGTTCTATAAATGTCTGTTAAGTCCATTTGATTAATTACATCTGTTAGTTTTCTTATTTTTCTGCTAAGTTTATGTCTGGTTAACCTGTCTATTGGCAAGAGAGGAGTGTTGAAGTCTCCTACTATTAGTGTGTGGGGTTTGATGTGTGATTTAAGTTTTAGTAATGTTTCTTTTACATATGTGGGTGCTCTTGTATTAGAAGCATAGATATTCAGGATTGAGACTTTATCTTGATGAATTGTTCCTGTCATGATCATAAAGTGTCCTTCTCTACCTTTGCTGACTGATTTAAGTTTGAAATCAATTTTGTTAGATAGTAGTATAGCCACACCCACTTGTTTCTTAGGTCCATTTGATTAAAACCTTTTCCCAACCCTTTACTGTGAGGTAGTGTCTGTCTTTGAGGTTGAGGTGTGTTTCTTGTAAACAGCAGACTGTTGGATCCTGTTTTTGTATCCATTCTCTTAACCTGTGCCTTTTAATAGGTGAATTTAGTCCATTGATATTAAGTGATATTAATGACCACTGGTTGTTAACTCCAGTTATTTTTTCTGGTGGTAGTGTTTATGTGTTTCTTTGAATTGTGCTGGTGGAGGGCTGTCAGATGCTTGTGTTATTATGTGTGTTGTTGGCTTCCTTGGTTTGTGATTTTCCTTCTAGTATTTTTCTGTAAGGATGTGTTTGTGGCTAAGAATTGTTTAAATCTGTTTTTGTCTTGGAATATCTTGTTTTTTCCATCGATGGTGAGTGAAACTTTTGCTGGGTATAGTAGTCTGGGCTTCCATCCATGTTCTCTTAGTGTCTGCAGCACATCTATCCAAGACCTTCTGGCTTTCATGGATTCCATTGAGAAATCAGGTGTAATTCTGATAGGTTCCCCTTTATATGTTACTTGACCTTTTTCCCTTGCAGCTCTTAATATTCGTTCTTTATTCTGCATGTTTTGTATTTTGATTATTATATGGTGAGGGGATGTATTATTTTGATCCAGTCTATTTGGTGTTCTGTAAGCTTCTTATACCTTCATAGGAATCTCCTTCTTTAGGTTGGGAAAGTTTTCTTCTATAATTGTGTTGAATATATTTTCTGGGCCTTTGAGCTGTAATTCTTCTCCTTCTTCTATCCCTATTATTCTTAGATTTGGTCTTTTCATGGGTCCCAGATTTCCTGGATGTTTTGTGTTAAGAATTTGTTGGATTTGTTTTGTTCTTTAATCAGTGAGTTTATTTTCTCTATAGTATCTTCAGTGTCTGAGATTCTTTTTTCTATCTCTTGTATTCTGTTGATAATACTTGTCTCTGTAGTTCCTGTTCATTTCCCCCAATTTTCCATATCCAGCCTTCCCTTGGTTTGTGTTTTCTTCATTACCTCCATTTCATTTTTCAAGTCTTGAACTGTTTCCCTTACATGTTTGATTGCTTTTTCTTGGTTTTCTTTGAGAGATTTATCCATTTCCTCTACCTTTTTGTTTGTCATCTCCATTTCTTTAAGGCAGTTTTTCATGTCCTATTTAAGTTCCTCTATTATTTTCATAAAGTTCCATTTAAAGTAGATTTCGTCTATTCCTTCTGGAGTAGGGTGTTCAGTTCCTCTTGTGTGATCCCTGAATTCTGGTGATGTCATGTTGCCTTTCAGGTTGTTGGAGGAATTCTTGCATTGGTGCCTGCCCATCTCTTCCTTCAAATGCAGCCAGAAGAGTCTTGGTGTCTTGGTCCAATCTTTGCTGTGACTGTCTCTTTGGGTGGATCTCCTCAGTGCAGGTGCAGGAACTGTTCCAGTCTGGATGGAACTTCTCAGTAACAGGGACTTCTGATAGTCCATAAACCCCACAGACAAAAGGGCGGCCATGGGGAAGGGCAGGGTTGAGTGGAACACAGAAGACCCTGTAGTAGAAGCTAAAGGTGCCCGGCACTTCTTTGAGGGGACCTTCTGGCCTTACTGGCAGGCAGGCACTCACCCCTCTGGGTGGGTCACCTTAGTGCAGGAGCAGGAACTGTTCCTGGGCCAAGGGCTTTGCAGACAATAGAGCAGGCTTGGGGGAGGCAGGGTCATGTATAACAAAAAAAAGCCCCTGCAGCAGCAGTTGGGGGGGGGGCTGTGCTCACTTCTGGGACAGCAGCACAGAAACAAGGACACCTGATAGTTTAAGGACCCCACAGACAAAAGGGTGGCTGTGGGGGGAGGGCAGGGTCGAGTGGAACACAGAAAACTGTTCCTGGGCCAAGGACTTTACAGACAATAGGGTAGGCTTAGGGGAGGCAGGTTCTTGTGTAACAAATAAGCCCCTGCAGCAGGATCTGGGGTGGGGGCTGTGCTAGCTTCAGGGACAGTCTGCCCCAGGGGTGGCTCACACTCACCCGCCTAGATGGAACTCCTCAGCACAGAAACAAGGACCCAAACATAATATCTTAATCAATATATATGTTATACATATAACAAAATTAACCTTAAATTTGTATCAACAAACCAAGATACATACCAATGCAAATCTATATAATATATCTCCCCTTTAAATGTAAACAAACATTTATAAACAATATTTGGGAATTTCTGTGTAGTTCTCTCCAAACTGCTTCTTGCTTTTTGTTAGATGAAGTATTTTCTTTTTAGGACTTTACAGAGACCTTTTGGTGGTCTTGGTTCATCAAACCCCATTAGCCTGGAAAGAATTCATAGATTCTCATCTTCTATGGAAACAAAAGCAGAACCTCTTTTCCAAAGCAACATATCCTTAGACCCAAATTTTGAAGTCAAGATATCTTTAAAATATATATGTTGGTTTAGTTTAGCAGGAGGTAGAATGAAATATCTGTACTTAGCTCATTCACAGTCAAAAAATTTAAAGATAATATAATAATATACATAATCCAGAGTCTCTATGATATCCCATCTTTTGTGGTCTACTTTTTTTTACTCCTTTACTCTATGACTATCTGTACTATGTCTCTTTAAAGACTTTGTTTCATTTTTAATAACCATTAACTTCTTTTTATAACTGTCTATATTTTTTTCTTTTCTCTCCCAAACCTATATGCATTTAGCCAACACTGTGATCCATTTCTGATGAAGAGTGCTTTTAAAATGGTAAGCAACTTGGTTACAGCTGCCCTGGATGCTGGGTCCACCTCTCTCAAGCTTTCAATATGGTGGAGGTAGTTCACCACTGGCTCTGGGACTATTGAGTGAGAGCCATCCTCAGCACCTCAACTCTAGGTAGCACCGTCCTGCATAGAAACACTTTTTATCTGAGTAAAAGCTAATCTGCTATGCAGTGCACTGCACAGCTTCAAAATATCTGTGTATGGTGGGGGGAATCTACCATGCTCTGCTGCCTGTGCATGCCCAGAAGACCCAATCTGCTGCTTTCCCAGACTGGGGTGTTGAGCAGCAGGCATGCTCTAAGCTACTTTCCTCCTAACCCTGAGTGGGCATACAAACACCCAGGCCCTCAAACACCATTCAAGTACTTGGCCTCCTGAAAGAGCTCTTTCTTAAAGAAGCCATGCAGTTTTTGTTTGTTTGTATATTTGTCTGCTGCTATTGCTGAATCAGAAATAACTCTCTTAAAGGAGCCATGGCACCACTGTTTACTGCCATCAAACAGAGCCCACCCAAAAGAAGAAAGAAAGAAAGAAAGAAAGAAAGAAAGAAAGAAAGAAAGAAAGAAAGAAAGAAAGAAAGGAAGGAAGGAAGAAAGAAAGTGCTGGCTATCAAGGATCTGTGTTTAACTCTGTTTTTAGTCTAGAATTCCTTTCCAAGCTTTCTCGGGTTTTGCATGGATGTAATTGACCACATTGGCACCAAATTTTTTGCATTTGCAGAGGTACTGGTAGGAGCCATGTTGATTGCCACAACTCTATGACATTTCAAGGTCCATGCCACCACCAAGAAGCATGCTCTCGACTACTCATGAACACCATTTATTGTTTTGTGGCAGGGCCTCTTAAAAGAGCTGCAAGGTTTTTACATGGAAAGGAGAGGCTGTGGATTCATTCTGGGTTAATAAAAATCAGGTTTGATCAAGGAAGATCCCTTGAAAAATCTCCAATAGGGGCAAATGGTCCAGATGATCCAACATTTCAGAGGACCTCTGTTGGAGTTTCTTCTGAGTTCTATGTCCAGAACAGCCTCAAGACTTCTGGCTGTGATGATAAAGTCTCACAGAATATTCCAGTCAGTACTTGACCATAATTCTAAATTTTCCTTAGGTCCCCATAAGATTATCAGCATCCATAAACAGCAGGAAGTAGCCTAGAAAACTATGCTCACATTCCCCAAAAAATGGATTGTGAATGTTTGTCTTTGTTTAGGATGTAGGATACAAGTTATTATGGATAATGGTCAGGAAAGAAAGCAAATCAGAAAAGATTAGATTCAGAGTTCTGGTTTTGAAAATGGGGGGATTACTATTTACTTTACTGTAAAGCTTTGTCACAATGAAGACCTACAACTAGTTCTTTCTGTTTCCTGAAAGCCAAGATGTAGCCAGCATCATGTCTACCACCATGCTCCCCACTATGTTGATAATGGATTGAACCTTTGAAACTGTAGGCAAGCAACCCCAATTAAATGTTTTCTTTATAAGAGTTGCTGTGGCCATGGTATCTCTTCACAACAATAGAAACTCAAACTAAGACACAGAAAATGCCCTGATCTTCTGACTCTTACAATATTTCTGCTGCTTGTTCTGCAATGTTTCCTGAGTGTTAGGTATGGGATCATTTTGTTGGTGTATTCAATGGAGCTAGGCTATATACCTCTGCATTTTGATTAGTCATAATTTTCTGTAGTTGTCTTCTTCTGTGGGAAAGAGAAATTTCATTTATAAGTTTCCATCCCATTTTCCCAGAGTACGTGTATCCTGCTATTGAACTCTCTATTGCTCCCCAGTTCACCTACGCTGGCAATGGTCCTGTTTCACTTTCCTGAATTCTACAGTTACTCCTGGCTGGTAGTTATATCTGAAGACTTGAAGTGAGACACCTCCAATGAGACTGAACATGTGCAGAAGTTTTTTAGTTTTTTGAAGTACAATTTTTTAATAGTTGTACTTAATTATTAAGCAAATAGAGTTTTATTGAGAACATTCTTTCCTACACCTATATCATGTAGGGTACTGTCTGTGTTTTATTTTAGTATTTTTAAGTTTCACATTTAGATATTTAACCCATTTAGAGTTAGTTTTGGTGCAAATAGAAGATAGATAGATAGATAGATAGATAGATAGATAGATAGATAGATGATAGATAGATAATAGATAGACAGACAGATAGATAGATGATAGATATATAGATAGATGATAGATATATAGATCATAGATAGATAGATAGATAGATAGATAGATAGATAGATAGATAGATAGATAGATAGATCATAGATAGACAGCTAGATAGATAGATAGATGATAGACAGATAGATAGATAGATAGATAGATAGATAGATAGATAGATAGATAGATAAATAGATAGATAGATTGATTTCTGTTGTGGATATACAGTTTCCCCAGAACCATTTGTTTCAAAATGCTTTCTTTTTTCCAGTGTATGGTTTTGGTGTCTGTGTCAGCTGACAGTGGCTGAAGTTATGTGTGCTTATGTTTGGGTCTTCAGTTTTATTTTGTTGATCCACAGGTCTGTTTTTGTGCCAGTATCAAAAGGTTTTATTAATATGTCTCAGTAATATGTCTTAATATTTGGAGCTGCAATCACTTCAGCATTGTTCACTGTACGCAGGATTGTTTTGGCTCTCTATGGTATTGCATGTTTCATATGAATGTTAACATAACATTTTTTTATTTCCATGAAGAAAAATTGAGATTGCATTGATTATGTAAATAGATTTTGGCAACATGGTGTTTTCAAAATATTAATTCAAGTAACCCATATACATGGAATGTTGCTACTATTTTTATCTCTTTCTTTAGAAGTTTAAATTTTATATTATAGAGCTCTTTTTACTTATCTAGTTGTGTTTATTCCTTAATATTTTTTTCTTTCAGTCTACTATGAAAAAGAGTATGTCAGTGACCTCCTTGTCAGTATATTTGTTGTTGTTGTATCAGAAAGCTATTTATTTGTGTAAGTTGATACTATATTCTGCCAGTTGCTAAATTTGTTCATTGTTTCTAGAAGTTTTATGTTAGAAGTTTTGTATCACGTCACCTGTACATACATATACTTTGACTTCTTCATTCCTTATGTATATTCTTCTAATTCCCTTCTCTTACTTTACTGTTTTAGGTGGCACTCCAGCACAATATTGAAAGGTAGTGTGGACAGTGGACAACTCTGTCTTGTTGCTGATGTTAATGTGACTGCTTCAGTCTTCCACTTTGAGAGTGATACTGGTTTGGGGTCTCTGCATGCAGCCTTTATTCTGTTGATGTATGTTCTCTGTAAGCCTACATTCCTTAGAAATTTCATTGTGAAGGCATGATGCATTTTGTCAAAGGCCTTCTCTGTATTTATTGAGATGATATTGTGATTTTTATGTTTAAATCTGTTTATACGGTTTATGTTTATTAACTTGCAGATGTTGAACAAATGCTGCATTTCTGAGATAATAAATAACAAATAATCTTTTTGATGTATTCTGTATTCTGCTTCCTAATATTTTATGGAGCATTTTTGAGTCTCTGTTCATCAGTAATTTGGGACTTTAGTTTTGTTGTTGTTGTCTTTATTTGGTTGAGCTTCACAGTGATATTAGCATCACAGAAGGACTTTTTTTTTTTTTTTTTTGGTTTTTTGAGACAGGGTTTCTCTGTGGCTTTGGAGCCTGTCCTGGAACTAGCTCTTGTAGGCCAGGCTGGTCTCGAACTCACAGAGATCCGCCTGCCTCTGCCTCCCGAGTGCTGGGATTAAAGGCGTGCGCCACCATCGCCCGGCTCACAGAAGGACTATGGCAGTGCTTCTTTGGTGTCTTTTTCATTTTTTTAAGATTAATAACTGGGGGTAGGTCTTCATGGAAGTCTGATAAATTCTGCCATGAATCCATCTATTTCTGGACTGTTCTATATTTATTTATTTGCTTATTAATTTATTTATGTTTTTCTTGAAGACTTTTAAACTATTTTTCTCTTTTTATTGAAAAGAGATTTTTCACATAATATATTCTAATTATAGTTTCCCCTTTCAGTTCCTGCCATTGTTTAAAATTAAATATGATTCATGGAGTTTTTATTACCATTTCAAGATCCATATTTGTTAAAGGTCTATTTGTGGTCATGAGTTATTCTTGGTTTAATTTTTGTGCTTTGTCTGAAAACACTAAATTCATCTTTTTTTAAAAAAAAATGCTTTCTAAGAAAATGGTGTCCAGGATTTTAAAGTGTCCCCTTTTCATATTCTAAATTTGTTGGGTATCTTTTTAATATTTCTTGCATTGACTGAATTTTCATGTGTTCTTGGTTTGTTTGTTTGCTTTTGTAACTTTTTGTATAACGTAATTGCCTTTTCATTGCATGATGTTGCTAATAATAATGAAATAGGCACAAAGGCTGGTTAAAGATGGTTTAAGACCTCAAAATGGCATTGAAGTCATAATTCTTCCTAAAGAAAATTGTCTGCTAATATGGGATAAAACATTGCCTAAAAAACAGTAGATACTTAAATAGGTATGTAAAAAAATCCTGATCAGTATTTGTTGTTCATCTATTTTATTTTGCTTAATTTTTAACACTTTTTTAATTTTTAAAATTTTTCATGTTTCTACAAAGATTTTCAATAAAAAATTAACTGAACTTGAAAGAAGTGTGTCCATCTTGTATTTTTCTATTTTGGAAGACAAAATAGAGTTGATAAATCAGTTCAGCATAAGACAATAAACACATTTTGTGAAATAATCATATATCATAATTACATGTGTAATTGTTCTCAATTATTTTCACTCCAAAGAAATATGTTTCCATCCCCACTCACCCCAGTCCACTTGAAAAAAATCTATTCTATTTCCCCTTCCTAAGAAGATCTATAAGTCACCCAGAACTCTCTTTGTTACTTAGCCTTTTTGGGTCTGTTGCTTGTAGTGTGATTATCCTTTACTTAACAGCTAACAGTTAATATCCTCTTTTAAGTGAGTACATATAATGCTTGTCTTTCTGAGTCTGGATTGCCTCACCCAGGATGATTTTTTTCCTAGCACCATCAATTTACATGCAAATTTCATGATGTCATTTTTCCCTACCACCTAAGTAATACTCCATTGTATGAATATGTCCAATTTTCTTTATCCATTCTTCTGTTGAGGGACACCCACTGTCGGGGACCAGCCTTAACAAAAATACCTCTTACTAGGTTAGAAGCATGGGGATTTAGAAATACAGTAAAGAATATGAATGAAAATAATAAAACGGAGAAACATAGAATAGTATTGAGAGGAAATTCCCGTGAATACTGAAATTCGCTGGCATTTAATTTCTAACTGCTTAAAATACCCCTGACCCCAAAAGGTAGGAGTAAGACAAAAGACTGCATTGACATGATACAAGGAAATGAACATACCAATTGAAGGTCATGGGCTACATCTACAGTTAAACATTCTGTTGCTAGAACAAAACAAGTCTACGCTCACACACTACACCAAAGCATTCTTTCAGCAAACTACTCCCTGGTGGAAACCAAAGTTATCTCCGTAAAGGGAACTGGAACTTAGAGTAAGAGGAGCAGTGAGCTGTATCCCGTCGCCTGGCTAGCTTACACACTGAAATAACAACACATGAATTGTATTCATTTAAACACTGCCTGGCCCTTTATAAAGTTCTAACCTCTTATTAGCTAACTCTTACATATTTTTAACCCATCTCTGTTAATGTGTATCGCCACTTGACTGTGGCTTATCATCATGAGTCTAACCAGTGTTCATCTTGGGCAGGAGAAGCATTGTGTCTGCCACACTTCCCTTCTTCCCAGCATTCTGTTCTGTCTACTCCACCCACCTAAGGGCTGCCTTATCAAAAGGCCAAGGCTGTCTCTTTATTCAACCAATGAAAGCAACACAGAAACAGAAGAACCTCCTACACCAGGAACTTAGGACTCTTGTTTAAGGTAGAAACAATCTACTTCTCTATTCCTTGAGTACAAGATCTGGCTATTAGTCACACCTGCTGACAATAACCTTGAAAGAGCAGAACTCTGACTTTTGGTGTGGAAATGGGATCACATTTCTGGACTTCTAACACTCACTTTGTTTCCAATTCCTGGCTATTATGAATAAAACCACTATGAACATAGTAGAGCAAGTGTCCTTGTAGTTGGATGAAGCAACTGTTAGGTATATGCCCAAGTGTGGTATAGCTGGGTCTTGAGTTACATCAATTCCCAAATTTTCTGAGGAACATTTTCTGAGTAACCACGCTGATTTCCACAGAGGCAACACAAATTTGCACTCCCACTAGCAATAGAGGAATGTTTGCACTGGCTCCACAGCTTCTCCAGCATGAGCTGCTGTTTGTGTTTTTAATCTTTGCCATTCCAACAGTATAAGATGGAATCTCAACGTTGTTTTGATTTTTTTTTTTCCTAATGGATAAGGATATTGAATATTTAAGTTTATGGGAGAGAGTATAAGAAAAGACAACTGGAATTGGGATACTTGGGTTCTATGTGGAAACCTAGTGCAGTGGAAACTTCCTGGAATATAATAGGTTTAACCTTGTGAGGACTCCCAGTAATGCAGAAGTCCTGAACAGAGAGCCTGAATTGGCCATCTTTGTAACCAGGAAAGGCTCCCCCAGTGGTGGGACAGGGAACACTAATCCAGGCACAAAACGTTATACCCACATCAGTCCTGTCTACAAGTTGCCCTGGGGCAATAGTGACTTAGGGTTTGTGGAAGAGGCCAACCAAAGACAGGGCTAACTTGAAGTCCAAACCACAAGAGGGCGCTCATACCCCAATACTGCTTAAATGGCCTTCAAAGAGGCTTCCTTTGCGCTGATGGAAGCAGATGCAGAGACTCACACCCAAACTTTAGGCAGAGCTCAGGGAACCCTGAACAAGAGTTGGAGGAAGGATTATGGGAGTCAGAGAGGTCGAGGGCACTAGGAGAACATGACTTGCAGAATCAATTAAGCAAAGCTTATAGGGGCTCACAGAGTGAAGCAGCAATCATGGAGCCTGCATTAGGTCCTCTCTCTCAGCATCCATGCTGTGGTTGTTTAGCTTGGGCTGTTTGTGTGACTCCTAACCGTGACAATGGGTGCCTCTGGCTCTTTGGTCTTCTTTTGGGACCCTTTTACTCCTACTGGGTTGCCTCATCTAGCCTTGATATGAGGGTTTTGTGCCTAGTCTTACTGCATCTTGTTACGCCATGGTAGGTTGATATCACTGGAAAGCCTGATCTTTTCTTAAGGTAAATAGAAAAGTGGAGCTATGGATCTGGGGGAGAGGGAAGGGGAAGGAAGAACTGAGAGGAGTGGAGGGAGGGGTGGCTGTGGTCAGGATGTATTGCATTAGATAAGAACATAAAAAGAAACAAAACTGAAAGAAAAGACATAAAGAAAACGAGGAGGGAGGAGCAAAGCGCAGATGCAAACCAGGTCAAATCATGAACAGTAGAAAAGCAGAATAGTGGACAGAAAGGTGACTGATTCCATGGGGATGAAAACTGAAAGACAGACAGTAGTCCGCAGGAATTCTCTGGCCATGCAGTCATATCACCAGAAAAGAAAGCAAATGACAAAGAAAGCTAAAGAAAAGTAAGAAAAAAACCCTATAGCCTAGTCAGCCTTGGAAACTGACTAGACTCATCTGGAAGTAGCTAGAGTCTTACAGAGGCAAGACTCAAGAAGAAACGGGGTATATTCTTCATAATTTTATAAATAATCCAGGAACTCCTTCATCTTAAATGTTTACCCAAAATATAATATAAAGTTAATTTTAAATTCTAGATTTTGTTCTCAGAATGGAGATTTGTAACCCAATATATAAGTATTATATCAAGATATACAATAGGATATTTTTACAACCTAAGAAAAAACAGATAGGTAATCAATATACCAACAATATACCAAGAAGCAAACAGATGAATCTTGGAGAAAATGAAAAGCAGCAGGCAATTTAACCAATCTTATAAATTTCATATAAAAAATATATACAAATATACTAATATAATTGAATAGTTTGAGTTCTCCCAAAAATTGCAAACAAAAAGCAATCTCTGACTGTTCCCAATATTTTCATTTGGTGATAATTCAGAAGAAATAATGAAGGAAGGAAAAAAGGAAGGAATGAAGGAAGAACATTAATTTTGTACTTAAATGGGGGAAAAGTGATTTAAGTGAAATAAAAAAGAGAAATGTTTCCCAATACAAAATCTAAGATACTAATTATTTTACTTGGATCATTAAACAATGTATGTATATACTGAATTATCATACTATAACTCTTAACATGTATAAATGTTAGTTTTTAATAAAATGAGAAAAATATCAGCCAGGCTTATTAAAGTAAGATTTAAAAGGCCAATATAAAATTTATAATATACTTATTGAAATAAAGTAAGAATTAAAATGTGTAAAAGTAATATTGACAATTACATGAAAAGCAATATATGTTTATTTCACTTTCCATAATGACATAAACCAGATTCCAAAAGGCAAGCATTGCATGTTTTTCTCCCGTGTAGAGCACAAATGGGAAACAGTAATGAGCATGTAAACTGGACTGTTTCAGAGACGCAAACGGGTGGGGAGAAGACATGGGGCAAATGCAGTTAGCATGCTGTATGTAAATTATGAAAGTGGCAAAATGAATCCATCATTTTGTATAATTAGTACACAACAACATCTCCTTAAGCATGTCTGAGGTATAATTAATATGCATTAAATGCATACTTAAGAGCAATTTTATAGATTTTAATTATTTTTCATTACTAAGTACTCATGAATGCTTACAATGCATTTTGACCATAATCACCCCGTATTCACTTGTCCCAAATACACCCCTGTGCCCCCTTTTCTGTTTTCATGTATCAATTATAATTTGTCTTCCCATGGATATATGGCTTTCAAATGGAATTTGGCAATACTCTAAAAGAAGTTGAATAGTTCACCTAGAAGGTATTCAGTGTTATTATGTCCTCTGCTATGGGTGGAATTTCATCCCTTCCCCATGGTGGGATTTGGTTTGGCTTGAATTTTCACTAGGTATGAGCTTGCTGTCACATCATTGGGATTTCATGTGTATACCTACCCTGATACATCTGAAGGACACAGCTTCCTTGTATTCCATCAAATCTTTTGCCTTTTATGCCCCCTTTTGTCACTCATTCCACAATGATCCCTGAGACTTGGAAGGAGCATACAGATGTTGATTTGATGGATGGACATTCAGTGTTGATTATTCCCTGTACCTTGCCTCATTCTGACTTATAGGGATAAACATCATGTTCTGCAAACAGAAGCTTCTATCCTGAGAGCTGAAAGATGCATTGATATGTGAGTCATTAGGAAGTCATTTAACAGTATGTTCACTTAGCAGAATAATATTAATGTGTTTTCCCACTTGTCTATTAACTGAATAGAAACAGGCTCTTAGCCCCAGTAATGGTGTCAGTAATTGGGTATCATCTTGTATAAAGGGAGTTAAATCCACTCAGAGAGTGTTTGGTTAATCTCATGATATTCATACTACTATTACATCAGTGGGTGTGTCTTGCCAGGCCTGTAGTCATTGTAGGCCACCAAGTTCATAGACATTTAATTCTTAAATATTTACTCGTAAAATTAAAGGTGAATATATTCAAGGTATAGAAATCAATCATTCTTTATACATACAGACACACTACACATTCATCACCTCACACACACACACATACACACACACATGTAATATATATGTTATGAGGAGGGGAATAGTTAATGAGGACACTAAAAATTAACTCTATCATTATGTCAACAGTAGAGTATTATTGTAGTCATGGTTTTAAATTAGAACTTCAGAAATTATTCAGAAAATTTTTATTTTACACAATAACCATTGACTCTAACAAACAGCTTCCTGTTTTCTCAATTTCAGAGCCTTGTGAGTCCTATTATATTATCTGGTTTTACGATTTCTATTTTTTAAATTATAGCTACAATTAACTTGTACAGAACATGGTTCTTTCTGTGTTTTTGATTTGCTTAATAAGATCTCTTCTCAGTTATTGTCACAAAACAATATCTCATCCTATTTTGCTAAATAATATTCTTAGATGTGTGCCCATATATCACATTTCAGCCATGTAGCTATCAGTTGATATTTACATTGTTTTCATACAATAGTCACTGTGAATAGCACTATAGTAAACGTGGCAGATTTGATATTTGTTAAGGTGCTAATTTCTGGATCTTCAGATTGATGCCCAGGAATGGAGTTGCTGAGTCCTGTGAATAATCTAACTTTTTAATATTAGAGAAACTTATGTACCATTTCCTGTAATGCCTGTACTTCACAGACCTATGGAAGTATACAGTTGTCTTCTTTTTTATACATAGTTGTCAATATATAATAGGTCATTAATTAATATGTGTCACTAAGTCATATATCACTCACTGCACAAAATATTTACATTGCCGCTCATGTTTCTCGTGGCCTTTTTGGTTGAATTTAATCCAAGAAATAGCTAATATTCTGTCACCACATATTTGTACTATACAATCTTTGTTTCATATAAGCATAATAATGAAGGCAACATTTTGCTTCTGATTTCCTCTATTAACACAATGTTGGCAAGTTATTTATTTTTAGAGATACTGTTTAACTATATTCTTCAATATAGTGCATCAAACAGTTTTTCTAATTTCTTGTCACCATTAATATTACTCTTACTATTAACTACCTTGGAGAAACCCCCATTTGTTCACAATTTAATAAAAATACCCATGTACCTTAACTTTATTACCAAAATTCATATTTATTACCAAAAATCAATGTCCCGAACAAAAACAGAGATGATTCAAGAACGAGCATGCATTGGTTGAAATATGTTTCTACAAGATCATTATATCAATTATCTTTCAGAGTTCTATTCTTACATTTGTCATATATATCTCCCCATATATATATATATATATATATATATATATATATATATATATATATCTCGAAAGAGTTTGTGTTGCTTCTCATAAATATTTTTAACCATGGTCAAAGAACTTGCTCTACTCTTCTATAGAAAAAAATGATAATTAATCTCCAGGAAACAAGAAAGTGATTTTTCAAGACTGGAGCAATATGGGAGACAGGGATGTTAAAGCCATCTATCAGAACAAAGTGTATCAAGAAAATTTATCCAGAGGCAGTCAACAGTAATAAAGTAAACAGTAGGCTGGGCGGTGGTGGCGCACGCCTTTAATCCCAGCACTTGGGAGGCAAAGGTAGGCGGATCTCTGTGAGTTCGAGACCAGCCTGGTCTACAAGAGCTAGTTCCAGGACAGGCTCCAAAACCACAGAGAAACCCTGTCTCGAAAAACAAAAAACAACAACAACAAAAATAAATAAATAAATAAACAGTAAACTAAAAAGAATGCCTAGCTGGACAATTGTTTTCTTGATAATGGATGAAGACTAGACTTATCTGTGGGTATATGTCCTATTATAAGGACAAATGCTTTACAGTATAGTTAGGGAGGATGCTGTTCCACTTGATAGGATGAACTGAACATTGAGAAAGAGGAGGCAAAAAGATTTTTAAAAGCCATAGTATCAGGGAGATTGCTGTGAGATTCTCTCCTTAACATCAGAAACTATACAGGTAAAATCTCACCAACTGGATGGCTGATATAAACTGAACAAGGATGACACCAAAAAACATAAAAAGTGGAAGGAAGAAATTGCATGATATCTCAGCCCTTCAATAAGAACAACAGGCCACTGTGAGCAGGAGAGATGGCCCTTCCCAGGAATGAGTGCACTGACTGATTATCCAGTGCCAAGTGGTCAGCCCTGAAAGCATAACATACAAGGAACATTATATGAACTCAATGGGTTATATGTAGGAACATGTATATACATATACATATATGCATGTAATAATAATTAATGAAAAAGAAAGATAGGAATTTGAAAGAGAGTGGGGAGGAGACTATACAAGGGTTTGTAGGAAAGAAGGGCAAGGGAGAATTATAACTTAAATATAATCTAAAAAAATTAGCTAGTGTACACATTCTTATTTTTTTCCATTTTTTGCAAAAATAAACATTTAAAGTGATAAAATATAAATAATATTACAAACACCTCGATTGTTTGTGTCTTGATTAATCAAAGTAGTGAGAGATATTTATTAACTTGTGAGAAAGTTGTATGAAAGAAAACTGACAATGATAAATGCTTCCTGTATAGGACACACAGAAGGAGGGTATGAACAGGCAGTGTCTTTCTTGAGTTTCCTTATGGATGAATATTTTTACAAGGAAGCTGACCAGAGACTACAACACATGAAAAGTGAAATAAGAGTTGTCCTCCTTTGTCCTGTAAGCACTTAGTCTGTGTCTAAGTAAGCAGGGCAGGTACTGATGTGGACAGACTAGGAGTCACAGTGATGTCTCAGAGGTGAAGAGAATTTACTTTTCCTTTAACTCCAAGAACCCACTTGTTGGATGAAAACTTATAACTGCAGTTCCCTGCAATCCAGCACCCTCTTCTGAATTCTGTGGGCAACATGAACAGGTTTAGTGCACAGATATACATGAAAGCAAAACATTCTTCTATATGAAATAAATATTTTAAATTGCCTAAATAAATAGTGCTGAAATAAATAGTGCTGGCTACAAGAAACAATTACTCAATGGTTATTAGATATACCATGGAGAACAGGTTATGTGGAGAAGTGGTTCAATTTTGGCTTATAAGTCAAAGAAAAATAAACTCTACAAACTTTCTGTTGGTTCTCAGTATGGTCATCATGCATCGGTATACTGGTTACTAATTGTTAACTATCCCATTATGAGAATTTCCTTTACTTCCCTATATTTCACGAAAGTGTGAAAAATGGGTGTTTGAAATGGCAATATCTCATTTTGCAAGTACTTAAAAAAAGTAAGAGCAACGGAAGTCTGTTACAACTGTCATTATACTTTGGTTAGGAAAAGTAAAAGAAGATGAGAAAGAGAAGCTCCGATGATAGTGCAGACAAAGTTTAAGGAGCAGGAGCAAAGAAGCCAGGAAGCAAGTGCATTCCTTCTCTGGAGAGCCATGGTAGTCTGTTAACTAGAAACGCTACCCTTGCGTAGAAAGCACAGGTGATGATAAAAATGAAAAGTAGGCAATGTGAAGGAGGTCACTTATGTACTACACTAGTAAGTCTCAATTGTATAGAGAAACAAGAAGAGACACATTTGGCTGTGAGGAGATTAAATGTTTTTTAAACGATCCCCATGAGATTTACCATGCAATACAATAATGCACAGAAAATAAGATGCTTTTGCCATGGTCTGGATGAGGAGAAAGGCTTTAGACTATATTGTGAACAGTGAAATAGACAATGAAACCTCGAAGGAGACCAAAAGAAGTCGTGTCTCAACTCTGAGAAAAGACAGAACCAATAGAAAATGTCACAAAACTTTCTTGTGTTTTGTACCAGATGATGTTGAGAATACCAACAGGTGAGGATCTCAGCAATGTAGCAGAGAGCCCTCCTCCATTTGACCCTTGATGTTTTATAACATATTAGCCCATAAATCAAAATGAGTTACTCTAGTCATAGAATATTATGGTGATGATCCAGACAGGATGTGGGTTTGTTGTTCTTTTGCTTAAAATACTAAAATATTGTTATTAGATTTAGAAGATGGACAGTGAAACTCTGTTTCCGTCTAAAGCCTATCCTAATTAGAGTTACTAATAAGATAATAAAACCCATGTCTGAAAGCAAATTGAGGAGGAAAGGGTTTATTTTTCTTACAGTTCTACAACTTAATCCATCAATCAGTTTAGTCAGGATAGGAACTCAACAGGGCAGGAACCTGAAACAAGAGCTGATGCAGAACCCAAAGAAAAGTGTTGGTTATTGGCTTCTTTGGTTTGACTTCTTACGGAATCCAGGAACACAAGCCCAATCGTGTCACCACCCACAGTGCTCTGGCCCCTCCTCTATCAACTGCCAATTAAGAAAATGTCCTAAGCTAGACTTTATGGAACATTTCTCAAATGAAGTTCCCTCCTTTCTAGCTTGTGTTGAGTTGACTTAAAACAAGCCAACACAAGATGCTTTAGTGTTCTTTACTCATGCATCTTATTAATTTTGGTCTCTGCATTTACCACACTCATCCAATATACTTCAATAGCTCTGTTATTCCTTTTTGCAATCTTTAAAGCATACAAAGTTTAATCTTTCACTATGTATAACTCTACCAAATCAACTATACAATACCTGAAAAAGAGATATACTTACTCAGAATAACAGCATTTGTTTTATAACAATAAATGCCATGCAAAATTTTTCACCTTGATCATTTATTTAAAAAAATAGCTAACAAATTATATGGCGAATGATTAACTTTTTCATGGAAGTTTTTACTTCCTGGTTTCGAAGGGTATAAATCACAGGATTCATCAAGGGAAATATTACAGTGTGGAAGAAAGAAACCACCTTGTCAGCTGCTAAAGCTGTGAACGGGCGTGTATAGATGAAGATTGCAGGTCCAAACATAAGAAATATGATTATGACATGAGTGGTACACGTGGATATAGCTTTGTTCTTTCCTTCAGAAGCTGACCTATGAACATGGCATAAAATAACTGCATAGGAAGTCAGCAGCCCCACAAAACACAGAAGAGTAAGCAAGCCACTATTAAAGACCATTAGGAGCTCAACAACAAAGGTGTCTGTGCAGGCTAGCTTGATGACCTGAGGAACATCACAGAAGAAGTTGTCCAGATGATTTGGACCACAGAAGGGCAAACGGAGGATAAAGACAACCTGAATTATGGAATGAACAAAACCTCCAAGCCATGGAGCCAACAGCATCACATAGCAGGCTCTAGGGCTCATGACAGTGGAATAGTGTAAAGGCCTGCAGATGGCAATGTAGCGGTCGAAGGCCATCACAACCAGAAGTAACCCTTCACCTCCACCAAGAAAGTGCAAGAAAAATAGCTGAGTGATGCAGTCTTTATAGGAGATTACCTTCTTCTCAGAGAAGATGTCCACCAACATCCTGGGAGTCACGATGAAGGAATAGGAGGCATCCAGGAAAGCCAAATTTCCCAGAAGGAAATAAAGTGGGGCACCGAGCCCAGGATCTGATAAGATGGTGAGGATGATGAAGACATTTCCAGGCAAGATGATGGTGTAGAAAATTAAGCTCAGAACAAAGACCAAGAGCTGAATTTCATGTGACTGTGTTAGTCCTATGAGGATGAATTCTGTGACAACTGTCCTGTTTTCTGTCTCCATCACCAGTCCCTACAGAGCATAACAAATACAGCAATTTTCTCTCATCTGACACTAGGTCATAGTTATTCTCCTCTTAGAAGCATGGTTAGAACCAAGTGTATTATCTCATCTCACTCTACACCTAAACCATCCCCTCTGTCCATTCATTTTTATATCACTTAATGGTCAACATCTCTCTTGTGGAGCTACATCCCTGCCAGTGTTAGTACAGAGCCTCAGTTTAACTCACCTGTAAAATAAAAATGTCATTGCTCTGGGTTTATCTCTCATTTTCATGAAAGAGATTTTTTTGTTTCCCTGAGGGAACAAAAATGAATTTGCTAAAGGTATTGAAGTCTTTATAAACATATTTTACAAGGGACTGAATAAATATTGATAGTGAAAGGAGTAGTGAATCTATAAGCTATAATTGTTTCACACGTAGGTATTCATCAAAACTATTGAACTGTATACCACTTGATATTTGTTTCTTACGATGCCGTTAGAAGGCTAGAAACCTCTCATTTCCTAAGAACATTTTATTTTTCTTTACAGAAGGTGTAATCATTAACCAGGAATAATTCAGATCTTTGGTCAGTTGAAGGATGACAAACTGATACTGTCTTCTGTAATTAAATAACTTGCTATAAGGCCTGTGATTGGAATCAGAATGAACATGATAAATTACTGTGATTAAAACTTGAGCAAATTCATGGCATGCACATTTTTATCTGATTTTTTAAAGTCTTGTCTTTTAGTTGTGTAGTTTATACAGCGTCATGGTGGCTTTTATATATGAGGAAAGCATTATGTCACTGGGGTGTGACACAAATAGATGTAAGAGAGATAAACTGAATAGCAAATACCCAAAGGCCCATAAATTCCATAAGAATACTCCAGTCTAAAAAAAAATATTTTACAAAAGTTTAGTTACACAATACTATTAAAATGCATTTAAATACTTTCATTAATAATGAAATATGGAGTTGGAGGAAAGAAGGCTTCCTTGTCTACAGTTGACAAGAGAGACTGAAAGAAAAAAGAAATAAAAGAACAAATCTCTCTAATTAAGAAGTCGGTTTAAATATTTTCAAATACCAAGACATTTTCTTTATCTCTATCAATCATCATCTCTCTTTTCACCTTACCTTAATATATTTAATAATGACAGAGATTTCCACACATTGTTAAACTGGCAATAGAAGAAGTACATTACATCACACACAAGCAGATACTTAAATTTGTGCCTGCATATGTTCACTCAAAAAATACATATAGAGATGCATACACATTATATCCTAAACAAAGTCAAAGATCAGATGTGTGCATTTGATGAGCTTACACAGATGTGCACATTGGCAGCACACACTTCAGAGGGAAACCGAGAAGAAGGGAGCACTGAAGGGGCCCAGGGAGACATAATGGTAGATGGATATCATCAATAAACTTCGTAAAAATGTACAATGTATTCTAAGTTCTGAGAAGTAATGTGTGGTAAAGACTGTTACTCCTTTCAGAGTGAAATTCTTGAGTTTGATAACTATATAAATTTAAGGTTACAGAATAAAAGGTTATATAGGTTTCTCTTCAGCTTGATCTCAAAGTCCAAGATCAGTGTCATCAGCATTATGGGTAAAAGGAGAACTAGACTATTGTGAAACCAGAATCCTAGGCAATATTTTATTCTAATTTTCACCATATCTTTTCTGTATTGGTTATTGGTTCTGTACTCTAACATGTTTCAGTTGCTATATATAAATTTATGACTAAAAATTAATACCAAATGATTTCTATTTTGTCCACTGTTCATTCCACATATGGCAATTATAAATATCAGAATGAGAAAGAACTCTATTATTGAGAATGCACTTTAATTCAGGATTCACATACTGCTTTATTTGTGCTATATATCTTTGATATGGAGGTATTAACTGAAGATTTATATCATTATATCTGTTTGCATTCATTTTTTTATTTTTTCTGAATTTGAAGAATAGAAATATTTACCTAGAAGTCCCCCAATACTCTCACATGCCAAACATTCACCTCTCCAGATAAAATAGACAATACCTGACTGTTCCAAACTTATTCTTAAATTTCTTTCCTTACAAAAGGCCCTTTTAAGGTTTGAGAATACATTGCTAATTTGTGAAGCAATGGAGAGTGAGCCTTGGGGATTTGAAGGCTAACAAAGCTGCAGGGAGTTTCAGTGGGAACTGTCAAAATGCCAACAGGATATGGACAAAGAATTAAACTAGGTGTAAAGAAAACTGAGGTAGAAAACATGATGAATGTTGATATAATAGAAGTTTATGTCGTTTTTGTATTTAGAAAATTATCCTGTGTTAGAATATGTATTTCTCCCTCTCTCAAATTTTTATTAAATCTTAACTAGTTTTCTACCCTAAAATTTATTGCATATGGGAAAACATGGTGCTTACAAAGGTTTATTCTAATTAATTAGAAATAGTCCAGCAATACCACTTTTGGTTATATACCCAAAGGATGCTCAATTGTACCACAAGGACATGAGCTCAACTGTGTTTATAGCAGTATTGTTTGTCACAGCCAAAACTTGGAAACAACCTAAATGCCCCTTGACCAAAGAATGGATAAGGAAAATGTGGTACATTTACACAAGGGGTACTACACAGCAGAAAAAAAAATTAAAGACATCTTGAAATTTGCAGGAAAATAAACAACATTTTGAATGAGGTAACTTAGACCCAGAAAGACAATTATCATATGCACTAACTTGTAAGTAGTTTTTAAACATAAAGCAAAAACAACAACAACAACAAAAAAAACAGCCTACAAATCACAGTCCCAGAGAACCTAGACAACAATGAGGACCCTAAGAGAGACTTCCATAGATCTAATCTACATGGGAAATAGAAAGCGACGATAACTCCTGGAAGACGGTTGAAGGGGAGGCATGAGGAAGGGAAGGGAGCAGAGAAAAATGTATAGCTCAATAAAAATCAATTTTAAAAAGAATGAAAAAAATCAAAGAATCAAAAGTAAAAAAAGAAATAGCCTAAGATTAGTTTACACTGTGTCCAACGTAAAGTCATTGTTCTACATATAATCTATGAGAAAAATATTTATATACCAAACAAGAATATCTCAATATCATAAGAGGCATAGTAAAACTGACAAATTTGAGATGATTAAATAGTGCCACTGTCCTGTATTTGTTTTAAGTGAATTTAACTTTTGTACAGTTTGAATAAAAAGTATTAAACTAAATAGCTCGGTATCTATTAATAGAGTAAATGGAATTAGAGTCACTAAGTTTATCAAACATGTGAACCTGTTATATAACTTTGTAGAACATCTAATTTATTATATTTTAATATTTTTAATATCAATTCATCTTTGAAAATGTGTATTTTAAAATATAGATGTGTTCAAAAAAGATTTTTGGAATATTGAAAAATCATTTTATCAATTTAAAATCTAGATTAATTTTGTCTGAACTGTACTAAGAATTACAAAGATATTGAAAACATTTAAATCTTTTAAACATGCAAATAATTTTCAAGAGAGGCAGGATGCATAAAATCAAGATAAATGAGAAAATAATAAACTCATTAGTAATTTATTAAGCAATAATTAGCTTTACGTTACCACTTTGAAACATACTAAATGGAATGTCTAATATCATGAACACATTTTTCAAATAATTATAAAAGCACTGGGGAAATAAAAGAAAAATGAAATAAACCTCCAGTTATGTGGGGCAGTCGATGTGAATGTAGTTAAACTAAGCGTTTCTGGCATTTTAGCGCACATATATGTATTTTCATGGGAAGCTGGCATAGACTGGTGTGAGAATTGAGGTTCTGAGACCAGGTCTGTGGGACAGCAGAAGGGGAGAAGCACCGGGCAGTCTTTGCACTCTCGTCAGAATGCGTTCTAGTGTGGTGACCTTTCTATTCTTTGAGATGGTGGAATTGTCCAGTTCTCTTCATCCTTCCAGGAAGAACTTGTAATTATTTTTAAATTTTTGGTTATCATATTGAAAAGTTCTTTACAACACTGTGTGCTTTGCTAAATAGAGATGGCATATAAATTTAAAATATTTTTATAAGAAGCCAAATTGCTGTAAGAAGATAATGAATGTTCTCTAAAAGGTGAAATTTTGGAAGACAGGCAGATTTACATAATTATCACAATTATGTAGTGTTCTTTGTTTATTTAGTAGACCAAATTTTATAAACATATTCAGTTATTTTTCCATTAAAATTAATTCCAATCTCATTATGCCATATACTAGAAATGCCTCATCTACTGGTAAGACTGGGAGTCTAAAATCAAAGTCTATGTCATGGGGAACACATGAAACAAAAGAAAAGTCTAACCCTAGGTTTTGAATGCCTCCCTTTGTAAAAATAAAAGGAGGTTATTCTAGGCAAGTTTTTGTTACAAATATTACAAAAATAATGTCATAATTAATGTGATATTAATGTTGTACTGGTGAATTGCTTCTCAGCACGGAACCTGCCCAAAGTGTGATTAATATATCAGTAACAACACTATTGGAGAAAACTGATCTTTCCTTTCTCAATGTTTTGTTTGAAATTTTTTTCGTTTTAATATTTGTTTTTTTTTTGTTTTTCTTTTCTTATTTTTAGTCTTTTGTTATAATTGTAACTTTGGTTTTTTGGGACTTTCTCATATATAATATATATATTATAAATATATATAATATAATATAAATATATATAAAATATATATAATATATAAATATAATATAAATATATATTGAGAGAGAGAGACAGAAAACATAAAAGTGGGTGGTTGGGCAGTGAGGGGGATCTGGGAGGAGTTCAGGAGTACAAAGAAGTACAAAATACAAAGTACAATTTTTTACAATTAAAAAATTAAAATCTCATGCAAACCCACAGGTAATCCTGCAAAGGAAATATATAGGCTAAGCACAGATCTTCAAATTTCCTTCTGCCCCTCCAAATTCAATTGCTCATTCTCATCCCAACTTGATACCAGAACAGCTGCTTAAGTCTCCCCTTCCTCTCTAACTCTATAATCAGTGGATCACATGGATCTTCTCCTCTCTCAACACACTCCACTATTCCATCTTCCAACAACAGCAGGCTTTCCCTGGAAATACACCAGCTGAGCAAGTCGGGAAGCAGACTCCTAGGGGTGAACATAAAACACAGTAACATTCAGAAGATGTCTTCACTGGACCACAGCAACACTACCAGAGTAGGCACAGAATATCCAAAATAACTAAAGCACAAGAAAAATCCCTTAAGACAGCCTGTGTGAATGTGATCATTGTTCTTATAGAAGAAATTAATAAATCCCTCTTTTAAAAGTCCTGGAAAACACAAATAAATGGTGAAAGGAAATAAATAAAATTGTTCAAGACCCAATACTGGGAATAGAATCAAAAAAGAAAATCTAAATTAAGGGAATTCTGGGAATGGAAAATTTAGGAATTCAAATGAGAACAACAGAAGCAAGCTTCACCAAGAGAATACAGGAACTGGAAGAGAGACCTTGAGCCTTAAAGACAAGAAATAAGACATAGATATATCGGCTGTGAGAACTCATTCAGCCAATAGTGTTTAAGATACTGGTTCACTTTGGGCATGATCAAATATACTATATATACAGATGTAAAAACATGTGTGACTCTTTGGCTGCTGGATTCAGTTCCTGTTCCCTGTTCATGCAGAGGACTGCTCATCTGTAAGTCTACCCTAAATAAAGAAACCTTTATTATACTCCATTCTGAGATAGTGTGGGATTATTTTATTATAACCTATAACATTTCAGTCAAAGAAATGCTAAATCTAAAAAACACCTGACCAAATAAATCCAGAAAATCTTCTGGATAGTGGAGGTGCATGCATTTAATCCCATCACTAGAGAGGCAGACACAGCTGGACCTCTGTGAGTTAGAGTACAGCCTGGTCTACAGAGTCAGTTTGAGGAAAGGCAATACTACACAGAGAAACTGTGTCCTTACAAAACAAATAAATATTAGGAAACCTAATATAACAATATGAAAAGACTGTATATAAGAATAATAGGAATAAAGGAAGGAGAAAAAACCTTATTCAAAGGCCCATAAAATATTTCAACAACATTATAGAAGAAAAATTTCCTAACCTAAAGAAAGTCGTGCTTATAAAGAAAAAAGATTCATACATGACACTATACAGATAGATCCACAAAAAAGTCCTGTTGCCACATGGTAATAAAAACACTAAACAAACAAAGAATATTAAAAGTTGCAATAAAAAGATCAAGTAATATATAAAGGCAGATCTGTCAGAATTATACCTTATTTCTCAGTAGACTCTCCAAAAGCCAGAAGGGCCTGGACAGATGTGCTGCAGGCTCTTAAATCACCATACATAGAGAAAATAAGAAATTGCATTAAAAATCAATTATAAGCTATATGTTTCTACAAATACAGCCTTTTAGAACATGTTAGAAGGAAAACACTAATAAAAAGGGGATAATTACAACTATAAAAATATAAGGATTAAATAATAGCAGATAGAAAAATCAAAAGGAAGAAACACACACACCAAGAGAGAAAGAAACACACTCTCCCATTATCAAGAACAATAATAACAACAAAATGATAAGAATCCACAATCATTGGTCATTGATATCTCTAAACAACAATGCCCTTAATAGTCCAATAAAAAGACACAGACTAACAGAATGGATGTTAAAAACAGGGTCCATCCTTCTGCTATATCAGAAATGCATCTCAACATCAGGGTTAAACATTACCTCAGAATAAAGGGCTGGAAAAAGCTATTCCAAGAAAATTAATCCATTTTATTAACTAACAAACTAACCTTCAAACCAAAACTGATTAGAGGAGATAGGCAAGGACACTATATACACATCAAAGGAAACATGTAATCCAACATGATTACATTTCAATTCAAATCTGTGCTCCCCAAATACAGGCAATTGTAAAAGAAAGACAACTACAGCTAAAATCACATATTGACACTCACAAAGGTAGTGGGAGACTTTAATACCCACTTCTGACCTATAATATATAGGTCAGACAAACTGAAGATGAACAGAGAAATGCTAATGGCAGCAGAAATAGTAAACCAAATGACCTCACGGGTATTTATAGAACATTTCACCCAAACACAAAATAATGACCTTCTCTGCACCTCATGAGACTTTCTCCAAAACTGACCACACACTTGGACAAAAAGAAAGGCTCAACAGATAAAATAAAATTGAAATAACACCCTACATTTTATGAGATCACTCTGGAATAAAGCTGCTCTGAGATCCCATCTTACATCTGTCAAAATAGCTAAGATCAATAATAGCACAAGAGGTAGCTCATAGGAACAATTGTTCATTACTGTTGGGAGTGCAAACTTGTTCAGTCACCACAGAAATAATTGTGACAATTCCTCAAAAAGATGGAAATCAATCTACCTCAAGATCTAGTCATACAACTCTAGAGTATACACACAAAGTATGTTTTATCCTACCATAAGGACACTTGTTCAACCACAGTTATTGCTGCTCTATTCATAATAGCCAGAACTGGAAACAACCTACATGTTCCTCAACAAGAGAATAAAAAAAATGTTACATTTACACAGTGTAGTATTATTCCACCATAAAAAAAAATGACATCATGAAATTTACAGACAAATGGATGGAGCTAGAAAAATCATCCTGAGTGAGGTAAGCCAGACCCAGAAAGATAAATATGCTATGAATTCACGTATATGTCAATACTAGCATTAAGCAAAAATAATCAACCTACAGTCCATAGACCCAGAGAGGTTAGATACAGAGCAAAGGAGTGTGAGGGGCACATGGATCTTTAAGAGAGAGGAAAATAGAATAGATTTTATGGGTGAACTGGTTCCAAAGAGGCACCTGAATGGAAAATCAGGTGGGGAGGGGCCTTAGAGATATGGTTGAGGAAGAGAATGCAGGTAGAGACAGATGGAGTTGAAGAGCATTTGAAGGATGGTATAGAAACCTAGTGCAGTGGAAACTCCCTAAACTATATGAAGGCAATCACAATGAGATTGACACTTTTTTCTGACCATCCAGCAGGATGTGTTCCCATCTGCTAGCTTTCTTTACCACATTTCACCCTGCCTCCAAGCACTCCTGTTCATCTGCAAGGACCTTGAATCCCCCAACTCAGCCTGCTTCTGGGCTGAGTGGTACAGAGAGCCAGCAGGGAGTGTTCCTGCAACTGGGGCTTCTTTGTACTCTCCCATCCTGCCTCCCAAGCTCGCCTTTTTGTCTGAAAGGTCCTTGGAGCCCTGCAAGAGGCCATGCTCCCTTGCTGAGCAGACCCAGAGAGGTGAATGAGTGGCCGTGAACTGAATCCAGGCCCCCTCCAATTCGCTAACCTTTTCTAGCCATCCAGAAGAGTATGTTCCTGGCTACTGGCTTTCTTTACCCTATTCCACCCTGCCCCCAAGTCCACCTTTTCATCTGCGGGGTCTTGGATACCCCAGTACAGCCTGCTTCAGGGAGGAAGGGATCTGAGAGCCTGCACCAGTGCTGAGAGGACCTAAGAAAATTTTTCAAGTACACAGCCAGCCACAGCAAAGTTTGGACCAAGATGCCAAGACTCTCCTGGCCACAGCTGAAGGAAGAGAAGGGCAGGTGACAATGCAAGAATTCTTCCAACATCCTGAAAAGCAACATGATAACACCAGAATCCAGTGAACATACAACAGGAAGACTTGACATCTTAATCCAGAAGAAGTATAAGAATTCGAGTTTAAATGTAACGTTATGAAAATGATGGAGACTCTTAAACAAGAAGTGAAAAGCTCCCTTAAAGAAATAGAAGAGAAGACAAACAAAAAGTTAGAAGAAATTAAAAAATTCCTCAAAGATACCCAAGAAAAAGCAATCAAACAGGTAAAGAAAGTTCAAGACTTGAAGACTGAAATGGAGGTAATAAAAAAACACACACACACATAAAAACCGAGGGATGGCTGGATATGGAAAATTTGGGTAAATGAACAGGAACTACCTGTATAACCAACAGAATACAAGAGATAGAAGAAAGAAAATCTCAGGTGCTGAAGATACTATAAAGGAAATAGAAGCATTGATCAAAGAAAACAGCAAATCCAACAAATTCTTAATATAAAACATCCAGAAACTCTAGGGCACCATGAAAAGACCAAACCTAAGAATAATAGGGGTAGAAGAAGGAGAATTACAGCTCAAAGGCCCAGAAAATATATTCAACAAAATTATAGAAGAGGTAGAGTAGGACACTTTATAATTATGACAGGAAAAATTCATCAAGATAAAGTCTCAATCCTGAATATCTATGCTCCTAATACAAGAGCACCCACATATGTAAAAGAAACATTACTAAAACTTAAATTGCGCATCAAACCCCACACACTAATAGTAGGAGATTTCAACACTCCTCTCTTGCCAATAGACAGGTTAACCAGACATAAACTTAACAGAGAAATAAGAGAACTAACAGATGTAATGAATCAAATGGACTTAACAGACATCTATAGAACATTCCACCCAAACAAAAAAGAATATACCTTCTTCTCAGCATCATGAAACCTTCTCTAAAATTGATCACATACTTGATAACAAAGCAAACCTCCATAGATAAAAAAAAATTGGAGTAACCCCCTGTGTTTTATCAGATCACCATGGAATAAAGTTAGAATTCAACAATACTACTCCCAGAAAACCTACAAACTCATGGAAACTGAACAGTCAACTGCTGAACCATCCCTGGGTCAAGTAAAAAAATAAAGAAATTAAAGTCTTCCTTGAAATCAATTAAAATAAAGGCACAACATATCCAAACCTATGGGACACTATGAAAGCAGTGCTAATAGGAAAGTTCATAGCACTAAGTGACCACATAAAGAAAACAGAAAAGCTCACATTGGCAACTTAACAGCACACTTGAAAGTTCTAGAAAAAAAAAGAAGTAGACTCACTCAGGAGGAGAGGAAGACTGGAAATAATCAAACTGAGGGCTGAAATCAACAAAATAGAAACACAGAAAACAATCCAAAAAAATCAATGAAACAAAGAGCCAGTTCTTTGCGAAAAATCAACAAGATTGAAAAACCTTTATCCAGACAAATCAAAAGGCAGAGAGAGAACACACAAATTAACAAGATCAGAAATGAAAAGAGGGATAACAACAGACACTGAGAAAATTCAGAGAATCATTAGGCCTAACTATAAGAGCCTGTATGCCACAAAATTGGAAAATGCAAGAAATATACACTTTAAAAAAGAAATACATATACCAAAATTAAATCATGAAAAGGTGAACAATCTAAATAGACCAGTTAGTCGCGAAGAATTAGAAGCTGTTATCAGAAACCTCCATTCCAAAAAAAAGCACAGGTCCAGATGGTTTCAATGGAGAATTCTACCAGAACATCCAAGAAGAGCTAATACCTATACTTTTTAATGTATTTCACAATATAGAAATAGAAGAGTCATTGCCAAATTCCTTTTATGAAGCTACAGTGACCCTAATACCAAAGCCTCACAAAGACTTAACCAAGCAAGAGAATTACAGACCAATCTCACTCATGAACATCTATGCAAAAATTCTCAATAAAATACTGGCAAACAGAATCCAAGAACACATTAGAAAAATTATCCATTATGATCAAGTAGGCTTCATCCCAGAGATGTAGGGCTGGTTCAACATACACAAATCTATCAATTAATCCACCATATAAATAAACTGAAAGAAAAAAAACCACATGATCATTTCATTAGATGCTGAAAAAGCATTCAACAAAATTCAACACCCCTTTATAATAAAGGTCTTAGAGAGATTAGGGATACAAGGGTCATACCTAAATATAATAAAAGCTATTTTCATCAAGCTGACAGCTAACATCAAATTAAATGGAGAAAAACTCAAAGCCATCCCACTAAAATCAGGAACACGACAAGACTGTCCACTCTCTCCAAACCTCTTCAATATAGTGCTTGAAGTTCTAGCAATAGCAATAAGACAACATAAGGGGATCAAGGGGATTCGTATTGGAAAGGCAGAAGTTAAACTTTCGTTATTTGCAGATGATATGATAGTGTACTTAAGCGACCCCAAAATCTCTACCAAAGAACTCCTACAGTTGATAAACACCTTTAGTAATGGGGCAGGATACAAGATCAACTCCAAAAAATCAGTTGCCTTCCTATTCACTAAGGATAAGGAAGCAGAGAGGGAAATCAGAGAAGCATCACCTTTCATGATAGCCACAAATAGCATAAAATATCTTGGGGTAACTCTAACCAAGGAAGTGAAAGATCTATTTGACAAGAACTTTAAGTTTTTGAAGAAAGAAATTGAAGAGGATACCAGAAAATGGGAGGATCTCCCTTGCTCTTGGATTGGGAGGATCAACATAATCAAAATGGCAATTCTACCAAAGCAATCTATAGATTCAATGCAATCCCCATCAAAATCCCATCAAAATTCTTCACAGACCTTGAGAGAACAATAATCAACTTTATATGGAAAAACAAAAAATTCAGGATAGTCAAAACAATCTTATACAATAAAGGAACTTCTGGAGGCATTACCATCCCTGACTTCAAACTCTATTACAGAGCTACAGTATTGAAAATAGCTTGGTATTGGCATAATAACAGAGAAGTCGACCAATGGAATCGAATAGAAGACCCGGACATTAACCCACAAACCTATGAACAACTGATTTTCGATAAAGGAGCTAAAAGTATACAATGGAGAAAGAGAGCATCTTCAACAAATGGTGCTGGCAGAACTGGTTGTCAACCTATAGAAGAATGAAAATAGATCCATATCTCTCACCATGCACAAAACTCAAGTCCAAATGGATTAAAGACCTCAACATCAGCCTGAACACATTGAACCTGATAGAAGAGAAAGTAGCAAGTACTCTACAACATATGGGCACAGGAGACCACTTCCTACATATAACCCCAGCAGCACAGAAAATAAGGGCAACACTGAATAAATGGGACCTCGTGAAACTGAGAAGCTTCTGTAAAGCAAAGGACACTGTCACTAAGACAAAAAGGCACCCTATTGACTGGGAGAAGATCTTCACCAACCCCAAAACAGACAAAGGTCTGACCTCCAAAATATATAAACTACTCAAGAAACTAGACATTAAAACTCTAAATTAACCCAATTAAAAAATGGGGCACTGAGCTGAACAGAGAATTCTCAATAGAAGAAGTTCAAATGGCCAAAAGACACTTAAGGTCATGCTCACCCTCCTTAGTGATCAGGGAAATGCAAATCAAAACAACTTTGAGATATCATCTTACACCTGTCAAAATGGCTAAAATCAAAAACACCAACGATAGTCTTTGTTGGAGAGGATGTGGAGTAAGGGGTACACTCATCCATTGCTGGTGGGGATGCAAACTTGTGCAACTACTATGGAAAGCAGTGTGGTGGTTTCTCAGGAAATTTGGGATCAACCTACCCCAGGATCCAGCAATACCACTCTTGAGAATATACCCAAGAGATGCCCTTTTATACAACAAAAGTATATGCTCAACTATGTTAATAGCAGCATTGTTTGTAATAGCCAGAACCTGGAAACAACCTAGATGCCCTTCAATGGAAGAATGGATGAAGAAAGTATGAAATATGTACATATTAGAGTACTACTCAGCAGTAAAATACAATGACTTCTCGAATTTTGCATGCAAATGGACGGAAATAGCAAACACTATCCTGAGTGAGGTATGCCAGACCCAAAAAGAGGAACATGGGATGTACTCACTCATAATGGGTTTCTAGCCATAAATAAAGGACATTGAGCCTATAATTAGTGATCCTAGAGAAGCTAAATGAGAAGGTGAACCCAAAGAAAAACATATAGTTATCCTCCTAGATATTAACCTTCATCAGGCGATGAAAGGAGACAGAGACAGAGACCCACATTGGAGCACCAGACTGAAATCCCAAGGCCCAAATCATGAGCAGAAGGAGAGAGAGCACGAGCAAGGAACTCAGGACCGTGAGGGGTGCGCCCACACACTGAGACAATGGGGATGATCTATCAGAAACTCACCAAGGCCAGCTGGACTGGGTCTAAAAAAAGCATGGGATAAAACCGGACTCGCTGAACATAACGGACAATGAGGGCTGCTGAGAAGTCAAAAACAATGGCACTGGGTGTTGATCCTACTGCACTTACTGGCTTTGTGGGAGCCTAGGTTGTTTGGATGCTCACCTTACTAGACCTGGAAGGAGGTGGGAGATCCTTGGAATTCCCACAAGACAGGGAACCCTGACTGCTCTTTGGGCTGCTGAAGGAGGGGGGGTTGATTATGGGAGGGTGAGGGAAATGGGTGGCAGTGGCATGGAGGAGGCAGAAATCTATAATAAATAAATAAATAAATAAATAAATAAATAAATAAATATACATTATGATCAAGTAGGCTTCCTCCCAGAGATGCAGGGCTGGTTCAACACATGAAAATCTATCAATGTAATCCATTATATAAATAAACTAAAAAGGATAAAAAAACATGATCATTTTATTAGATACTGAAAAAGCATTGGAAATAGAAATACAAAAATACAAAAAGACAACAACACAAAGAATCAAAGACTCTGAGAATTGGTTGTTTGAAAAGATAAGCAAGATTATAGACCCTTGGCCAAAATTACCAAAAGATAAAGGTAATGACACAAATTAACAGAATCAGTAATTTGCCAGGAAACAGTACAACAAACACCAAAAAATTCATTTTTAGTTCCTAAAAAGGTCTACTCCTTAATTTGGAAATTCTAAAAGTAAGAGAATTTTTTGATTTCAGAGAACATTGATTACTTGTATTCATCCAATGCCTCTGTTATTCTTATGCTTCTTGCTACTTATTTCATGATGTTTCCTGGGTCTTTAGAGGAACAAACAGATGTTCATGTAAGGGCTGAATGTTCAGTGGTTTCTAATTCTCTGCACATTGACTAGTTGTGGCTCTCTGGGTTAACCATCACATACTGCAATTGGAAGTTTCTTTCATACAGGTTGAAAGACACATTACTCCATGAATCATTAGTAAGTGGTTTAGTACTATGTCCACTTATCAGAATAATTCTAATACATCCTCTCACATACCTATGATAGGTATAGATACATTGTTATGGCTTCAATAATGATTCCAGGTATGGATGTGGGAGGTGATGTATGCTGTGAATACATTTTATTGCCATTGGTTAATAAAGAAGTTGTTTTGGCCAATGGCTTAACAGAATAAAGCCAGGAAGAAAGAGATATAGAAAGTAGACAGAGTCAGTGAGAAGCCATGTAGTTTGCCATAGGAGACAGACACTTCTGCTGGAGCCCACTGAAACTTTGCTGGTAGGTCACAATCTTGTGGTAATGCACAGATTAATGGAGATTGGTTATTTTAGAATATAAAAACTAGCTAGAAATATGCTTAAACTATTGGCTATGCAGTATTTTAAATAATATAGTTTTTGTGTAATTATTTCGAGACAGGGTGGTCAGGAAACGAACAAACAGCCTCTGTCAACAAAATGGCATGCCAACATGGTCTGAAACATTTGGGCTTATTTCCCACCACCCACTTCATGTCTGGATGCCTTTGTGACCTCTTAGGGTTGGGAGAAAAGTAGGTGAGACCATGTCCATGACTCAGTGGTCCCTGCTAGGAGTGCACAGGCAGGAGAGCAGGGCAGATTCCTGCCACCATACACAGATATTTTCAGGCCCTGCAGTATACCGCATGGCAGATTTATCTTTTACTCAGACAAAAAGGGTTTATATGCTGCATGGTGCTTCTCAGGGTTGAGGTGGTGAGGACAGCTCCCACCAGGCAGCTTAAGAGGCAATGATCATGCTTCTGCCATTTTGGACTAGACAGAGCCAACAGGCAGGGTCAAGTTAGTCCTAGACATGCCCACTTAGCATTAAGAGAGAAAGAGAGAGAGAGAGAGAGAGAGAGAGAGAGAGAGAGAGAGAGAGAGAGAGAGAGAGAAGGTGTTTCTGGTCAGACAATAATTACAGATATACAATAAAGACAGATTCAGATTAAAAAACAAAAACCTCTAAATGGGTCCTGGCATTGGATTAATGTACATAGGCTTGGGAGAGAAGAGAAAAAATATAAAGTTATAAAAAAGTAAATTGTTTTAAAAAATAAAACAAAGTCTTTAAAGAGATAGAGTACAGACAGTCATAGATTAGGGGAATAAAGGAAAATAAACCACATAAAGATGGAATGTACACAGAAAGTCTGGATTATGGATACTACTGTGTTCTCTTTAAATTGTTTGACTTTGAAAGAACTAAGTACAGAGAGACATTTCATTGTATTGGCTGCTAAGCTATACCAACATATATATTTTAAAGGTATCTTGACTTCAAAATTTGGGTCTAAAGATTTGTTGCTTTGGAAATGAGTTTCTACTTTTGTTTCCACAGAAGATGAACAACTATGGATTTCTTCCAGACTAATGTGCTTCGATGAAACAATACTATTACCCCCAAAGGTCACCATAGACATCCAAAATTACTTCACACAACAAAAAGCAAGAACCAGTTTAGAGAGAACTATGCCAATGTTCTCAATTATTGTTCATAAATGATTATTTACATTTAAAGGGGGATATGCTATAGATATGAATACTTTGCATTGGTAAGGATCTTGGTCTGTTGATACAAATTTAAGGCCAATTTTGTTTTATATATACAATATAAATATATATTTGCTCTTGAATAAGGTATTGTGTTTAGGCAGCTCATTTAAAAATATAATGTATAATTAAGAAATTTGTTAATAGATAATCATCTATAATAGTCAAGTTTGTAGATACACAGAGATATATTTCAAGGGTATAGTTATTCTTCAAACTACTCAAAGACTAACAGAATATGGCATTTAAAAGGTTTTAAGAACTTGGACTGAGATCTGAGCTCGGTACCAGGAGAGCCATCATTGGGGTGAGTTTGTGACCCGCGGCAGCATCCCCGGACAGGGAACTCAGAAGTTCCTCAACACCCCCATCCCTCCTGGGCTCCCTGCAGAGACTCTACTCCCTGCAGGACGCCTCTCTGTTCCTATGCCACCCAGCTTGCATCCAGAACCCTTCTTCCTTCTGCCCCCTTCCTTCTTTGGGCACATAACACCACCTAGCTCAGCCTGTCGGGGCACTGGGGGCGAATCCTCAGGGCAAACAGGCGGGCGGAAGTTCCTTTGTTTCACTGGCCTGTCTGGGCGCTGGGGGCGAATCCTCAGGGCAAACAGGCGGACAGGAGTTCCTTTGTTTCACTGGCCTGCCTGCACCAAGCAAGGTAGGCGCTTTGTTTATGAACTACCCAACCAGCACAAAGAGATGATCTCGGCACCAGGAGAGCCATCATTGGGCACGGAGATCTGATATTGTCACCAGGAGAGACATCACTGGAGCACCAGGAGAACCATCACTGGGGAGTACCATCACTGGGAAGGTACAACAGTAGGCAAGGAGACCTGATCCTGTAAAAGAAGATCCATAGGAGAGCATTCGGAGGAAGAGATGGGCAGGCGCCAATGCAAGAATTCACCCAACAATCTGAAAAATAATATGAAACCAGCAGAACCCAGCGACCTCACAACAGGAGGACATGAACACCTTAATCATGAAGAAGTAGAAGAAATTGACTTTATGAAAGTGATTGACACCCTTAAACAGCATGTAAAAAATGCCCTAATAGAAATGGATGAGAAGTATAACAGAAAGTTTGAAGAATTGAGTAAATCAGTGAATGATACCCTAGGAAACCAAGGAAAAACAATCAAACAGATAATGGAAACAGTTCAAGTCTTGAAAACTGAAATGGAGGCAAAGAAGAAAACACAAACAGAAGGCTGGCTGGACATGGAAAATCTAGGTAAATGAATAGAGTCTACAGAAACAAGCATAACCAATAGAATACAAGAGATAGAAGAAAGAATCTCAGATTCTGAAGATAACATAGAGAAAATAAACACGCTGATCAAAGAAAACAGCAAGGCCAAAAAACTCTCATCACAAAACATTCAGGAAATATGGGACACAATAAAAAGACCAAACCTAAAGAATAATAGGAGTAGAAGATGGGGAAGAAGCGCAGCTCAACGGTCCAGAAAATATATTTAATAAAATTATAGAAGAAAACTTTCCCAACCTAAAGAAAGATATACCTACAAAGGTTCAAGAAGCATACAGAACACCGAATAGGCTGGATCAAAAAAAAATCCCCTCGCCATATAATAATCAAAACACAAAGCATACAGAATAAAGAAAGAATATTAAGAGCTGCAAAGGAAAAAGGCCAAGTTACTTATAAAGGTAAACCTATCAGACTTACACCTGACTTCTCTATGGAAACAATGAAAGCCAGAAGGTCCTGGATCGATGTACTGCAGAAACTAAGAGACTGTGGATGCAAGTCCAGACTACTATACCCAGCCAAACTTTCGTTCACTATAAATGCAGAAAACAAAATTTTCCAGGATAAAAACAAATTTAAACAATACATAGCCACAAATCCAGCCTTACAGAAAGTAATAGAAGGAAAATCACTAACCAAGGAGTCCAACAATGACCACAATATCTCAGACAACTAGAGACCCTTCACCAGCGCAACTCAAAAAAGGGAAACACACAAAAAATGACCGGAGTTAACAACCACTGGTCATTAATATCACTTAATGTCAATGGATTCAACTCACCTATAAAAAGGCACAGACTAAGAGATTGGATACAAAAACAGGATCCAACATTCTGCTGTTTACAGGAAACACACCTCAACCACAAAGACAGACACCTACTCAGAGTAAAGGGCTGGGATAAGGCTTATCAAGTAAATGGACCTAAAAAACAAGCAGGTGTGGCCATACTAATTTCTAACAAAGTTGACTTCAAACTTAAATCAATCAGAAGAGATGGAGAGGGATATTTTCTACTCATAACAGGAATAATTCATCAGGATGAAGTTTCAATCCTGAATATCTATGCCCCTAATATAAAAGCACCCACGTACGTAAAAGAAACATTGCTAAAACTCAAGGCAGCAATCAAACCGCACACATTAATTGTAGGAGACTTTAACACTCCTCTCTCACCAATGGACAGGTCAATTAGACAGAAACCTAACAGAGAAATAAGAGAATTAATGGAGGTAATGAATCAAATGGACTTAACAGACATCTATAGAATATTGCACCCAAATAAGAAAGAATATACCTTCTTCTCTGCAGCTCATGGAACCTTCTCGAAAATTGACCACATACTCGGTAACAAAGCAAACATCCACAGTTACAAAATAATATCTGTAACCACCTGTATCTTATCAGATCACCATGGATTAAAGCTAGAATTCAACAACAATACTACCCCCAGAAAGCCTACAAACTCATGGAAACTGAACAGTCAACAACTGAACCATACCTGGATTAAGGAAGAAATAAAGCAAGAAATTAAAGTCTTCCTTGAATTCAATGAAAATAAAGAAACAACATACTCAAACCTATGGGACACTATGAAAGCAGTCCTGAGAGGAAAGTTCATAGCACTAAGTGCCCACTTAAAGAAAACAGAGAAAGCACACATTGGAGACTTAACAGCCAACCTGAAAGCTCTAGAAAACAAAGAAGCAGACTCACCTAGAAGGAGTAGAAGACTGGAAATAATCAAACTAAGGGCTGAAATCAACAAAATAGAAACACAGAAAACAATTGAAAGAATCAATGAAACAAAAAGCTGGCTCCTGGAGAAAATCAACAAGATTGATAAACCCCTATCCAAACTAATCAAACGGCAGAGAGAGAATTTGCAAATTAATAAAATCAGAAATGAAAAGGGGGACATAACCACAGACACAGAGGAAATTCAGAGAATCATTAGATCTTACTACAAAAGCCTGTATGCCACAAAACTGGAAAATGTGAAAGAAATGGACACTTTTTTAGATGAATACCATATACCAAAGTTCAACCAGGACCAGGTAAACAACCTAAATAGACCTGTGAGTCGTGAAGAATTAAGAAGCTGTTATCAAAAACCTCCCTTCCAAAAAAAGTCCAGGACCAGATGGTTTCAATGCGGAATTCTACCAGAACATTCAAGAAGATCTAATACCTATATTCCTAAATGTATTTCACAATATAGAAACAGAAGAGTCATTGCCAAATTCCTTTTATGAAGCTACAGTAACTCTGATACCAAAACCACACAAAGACTCAACCAAGAAAGAGAATTACATGCCAATCTCACGCATGAACATCGACACAAAAATCCTCAACAAAATACTGGCAAACCGAATCCAAGATAATTAGAAAAATTATCCATTATGATCAAGTAGGCTTCATCCCAGAGATGCAGGGCTGGTTTAACATACACAAATCTATCAATGTAATCCATCATATAAATAAACTGAAAGAAAAAAACCATATCACTGTTTCATTAGATGCTGAAAAAGCATTTGACAAAATTCAACATCCCTTTATGATAAAAGTCTTGGAGAGATTAGGGAAACAAGGGTCATACCTAAATATAATTAAAGCTATTTACAGCAAGCCGACAGCTAACATCAAATTAAACGGAGAGAAACTCAAAGCCATCCCACTAAAATCAGGAACACGCCAAGGCTGTCCACTCTCCCCATATCTCTTCAATATAATCCTTGAAGTTTTAGCAATAGCAATAAGACAACATAAGGGGATCAAGGGGATTCGAATTGGAAAGGAAGAAGTTAAACTTGCATTATTTGCAGATGATATGATACTGTACATAAGCGACCCCAATATCTCCACCAAAGAACTCCTACAGCTGATAAATACATTTAGTAATGTGGCAGGATACAAGATCAACTCCAAAAAATCAGTCGCCCTCTTATACACAAAGGATATGGAAGCAGAGAGGGAAATAAGAGAATCATCACCTTTCACGATAGCCACAAACAGCATAAAATATCTTGGGGTAACTCTAACCAAGGAAGTAAAAGATCTATTTGACAAGAACTTTAAGTTTTTGAAGAAAGAAATTGAAGAGGATACCAGAAAATGGAAGGATCTCCCTTGCTCTTGGATTGGGAGGATCAACATAGTAAAAATGGCAATTCTACCAAAGGCAATCTATAGATTCAATGCAATCCCCATCAAGGTCCCATCAAAATTCTTCACAGATCTTGAGAGGACAATAATCAACTTTATATGGAAAAACAAAAAACCCAGGATAGTCAAAACAATCTTATACAATAAAGGAACTTCTGGAGGCATTACCATCCCTTACTTCAAACCCTATTACAGAGCAACAGTAATGAAAACAGCGTGGTACTGGCATAAAAACAGAGAAGTCGACCAATGGAATCGTATAGAAGAGCCAGATTTTAACCCACAAACCTATGAACACCTCATTTTCGATAAAGGAGCTAAAAGTGTACAATGGAAGAAAGAAAGCATCTTCAACAAATGGTGCTGGCACAACTGGATGTCAACCTGTAGAAGAATGAAAATAGACCCATATCTATCACCATGCACAAAACTCAAGTCCAAATGGATCAAAGACCTCAATATCAATCTGAACACACTCAACCTGATAGAAGAGAAAATGGGAAGTACTCTACAACATATGGGCACAGGAGATCGCTTCCTATGTATAACCCCAGCACCACAGACATTAAGGGCAACATTGAATAAATGGGACCTCCTGAAACTGAGAAGCTTCTATAAAGCAAAGGACACTGTCACTAAGACAAAAAGGCACCCCACTGACTGGGAGAAGATCTTCACCAACCCCGCAACAGACAAAGGTCTGAGCTCCAAAATATATAAAGAACTCATGAAACTAGACATTAAAATGATAATTAACCCAATTAAAAAATGGGCAACTGAACTGAACAGAGAATTCTCAACAGAAGAAGTTAAAATGGCCAAAAGATACTTAAGATCATGCTCAACCTCCTTAGCAATCAGAGAAATGGAAATCAAAACAACTTTGAGATATCATCTTACACCTGTCAGAATGGCTAAAATAAAAAACACCAAGGACAGCCTTTGCTTGAGAAGTTGTGGAGAAAGGGGTACCCTCATCCATTGCTGATGGGACTGCAAACTTGTGCAACCACTTTGGAAATCAGTGTGGCGGTTTCTCAGAAAAATTGGGATCAACCTACCCCTGGACCTACCCCTAGACCCAGCATACCACTCTTGGGAATATACCCAAGAGATTCCTTATCATATGACAAAATCATTTGTTCAACTATGTTCATAGCAGCATTATTTGTAATAGCCAGAACCTGGAAGCATCCTAGGTGTCCTTCAATGGAAGAATGGATGAAGAAAGTGTGGAATATATACACATTAGAGTACTACTCTGCAGTAAAAAACAATGACTTCTCGAATTTTGCATGCAAAGGGATGGAAATAGAAAATACTATCCTGAGTGAGGTAACCCAGACCCAAAAAGAAGATCATGGGATGTACTCACTCATAATTGGTTTCTAGCCATGGATAGGGGGCCACTGAGTCTATAATTTGTGGTCCTAAAGAAGCTAAACAAGAGGGCCAACCCAAGGAAAAACATATAGTTATCCTCCTGGCTATGGGAAATAGACAAGATTGCCGGGCAAAAAATTGGAATCTTGGGGGTAGGGTGGGATGGGGGTAAGGGGAGATGGAGAGAGAAAAGTGTGAAGGAGAGGTTGAGGGGACCTTGGGGAAACGGGATGATTGGGGATATAGGAAGGTTGGATAGGGGAGCAGGGAAACTCGTATCTTAGTTAAGGGAACCACCTAAGGGTTGGAAAGAGACTTGAACTTGGGGTGGCTCCCAGATGCCCAGGGCAATGTCCCCAGTTAGTTCCTTGGGCACCCGAGGATAGGGAACCTGAAATGAACCTATCCTATAGCCATACTGATGAATATCTTGCATATCACCATAGAACCTTCATCTAGCGATGGATGGAGATAGAGACAGAGACCCACACTGGAGCACCGGACTGAGCTCCCAAGGTCCTAATGATGAGCAGAAGGAGGAAGAACATGTACAAAGAAGTCAGGACCCCGAGGGGTGCACCCACCCACTGAGACAGTGGGGCCGATCTATTGGGAGCTCACCAAGGCCAGCTGGACTGTGACTGAAAAAGCATGGGATAAAACCGGACTCTCTGAACACAGCGGACAAAGAGAGCTGACAAGAGGCCAAGGACAATGGCACGGGGTTTTGATCCTACTTCATGTTCTGGCTTTGTGGGAGCCTAGACAGTTTGGATGTTCAACTTCCTAGATCTGGATGGAGGGGGGAGGACCTTGGACTTTCCACAGGGCAGGGAACCCTGACTGCTCCTGGGACTGGAGAGGGAGGAGAAGAGGAGTGGGGGAGGGGGAGAGGGGCGGGAGGAGGGGGAGGGAAATGGGAGGCGGGGAGGAGGAGGAAAATTTTTTTTTCAATAAAAAAAAAAAGAACTTGGACTTTCATGAGAATGAGACATGTCTGCTCCTGGCAGCACCAATTACTTCAAGAGGAAGATGGGCATCAAAGATGCTCCTTATGGAGTTTGTTAGCCATTTGGGACAGAAACTGCTCTTGCCTTGACTGCTTGACTGGACTTGCAGGACCCACAGAAAAATGATTGCTGAAGCTGCCTGGATAAGAATAAGGTGAGACAATCCTTCAGGGTTCCTGCTTCATGAAAGATACTGCCAGGCATTCTGTAGGACACAGAAAAAAGTGACTGACAAACTGACAACATAGGTGGAACTGCCTTTGAAATTTCCTGCTTCATGGAAAAGTCTTCCAGATACTATGGGCCAGTAGGCTGAAGATGGATGCCTGCAACATTACAGAGGAACTTTGTGTGACTGTCCAGGCAGCAAGATGTCTCTGTCAGTTCTAGAGTTTTGGAAGTTGCTTACAATGTGTTTCCTGTTTATTTATATACTTTTGGAGTCTTTGATGGAGTTGAAGGTTAGATAGTTATAGTTTTCTGTAATTACAATTAAAGATAAAGTAGATATAAATATTGTAACTGTAATTCTTGCTTGATACCTGTTTTGTTATATATAATTTTACTATGTTAAAATTAAAACCTCCCTTTTTATTTAAACAGAAAAATGGAAATGGTGTGAGAATTCCTTTCTATATTTTTTTATTGACTAATTAATAAAGCTGTTTTGGTTAGTGGTTTATCAGAATAGGGCAAGGCAGGAATTCCAATAGAGGCCAAGAGGGTTGGTGGAGTCAGTGAAAAGCCATGTAGCCCCACTGGAGACCGATGCTGGATGGAACTATTCCCGGTAAACCACAGCCATGTGATGATACACAGGTTAATAGAAATGGGTTAATTTAAGTTGTAAAAGCTAGCTAGAAATATACTTAAGCTATTGGCCAAATAGTATTTCAAATAATATCATTTCTGTGTGATTATTTTGAGTAGCAGTGGTTGGGAAACAAACTAGCAGCCTCTGCCAACAGGTATGTGTTTCATCTTGTAGAGAAAAATAAATCCAATAAACAAATTGGCTGGTTAATCACACAATAATCCTGCCATTATTATATAAGTGGAAATACCTTGCAAGATGTGTTGTCATTGTAGGCCACAGTGTTCATAGACCTTTAATTCTTAAACATTTATTCAAAAATTAATGGTAAAATATTCAAGGTACAAAAGCAATCTTTCTTTATATAAATACTCTGTACAATCATTGATTCACACACATACATTATGAGGACAGAAGGGGAGTGAGAACAATAAAAATCTACTCTATCATTATATTTCAAATCAACAATAGAGTATTACTGTATTCAGGTGTTGAACATCTGAAATTCAGGAATTATTCAGAAATTTTTCATTTCACACCATGAAATTATCTCTGACAAACATCTTCCCATTTTCCTCAGACACAGACAGACCCCGATAACCACTATTACTTGCTTTAATGAATTTATTTTATAAATTATCAAAATATCAATACCCTGAGCAAACACAAAAGTGATTTAAGGAATAACATTTGTTGAAGTTTATTTCTACAAGCTCAATATGGATTAGGAAAGATTGTGTGTGGCTTCTCATAAATATTTTCTTACAGTAAAAGCATTTATTCTCCTCTCCCATAGTGAAAATGAAGGTTACTCTCTAGAGAACAAGAAAGCTATTTTCCAGGAAAGAAGTAGTATGGGTGACAGGGATGTTAACATTATCTGCTAGAATAAAGGAGAGTCAAGAAAAACTTTCCAGGCAGCAGTAAGATAGTGTACCCATGTAGAGGTAAAACAACAAAAAGAAGAAGAAGAAGAAGAAGAAGAAGAAGAAGAAGAAGAAGAAGAAGAAGAAGAAGAAGAAGAAGAAGAAGAAGAAGAAGAAGAAGAAGAAGAAGCAGCAGCAAAGGCCTAGACTAGAACCTTTAAAAGCTATGACTCCACAATTTTGTGTTTTAGTTGGTTTGGTTTATTGTAGTGTTCTCTGTTACAAAGAGGTTTTCTGGGGAGAGGTGGATACTACACTTGTGTGCAGGTATAAGAATAAACATTTATAGATTGTTGTTAGGGATTATGCTGTCTCAATTGATACATCTACAAAACACTCCCACACCTAAGGTTCAGGGACCATTATAGAAGAGCACCTGAAAAAATTATAAGAACCAAAGGATCAGGGAACTTGCTATGAGATATGTCTCCTAGTAACATCAGAGTTTATAGAGCTAAAGTCTCACCTACATGACTGCCAAAATGTGAGATGAACAAAAATGACATTAACAAACATGTTAAACTGGAAGAGGAAAAGTCCATGAAGTCTCAACCTACACAAAGAACAACAGGAAACTAAGGAAAGGTAGGATCCTTGAAGGGAATGAGAGACCCAGGTGCCAGAAAATCCCTCATCTACACAGACCCTGACTGGTTCAGCTCCATGTCCAGACTCAGAGAATGAAATACACCCTGAAAATGGGACCAGAGCCTGAGGAAAAAACACTTTGTCCCTGAACCTAGAGCTGAGAAAAGTCCGCGGCCCCTGAAACCTGTTGTACATCTGCTTCTGCTGTCATAGTCGCTGCTGCTATTGTTGCTGTTGCTGCTTTTGATGAATGGAGGGACCCAAGTTAACTCACAAATAAAGACTCTGTTTTTGCATCATAGTTGGTCTCGTGGTGGTTATTTGGGTTCCAGATTTGGGGTGTAACAAAAAGAGCACAGCAATTAATTGTCCAATGCCAAATCATCATCCCCAATTACATATATTCAAGTAATAGTATATGGAATCAGGGTTTATATTTAAATATATATATATACATATATTAAGCAATATCAACTTTTAAAAAGTGGTCATAAAGTTGATAGAGAGCTAGGATGGATATATGATTGGACTTGGGGAGAGGAAAGAGAAGGAGGAAAATTTATAATTAAGGTATAATCTTAAAATTTGAAAAATAACATATATTTTCTCATTTTTTTCTCTATTTTGATCAAAAAATAAAAATTTTAAGTGACACAATGTCACCAAACAACCTCAGTTATTTTGTGCTTGATTAAGGCAAGCTAGGGGGGTGACAGGAAATGACAGGAAAGGAAAACTGTAAAAAGAGATAGATATTCAATATAGAACACACAAATTGGGATAAAGTCAGCCAGGACCTACCTTGCATTTCCTTTGAGATGTGTATTTTCACAAGGGAGGTGAACAGAGCCTAAACACTTGAGAAGTGAAAACAAGAGCTCTCCTCCTTTGTCCAGTAAGCACTTGTGTAATGCCTGTGTCTAAGTGCACAGCAAGAACACATAGACGAGTATGTAAACTGTATACCGAAAGGATGTCTCTATGGTTAAGAGCAATTGCTGATCTTTCAGAGGAGCTGAATACAGTGCTGGGTACCACATAGGTTCTAACTCATTACTGCAGTTTCTGTGAATTGACACCCTTTTCTGAATTTTGTAGACAACAGGCACACAGGTATACAAGCATACATAGAGGCAAAACACTAATGTGCATGAAGGAATTATTTAAATCAAAATAATCACTACAAGAAACAGGCAGTGGCCATCAAACCACTAGATCGTGGAGAACCAACTACATAGAGACAGGGTCTAATTTTGACCTGTGAGTTACAGAAAGACAAACTTCACTGACTTCCTTTAGCTTTCAGTATGGTCATTGCATGTCTGTGTGGTTGTTAAAACTGCCCCATTATGGGAATTTCCCTTACATCCCTATCTTTCACAATAGTTTGAGAAATAGGTGCTTGAAATGACACTATCCCATTTGAAAAGTGCTTTTAAAAAGTGATATCATTGGAGATCTCTTACAAATGTCACCATACTTTAGTTGGGAAAAGAAAAAGAAAATGGAAAATCAAAGCTAAGATGATAGTGAGGGCAAAGTGTTTGAATCAGAAGCAGGAGCAAGTGCATTTTTTCTTTGGAGAGACACAGTAGCCTAACTAGAGAAACTACCTTTGCATGGAAAGCACAGATGATGATAAAACTGAACAGTGGGTAAATGGAGAAGGTCACATAAGTACCAAACTAGCAAGTCTTATTTTTATATGGAAGCAAGGAGAAACATCGGTAACTTTGTGTGGGAATGAATTTTTTTTTTTTAAAGACTTCTCGGAGATCCATCTTGTAGTATGATGTGATGCTGAAAATAAGATTCTCCAATGGTCTGGATGAAGAGCAAGGCATTAGACTACAGTGTGAGCAATGAAATAAAGAATAGTGCCCCAAAGGATCAAAAGAAGCTGTGTCTCAACTCTAGAAAAAGAGAGAAGAAAAAAATGTCTAATACTTGCTTGTAATTTATCCAAGGTGATGTTGAGAATACCAACAGTAAGGTAGCAGAAAGCCCTCTGCCATTTGGCTCCTGATATTCTGTAACCTATTGCCCCATTAATCAAAATGAATTGATCTATTTATAGAATTACAGTCATGACACGTTACACAATGAACAAACTGTGGGTTAGTTGTCCTTTTACTTAAAATGCTAAGATATTATTACTATGGTTATAGAGATAGTGAAATTATTGGTTATAGCATAAAATCCTTTAGTGTTTGTACTCTTAAATAAATTAAAATTTAATCTCTTTATCTATCACATTTATCCATTGTATTTAAACAAATCCATTATTCTGTTGCATACTTTAAACACATGAACTATATTTTCTCACTATGTGTAATTCAAATTGTCTATAATAGTACCTGAAAAATGAAATCAAATCTAGAAAAATGTCATTTATTTTGCAATTTAATAAATGCATGCCACATTACCCCTACCTGATTTCTCAAATAAAAACCATTTAACAAACTATGTGGCGAATGATTAACTTTTTCATGGAAGTTTTTACTTCCTGGTTTCGAAGAGTATAAATCACAGGATTCATCAAGGGAAATATTACAGTGTGGAAGAAAGAAACCACCTTGTCAGCTGCTAAAGCTGTGAATGGACGTGTATAGATGAAGATTGCAGGTCCAAACATAAGAAATATGATTATGACATGAGTGGTACACGTGGATATAGCTTTGTTCTTTCCTTCAGACGCTGACCTGTGAACATGGCATAAAATAACTGCGTAGGAAATCAGCAGCCCAAGGAAGCAGACAAGGGTAAGCAGGCCACTGTTGAATATCATTAGGAGCTCAACAGCAAAGGTGTCTGTGCAGGCTAGCTTGATGACCTGAGGAACATCACAGAAGAAGTTGTCCAGATGATTTGGACCACAGAAGGGCAAACGGAGGATGAGGATAACCTGAATTACGGAATGAACAAAACCTCCAAGCCATGGAGCCAACAGCATCACATAGCAGGCTCTAGGGCTCATGACAGTGGAATAGTGTAAAGGCCTGCAGATGGCAATGTAGCGGTCGAAGGCCATCACAACCAGAAGTAAAAATTCCCCTCCTCCAAGAAAGTGCAAGAAAAATAGCTGAGTGATGCAGTCTTTATAGGAGATTACCTTCTTCTCAGAGAAGATGTCGGCCAACATCCTGGGAGTCACGATGAAGGAATAGGAGGCATCCAGGAAAGCCAAATTTCCCAGGAGGTAATAAAGTGGGGCACCGAGCCCAGGATCTGATAAGATGGTCAGAATGATGAAGACATTTCCAGGCAAGATGATGGTATAGAAAATTAAGCTTAGAAAAAAGACTAAGAGCTGAATTTCCTGTGACTGTGTGAGTCCGATGAGGATGAATTCTGTGACAACTGTCCTGTTTTCTGTCTCCATCACCAGTCCCTACAGAACATAACAAATCAAATATTTATCTCCATGTCTTCCACCTAGATCATAGCTATTCTTCTTCTAGAAACATGGTTAGACACAAGCAAATGATCCCATCACTCTCCATATCTAATCTGTCTCTTCTGTCCTTTAGCTTCTGCATCTCACAGCTGCCAAACGTCCTACTCTTTAGACCGCACTTCCTGCCAGCTTTAGTCCGGACCTCTTCTTTGACTCTCGTGTGCAGAAAAAGTTGCCGTTGTCCTGCGTTTGTTTCTCAATGCCCTGAGATTGATTTTTTGTTTTGTTTTGTTTTGTTTCTGTTTTTGGCAAAGTAAGCAACCTACTTCCACATATTAAAGTCTTCATGTATATATTTTACAAGGGGATGGATGAGTATTGATGGTAAACAGAAGTGATACACATATTCAATGTCTTAACTATAATGTAATTGCTTCACATGTATACTTTCTTATCAAAACAAATTGTATTATCAGTTGATATTTGTTTTTTAGACATCAATTACTCCTTAAGTGTCCTGGCTTAATTAAACACACACACACACATGCACAATTTCCTAAGGACATCTTTCCTTACAGAGAATGTATCCTTCGGGCCATTACTGAAGTTCTAACTGGTACTTTCTTCCATATAATCTCCCTATGAGAAGAGTACTCTGTATCAGAATGAATATGAAATTTTACTGTTATATTAATTATAGCAATTTCATGACAGGTACATTTTTTATTTAAATTTTTAAAATCCTGTCTTTTAGTTTTATGGTTTTTGCAGCATCATTCTGTTGTTGACTATAAAATGTACAAAGAAACTTAGGCTATTTACATAGACCAGATATAGGTTGTGAGACAAAGTATGAATAACCAAAGTCTCATATTTAAAAAAAACAATCAATCTGGTAGAGAATGATGTTTTATATAGTTTTACTTATAAAATGCATTTTAAAAAAATAATGTCATTGAAAACAGAGTTGAAGGAAAGGAGAGTTCACCTCCTACAACTGAAGAGACAGAGTGAAAGAGAAGAGGAGTAAAAAACAAATGTCTCAAATTAAAAATCACTTCAAATGTTTATAATTACACCTCTTTAAAGAATCAAAGATCTTTTCTAACTCTGTTTCTCATTCATCTGTCCTCTAATCTTATATTGATTGATTTAATAATGACCCAAATTTTCATATATTGTCAAACTAAGAATTATAGAAAAAGCACATTAGATCAGAAAAACACATACACACAAATGTGTGTGTATTCACTAGAAAGATAAATATATTGATACATACATATTGCATCCTAAGAAGAACATTGCTCAAAATGTGTATAGTAGATATTCACATACCCATGTGCTCACCGGAGGCACTAAACAAACTTGATGTTATTAGCACTAAAATAAAGACGTGTGGTGAAGCTAGATGCGGATGGAACTAAGGGGATTCAGAGAGACATACTGGAGGGTGTGATCAGTACCCCTCAGAGAAGTGCATAGATGCACAAGGTATGCTAAGTACTAAGACGTAAATGGGTGTGATACAGATTTTCTTTTTCTTAATTTTAGACTGAAGTTGTTGAGTTTGTTAACTGCATAAATCTAAGATGACAAAATCAAAACTTACATGGATGTAACATCAGCCTGCTGTCAATGACAGAGATCTGTGTTCGTCGGTATTACCTGTAAAAAGAGAACCCCTTTTCCTAGCTGTATGGGAAACCATGTCAGTGTTTTTCTTTTCCAAAACCAGGAGCCAAGGAAATTTTTTTCAATTCTCAACATTTCTGTATTGGTTAATCTTTTATTCTTTCTTGTTTGAGTTGGTAAGTATAAATTTATATCTAAGAATAAACATCAAAACAATTTGTATTTTTTGGTGGGGTAGGTCTTTATTTGTGGGGTCCCAGCAGGCCGAGCCATGTTGTCCATGGTGGACAATTGTATTTTTGAAAACTATGCAATTCTAATAAAATAATTCTAAGTGTCTGAAGAAGAACATACTGTGTTGCTGACAATGCACTTTAATTTGGCATTCATTTAACATTTTATTTTTGCTATGCGTCTTTGCATTCAAGACAATAAATATAAAACCTGAAGAACTGCATTTTTTATCCCTTAGTTTTATTATTTATAAAAATGAAGAATAGTGAGAACATTTACCTCTCTAACAATCAATCAATTCTCTCACACAGCAATCATCGCCTTCTTCTAATGAAAGAGGCAATATCTGATGTTCCAAATTTGTTCTTAAAATTTTCTTATAAGAGAAGGGCCATTTCCAGTTTGACATACACAATTAATTTGTGATGCAATGGGGAATGGGCCTTGGGAATTTGCAGGCTAACTGGGCTGTAGGGAATTTTTGTGAGAATCATCAAAATGCCAGCAGGCTATGGACAAAGAAGGAAACCAGGGATTTATTACATATAAATGTCCAAATAAATGTCAATCAAGATTTACAAGGTAAGACCACAGGAGACAAGAAAAGCCCACAAGATCTCAACCTTACACAAACCATTATAGGCAACAGAAAATCTGGGTGTAGAAGATATGATCTTTCCCAAAGAAGAAATATTCATTGTCCAATGACGAATGATCAGTCCTGAAAACACACATACCAGTAAACTTATGGGTGAATGGGGTATATTTAAGAAAATATAGGTATGTATATGTATATGTGTGGTTGAATATATATTTGCATGCAATAACATTAGAGAAAAAAAGAAGCACTAAATTTAAAGAAGAGTTTAGAGGGCTATATGGGAGAAATTGGAGGAAGGAAGTGGGAGTAAGAAATTTTGTAATTATAATATCAAAAATAAAAGAAAAAATCACTTTCTTTGTAACAGTAGAGGACCATTACAGAAAACCACAACCAAAATGCTGAGTTTTAGAGCCCAGAACAATGGAAACATCTATAGTACAACTACCACACCTAAAGCTCTAGAATAATTTCACAAGTGGGGTCAAAAAGTTTCTAAAAGCCAGAGTAATAGGACGTTTGTTGTGAGATTGTGTCTCTTAGAAATTTAAAAAGCTGTACACATAAATATCTCAGAAACATTAGCTGACCAAGAATAATAATAAAAGACATGCTAATATGGACATGGGAAAGCCCACAAGACCTCAACACTATACAAAGAACTATAGGCAACTAAAGAATATGATTGGGAAAGACAACCTTCCCTAGGAAAGAGCACACCAATTCATTATCTAATGTCAGATATTCAGTCCTGAAATCATATAAACAAATAACATTATTCAGACTGAGCAGGTGGGACTTATGTATGAAGGAATAGATAACAACAATTAATTAAAAGGAGGCTACAAATTGAAAGTGAGCAATGGCAGGTATATGGAAAAGTTTGTATGGAGGAATGGGAAATGATGGAAAAAGAAATCATTGCTTTGCTATGAAAGTGCAGTAGTAGAAGTCATGTTACTGAAGAGTTGGGGTTTCTTTTGTGGATTCTTAGACTTATTGATGCAAAAACTTAAAAACTGATTTAGAATAAATCTTTTATTTATTTTTATAAAATAGCTGCTTTTTAAATTATAATATAATTACATCAGTTCTTCCCTTTTTACTTCCTCCAACTCCTCCCATGTCCCCTCTTCCTGCCTCTCAAATTCATGGTTTTATTTCCTTTAACTGACATTTTATACACACACACACACACACACTACCAAACATATAAATATAGTCTGAACCATCTGTGTAACGTTACCTGTATATATGCAATGTTCGGGACTGATCACTTGTCATTGGATAATCAACTGTAGGCCTATACCCTGGAGTACATATTGCTCCTGCTCTCAGCATTCCTTAGTTGACTGTATTTCTTATTGTCTAGGGAGGCAGCCTCATGAGATTTTTCCATTGGAATGAATGTTAAAGATGATTTCAATAGAGTTTGAAATAAAAGTTACAGAGCTATCAATCTGTAAATCCAGCAGCTTCTCAGAGAAGGGAGATGGAGAAGAGAGAGAAAGTCACACTTTCAATATTGGGTGGACAGTGGAGACCTGTAGGTATCTACTTGAAGGGAAAGAAACACCAGAGAAAACTATGATGCATTCCAGAGTAACCAGGTAAACAAGGTTGTTTAGAGTTGTGGATAGGTATCAAAGAAAAAAAAATTAAAAGAAGGGAAAAAAAAAGCTATGTCTTTTGAGTTAAAACTCAGAAAAAGGTGTAGTACAAGCAGAGAGCACAGTGAGGAAGGTGTTGTTGGGAGATGTAAACGCACTTCTTACGGAATATAGAAGTGTTCTCCCATATTCTCAGCAGTTCTGCTGGTAGTTCAGATTTCTTAGGAGTGGTCAGGTAACTGACAGGTCTGCTTGATATAATATGTGAAATATGTTGAGCCCTAGGCCAAAAGTTAAAATAATTAAGAGCACTCTTCTGCCTAATGGGATAAAGGAAGGAAACAAATAATTTAAACAATACAAATTACTGACCAGTTGATTGACAGGCCCAGTAAGATCAGGCACTGAAGTGATGGGTAATAATAAAATCATATGCAATATTCTAATATTTGGAGCAGATAAAAATGGTATGTCTTTCTCCAGTGCCAGACTTAGATTCATTGTATTGTATTGTATTAGAATCATTCGGATTCCATTGTATTGACCAATCACAATTAGCCATCATTGAATTGGTCTTTCAGAAACTTTCTCCTTTTCAAATGGTAAATTGGAGGTTGGATCCTTAGTCAAATGCAAGGGAGGGATTAATCCTCAAGTTCCTTCAAGCCTTCTGAAGCCCATTGAACTGTCTATCTTTCCCCATTAGACATTCAGACAAAAATTGTTTAGGAGATGGTCACTGAGGTGATCACTTTTCTCTTAATGGATAATAGAAGAGTTTAGCATCTTTGTCCTTGCTGACTTTCAATTCTTGCATGATGATCAGAAGACTCAGACAGATAGATTTGAATTGTTGCTGGGCCATCAGAGGATGGATACACTATGAAAAGAAAACATAAACTTAACATAGCAGTTAAGTATGAAAGTTCAAAATGTATTTGGATTGTTAGAAAAGTTACAATAGATATTACCTATCCTTGGCATGAAAACCTAGAGATCCAAATGTAAATTATTCTTGTTAATCAGCTAATATGGGAAGGCTCCTTGATATTTGAGGTAGAAGCTAAAAGTCTATTTGTACATTTTTTTAAAAGCTGTATTAAATAGTCACAAGGAAGGAAGGTCACATGCAGGGGTTGACAATAAAAGATAAAACACTTTAACTCTCTGCAATCAGTCAATCCAGCTTCTAGAATTATTAATTCAGGTATGGTTCTTTTCCTAAGATCCTTAGTACAAGCATCACATTTCCTTTATATGAAGGCAAAATTTTATACCACATTGCTAGAAATGGAATATCCTTTCCTAAGATCTGATATACAAAGACTGAGTAGGCAAGAAGGCTAGCAAGAGAGAAATCCCTGGGTCATTTTAAGTTAATTTGCTGTTGTGATGTGACTCTGATTTTTTGCCATCCTCTTCATTTGATACAATATTTCCATGTTATAGATATAAGAATATTACACCCAAGCTTAAAAATGATCATGAAAACAAAATGTCCTAAAGAAGTAAAAGCAGCAGATAAAGAAAATAGGAGTTTTAAAACTCCAAAAATGAAAATTACATAATAGATAGAAGAGGTATGAAGAAGCAAACAATAATGTCATCAATGTGAAGATATAATATTCTCATTTTAGTTCAGTAAAAGCCAAAATTAGCATAATTTTAACACTTAGCAGTATACTAAAGAAAATCTAACTGTCTTGTGTATTTTTAAACACCTTAATGTCAAACAGTTTAGTAAATATAAAATATAAGAGTTTTAAATGCTTTCAGACTAATTAAAGTTTAATTATTTAATATGCATAATTGGCAGTGTGGTGGAGGTTGAGTATGAACAAGATCCTCTGACATTTATGAGTGGGTTCTGAGAAGTTGGTAAAAGTCTGCAGAAAGAAATACATATCAAGGAGTTTGTCATGATTAATTACTTGCATTCACTTTTACATATTGTGTGTGTGCTTGTATGTTCATGTAACATATATTTAAGTCAGAGAATGAGGACAGGGAGTCAATTTCTTCCATTTATGGTAAGTGAATCAAATATGGATTGGAAGGACTTCTTGGCAGTCTAGACTTTTATCTACTGAGTCATCTCACCAGCCCACATATGCACACTTTAAATTATGGGACTGGAGGGATGGCTAGGTGATTCAGACCCTTGTTGCTTGGGCAGAGAACTTAGGTTTGGTTCCCAGAAACCACATGGTGCTTTAGGATCACAATAATTCCAGTTCCAGGGCAACTGGCTTCCATGGGCACGAGGCAAACATATGGTACACATACATGTGTTCAGGCAAAATATTCATACACACAAAATAAATAAATAAACTAGAAGTAATGTAACCATTAAAACAAAGGGGCTGTAAAATTGAAGTAGCTAAAGGTTTTGTTACTCAGTTCATTCTTAGGACACAAAATAATACATAAAATAATGAAATAAAACACTATATATAGACATGGCACAACTAAAGTAGGTAAGGTATATCCAACAAATAAAAATAGACTTATGTCTCTACCCCTTTGAGATGTAAGTTAAAATCACAAAGAATATGAAAAGGTGAGGCTAAATTCAATACCACTCTCTGGAAGTCTCGGGGGAAACTACAGAAGAGGGAACAGAATGAATATAAGACCCTTGTCTCTTATAAAAAGAATAGGGAATAAGGCTATAAAATGCTATTTCTTAGCAAGACACAATTGTAATCATGAGTTTACTGCAGCTGTAGTTGCCTGTACTGGACTTGCACAATACTGAGCCCAACAAAAGGCAGCCATGAATGGGGAAAGCCTCAGAGGTCCTAACCCTCACAGATGAATGAACATTGCTTAATTTGCTCTTGCCATGGAAAAACAGCATGACAAGGGCAACTTACAAAAAAAATCGTTTAATGTTGGAACCCACTGTTGAAGGAGCTGCGGGCTGAGATTGCTTGGTAAATTAAAGACTCATGTGGTCAGAAAAAGAGAGAGATACAGTAAAGAGAGATTCAAAGACAAAGAAAATTTTTAAATGATTTACAGTATGTTAAAATATATGCAGGCTAAAAGTTAAAGTTCTTAAGAGTAAAAAAAAGGAAGGAAGAAAGTAGTTGGGTGTGGTAGTAGACACCTTTAATCCCAACACTTAGGAGACAGAGGGAGATTGACCTCTGTGACTTCAAGGTGTGGTAGCACATGCCTTTAATCCCAATGCCTGGGAGGCAGAGACAGAAGGATCTCTGAGAGTTCAAGGACAGCCTGGTCTACAAAGTTATTCCAGGACAATGATATACAGAGAATATAAAATAAAAGTAAAAATAAACAAAATAGAGGTTAAAATAAACCACACAAAGATGGAAAATACAATGAGAATCTTGATACTATATGCTATTATGCTCTGTTTGAATTGCTTGAATGCTGAGCAAGGAGCAACAGCTGCTAAAAGATATTTGTTTATAAATGCTACTGAAGTAATCCAACATAGATATTTTAAAAATACCTTGACTTTAAAATTTGGATCTAAGGATATGATACTTTGGAAAAGAGAATCTTCTTTTGTTTTCACAGACAATGAGATCCGGTATATTGCTTCTATACCAATATGGTATGATGAACCACGCCCTCCGGAACGGTTGCTGTGAACACCCTCAAAAAATTACTTCACTCAACTGCAGACTGAGAGGAACCTAGCAGACAGGTTATACCATGAAAGACTTGATTAACAGCGCCCCCATTCATCAGGAAGCAGTTTGAAGAGAAAAAACTGTGCCCATGTTCCCAAATATTCTTTATAAAAGTTCTTTTACATTTAAAGGGGGATATGATATAGGTATAAATAATTTGCATTGATATGGATTTTGCTTTAGTGATTTAAATTTAAGGTCAATTTTGTTATATGTATATTTATTTCTGATATTGATTAAGGTATTGTGATTGTGTAGCTCATGTAAAAATGTTATGGGACTGAATAAGCATGGGTTGAAACTGGACTCTCTGAGCATGGCGGACAATGAAGGCTGACGAGAAGCCAAGGACAATGGCACTAGGCCAGAAATGGCTCCATAGGTAAAATGCTTACCATCAAATCTGATGACCTAAGTTCAATCCCAGGACCCACATAGTAGAGGGAGAAAACCAATTCTTATCTCTAGATGTCACAGATACCTCAATGTCTCCAGGTAAAGGAGCTGTTGATTCTACATGGCACTGCTGTGTAAGCCCTGTCAAGCATCACTCTGATCTGACATTTACACACGAATGACAGAATCAGTTTGTTCATCTCAACAAAAGCTGAACCTTCATCTAGCTATGGATGGAGATAGAGACAGAGACGCACACTGGAGCACCGGACTGAGCTCCCAAGGTCCTAATGAGGAGTAGAAGGAGGGAGAACATGAACAAGGAAGTCAGGACCACGAGGGGTGCACCCACCCACTGAGACAGTGGGGCCGATCTATTGGGAGCTCACCAAGGCCAGCTGGACTGTGACTGAAAAAGCATGGGATAAAACCAGACTCTCTGAACATGGCAGACAATGAGAACTGATGAGAGGCCAAGGACAATGGCACGGGGTTTTGATCCTACTTCATGTTCTGGCTTTGTGGGAGCCTAGACAGTTTGGATGTTCACCTTCCTAGACCTGGATGGAGGAGGGAGGACCTTGAACTTTCCACAGGGCAGGGAACCCTGACTGCTCCTGGGACTGGAGAGGGAAGAGAAGAGGTGTGGGGGGAGGGGGGGAGGGGCAGGAGGAGGGGGAGGGAAATGGGAGGTGGGGAGGAGGCAGAAAATTTTTTTTTCAATAAAAAAAATATTATGTATATAAGTTGTTAATGAATAGTTATCTATAATAGTCAAGTTTGTAGTCATGTTAGATTTTCTAGATGTACGTAGATATATTTTAGATAGACATTCTTCACATCTTTCAAAGACTATGAAATATGCTATTTAATGTTTTAATAATTTAGGGTTTTTCATGGCAATGAGACACGTCTGCTCCTGGCAGCATCAATCTACTTCAAGAGGATGATGGGCATCGAAGAGGCTCCTTATGGAGTTGGTTAGCCATTTGGGCAAGAAACTGCTCTTGCCTGGACTGTTGCATAAATTGGACACAGAGAACCCTCAGAGAGAGGACTGCTGAACTTGCCTAAAGTTGAGATGATCTTCCGGGGTTCCTGATTCATGAAGGAGTCTGTGAGACATTCTGCAGGACACAGCAGATAGTGACTGAACTGCCTTTGAAATTTCCTGCTTCATGAAGATGTCTGCTGGAAACTATGGGCCTGTAGGCCGAAGATGGATGCCCCAACGGTACAGAGGAACTTTGGGTGATTGTCCAGGCAGCGAGATGTCTCTGTGATTTCTAGAGTTTTGTAAGTTGCTTACATCTCATTTACTTAGGTAATATTATATCCTTCTGGAGTCTGATGGAGTTGAAGAATAGATAGATAGTTATAGCTGTTTTCCATAGTTATGATAAACATAAAAAGATGTAAATATTGTAATTTTTACTTTTTGATAACTGTTTTGTTATATGTAATTTTGCTATGTTAAAGTTTAAGCCTTCCTTTTTTTGTTTAAACAGAAAAAGGGTGTAGCGCGCCACAGCGCTCTGCACGCCACTGCGCTGTCATGTTCTCAGGGTCTGGCACTAAGCCCATTGCCGCCATTTGCTAGTTGTCCCTAGTTAGTAAACAACTTCTGCGCACGCTCGCCTCTGGCCCAAGAGTGGTTTGAATTCCACCTATCAATTGCTCACACATCTTGCTCACGCGATCGCCTCAGTGTGGGCCGAGCCAATCAAGCAATGACACATCATAGGCAGACCAGGCACTGTATATATTCCCCATGCGGTTGGGCTCGGGGTCTTTTTGCCTCTATCTTATCTTCAGTCTTCTGCGCTCCAATAAAGTACATTCCAAGAAGAATCCTGTTGTGGTAGTCTTCTCTGCTGGCGGAGTTGCGTGCACACAAGTGGTGCCGAAGCCCGGGACCTTGACATCCAGGCACCAGGCAAAAGACCCTTGCATCAGTGAGAGGATTGAGAACTTGGACGTGCAGAGCGGTGGCGCAGGTAAGTCCTCCGAAAATTAATTTCCTGACATGCTGGTGGGGGAAGTCGATCCACTGATCTGTGCTCTGGCCCTTTTTCTTGTGTTCATCGCTGTTTTGTTGTGCTGTTTCTTCTTACGCTGTCATAAGCCGGGACGGGAGTGTTTCCACTGGGACCTGTTATAGGCAAAGCGAAAGTAAGTCCAGCGTAGATAGGTTGGCATTTCTCCCATGTATAAGTTGTACGTAGGTAAGCACACTGCATGGGGAATGCTGCCTCTGGTTCAGCGAATGTGAGCTCATTTTTGCATCTGCTCCAGCGACTACTGAGAACCCGAGACCTGAAAGTCTCGGATGGAACTTTGAGGAAGTTCTTGGAGGACATGTATCAAGCAGCTCCTTGGTTCGCCGGTTCGGGGGACATTAATCTTCCCTGCTGGGAGAAATTGGGTAAAGATCTTGAGGCAGCCAAAGAACAGGGCACACTCCGACCGGGGACACTTCCCCTATGGAGATTAGTGAGGGCTTGTCTGAAGGAAGGTAAGTGTGTTGAGGCATTGAAGGAAGGCCGCAGAGCACTTTCTGCCTACCAGGATAGCATGTCAGAGTTAAAATCAAAAGGAAAGGGAGGACCTAAAAGGAAAGAAACTAAGGAGAGTGACAATAGCTCTCGGAAGGGAGAAAAGGAATTCCAGAATACCGCTACCCCAGAAAAGAAAAGTATATATCCACTTTTGGATGAGTTTGCTAATTTTTCTATTGACCAATCTTCGGATGAGGAGGATTGGTTGGATGAGGAGGAGGAACAAGACTTAGAGGAAGCAGTGGCACAGTGCGAGAGAGAGTGGTATAGCGTTTAGGGCAGTCAGCTATGACCCCCGCCGATTGGATGAGCACAGTGAAAGCATGTGTTTCTTTAGGACAGTACCTGGATTTTAAATCTATATATACTGATCTTGCCATTGCACAGGCCCGCACTAATGCAGCTAATGGCAATGCCGGTTGGACGGCTGATATGTTGCTAGGACAAGGGCAATGGATTAATAACCAGACAGTTTTTCCAATACAAGTATATCAGCAGATTAATGAAATGGCCATTAGGGCCTGGAAGTCTTTGCCCAATAGAGGGCAAGTGTCTGGCAACTTGACTAAGGTTATTCAGGGGCTGACAGAACCGTTTTTGGACTTCGTGGCTCGTATGATAGAAGCTGCAGGAAGAATTTTTGGAGACGCAGATCAATCTATGCCCTTGATCGAACAGCTTATATTTGAGCAATGCACTAAAGATTGCTGGAGGGCTATCACTTCCTGGAAGGGGAAGGGCCTTCAGGCTTGGATGAAAGCATGTAGAGAAATTGGAGGGCCATTATCCAACGCAGGCTTAGCAGCCGCAGTACTAACTGCTGCCAGGACCACAGGGGGAAAGAATGGAGCATGCTTTAAATGTGGGAAACCTGGACACGTGAGAAAGAATTGCCCAAATGGAAGCCAGAGAATTGGTGAGGGAGGCCGTCAACCCGGCTTATGCCCTCGATGTAAAAAGGGGAAACACTGGGCCAATGAATGTAGATCAGTCAAGGACATTAGTGGGCAACCCATAACAACACCACCTATGTCAAAAAACAGCAAATGGGGCCCTCGTCCCCAGGGCCCTCAAATGTATGGGGCACTGCAGGGTCAGACAGAACATCTCCCACAGAAGTCAGAAGAGCAACCTCAGGCTCTGCAGGGTTGGACATCTGTGCCACTCCCCGGATGGTACTAACCCCTCAGATGGGGGTGCAACCCCTTGAATCTGACTTCCAAGGTCCCTTACCAAAGGACACGGTTGGCCTCTTGTTGGGACGGTCCTCCTCAGCCTTGAGGGGATTGGTGGTGACTCCTGGAGTCATAGACCCAGATTATACAGGAGTAGTTAAAGTCATGTGTGCATCCCCTTGAGAAATCTCAGTTATCTTGCCAGGGGATCGCATAGCCCAGTTATTAATATTGCCAAGCTTACACAACAAATATCCTGCCAAAGAGACCGTTAGAGGAGAAAAGAGGTTTGGATCCACAGGTGTAGATATGGTGTATCTGTCCCTGGAACTCAATAAACGACCCATGCTAGGCCTAAAGATAGAAGGAAAACACTTCAAAGGCCTTTTGGATACTGGGGCAGATCGCAGCATCATTAGAAAGGAAGAGTGGCCAGCTTGCTGGCCCCTACAGTCTTCCTCACAACTCTTGCAAGGGCTGGGGTATGCAAATACACCAGAAGTCAGCACCAAAGAGTTGGTTTGGGTTTGTGAGGAAGGACAGACTGGTAGAATACAGCCCTTTGTGCTCAGTCTACCAGTCTCTCTGTGGGGCCGGGACGTATTGAGGCAGATGAAAATGAGGCTTACTACTGACTATTCTGAGACCAGTCAGCGCCTTATGCTTGATGCAGGTTATGTCCCAGGGAAAGGACTTGGAAAGAACCTCCAGGGAATAACATGCCCCCTGGTGCCTGTAGGAAATCAGGGGCGAAAGGGGCTGGGTTTTTCATAGGGGCAACTGAGGATGCCATTCATATACCCTGGACCACAAACACCCCGGTCTGGGTACCTCAGTGGCCCCTTTCCAAAGAAAAATTAGAAGCCGCCTACTCTCTGGTCCAGGAGCAACTCTCCCTGGAACATTTAGAAGTTTCCCATTCTCCCTGGAATACTCCTATTTTTGTTATTAAAAAGAAGTCAGGCAAATGGAGGCTCTTACACGACCTTCGTGCTGTTAATCAACAAATGCAACTGTAAGGATCAGTACAGCGTGGCCTACCTTTATTCTCTAGCATTCCTAAGGACTGGCCAACAATTATTATTGACATTAAGGACTGTTTCTTTTCCATCCCGCTAGCGAGGGAGGACTGTAAGCGTTTTGCCTTTACCATTCCATCTGTCAATCATGAAGAACCTGACAAGAGGTTTCAATGGAGAGTTCTGCCTCAAGGAATGGCCAATAGTCCTACTATGTGTCAGTTATATGTCCAATTAGCACTAGAGCCCATTTGAAAGGCTTACCCTTCTGTTAGGATGTGCCATTATATGGATGACATTTTGATAGCAGCTCCATACAATGATGTGTTGGAAACAGTATTTGCCAGTACAGCAGAAGCTCTTAAGGCCAGAGGGTTGTTAATAGCCCCTGAGAAGGTACAGAGAGATCTAGTGGGCCGTTTTTTGGGAGCTGTTATATGTCCAAAGTATACACGCCCTCAAAAGGTACAGCTAAGAGTGGGTGCCTTAAAGACATTAAGTGATTTTCAACGTCTCCTGGGAGACATAAACTGGCTTTGTCCGTACCTCAAAATAACCACTGCAGAACTCCAGCAGCTGCTTAAAATATTAGAAGGGGATTCCAGAGTTACCTCTCCCAGATATCTAACTGAGGAAGCTAGGTTGGCCCTCAGAAAGGTGGAAAAGGCTATTGAAGAGGCACAATTACAACGCATTGACTACAACAAACCCTTATCATTGTGTATCTTGCCAACTGAAGAAGCCCCTACTGCAGTACTCTGGCAGGAGGGACCTTTGTTGTGGATCCATGTCCATGCCTCCATCCCTAAGGTTATTAAATATTATCCTGCAGCAGTCGCTACGATTGCTATGATAGGCATAAAATTGTCTTTGACATATTTTGCTATACAACCTCAATTGCTTATACAGCCAAATAATCCTAAACAGATTCAAATTTTATGTGCCACCGTAGATGACTGGGCCGTGTTGATTACCACCTTTAATGGCAGATTTGATAATCACTATCCATCAGATAAATTGTTACAATTTATTATGCACCATCCAGTGGTTTTTCCTAAAATAAGCTTCACATCCACTGGAAGCGGCAGTTATGATTTTTACTGATGGTTCCAGCACAGGCAAAGGAGCTTATGTGATCCTGGGCAGAGAGACAGTGACGAAATGTTTCCAGTCCGACAGACCGCAAATAGTTGAGTGTCAAATGGTGTTGGAGGTGTTTCGCAACTTCCCAGGACCCTTGAACATCTATTCGGATTATCTTTATGTAGTTAATGCGGTCCGCTGTCTAGAGGCCTCAGCAATAATATCAACTACTAGTCCTGTTTCCTGTGTTTTCCTGGCTCTTTGTCAAGAGATCAGGAGCAGGAAATATCCCTTCTATATTACCCATATTAGAGCTCATTCCCTTTTGCCCGGCCCTTTGGCAGATGCTAATGCACAAGCTGATGCTGCAACAAAAGCTTTTCCATCTTTAATTATGGACCCCTTAGTGGCCGCAAAGCAGTTCCATCAATTATATCATGTGTCTGCTAAAGTCTTGAGATTAAAATTTGGCATAACCAGACAAAATGCCAGGGAAATAGTTAAGGCTTGTGAAGCATGTGTTTCCTTTCATCATCCTCCCCATGTTGGAGTCAATCCTACGGGTCTTAAGCCCGGGGACCTTTGGCAGATGGACGTCACCCATGTGCCCACCTTTGGGTGCCTTCAATATGTTCATGTATCAGTAGATACTTGTTCAGGGGTTATTCATGCCATATCCCTGACTGGGGAGAAGGTCACCAATGTAGTAACACATGGTTTGGAGGCTTGGGCTGCTTGGGGCAAGCCCTGGCGCTTAAAAACGGACAATGGCCTGGCTTATACATCCAGAACATTTAAAGGTTTCTGTGAACGCATGGGTGTTCAACATCATACCAGCCTGCCGTACAACCCACAAGGACAAGGAATAGTTGAGAGAGCTAATCACTCCCTGAAGGAACTTTTACAAAAACAAAAAGGAGGAATAGGCCATGGCCTACTACCAAGGAATGCTATATCCTTGGCAACATTTACCTTGAATTTTTTAACCTTGGATGATAAGGATCGCTCACCTGCTGATAAACATGCAAGCATGAGCACTATAGAATCCACCTAGTAAAGTGGAAAGATGTGTTAAAAAATAAATGGAGTAAACCGGATCTGGTAATTGCCAGATCTAGGGGAGCTGTTTGTGTTTTCCCACAGGACCAGGAGGACCCAATCTGGGTGCCAGTAAGACTGACCAGAGAATTGAAGATCGCTGCGGAGGATGAAGACAACCCAGTGGATGCTAATCATCCTGCTGTGGGTGACTCAAACAGATGCGAAGAAGATGACACTCTGGGCAGTGACGAGGGCATGGCCTGTACCAATACCAGTTCGTGCTAATTTATCACTTTTACCCACATTATTCTACACCTCCTGTGATATGGATGCACCTTGTTTACCTAGCCCAGAACCAAAATCAGACAAGTTTAATGCAACCAGAATTGATTTAAATGGAACCATGTGCTTTTCCTTAGATAAGAAACCCCCTTGCATTTGGCTCCAATGTAGAAATCTTACTAATTGGATGGATCCTTTGGTGCATAGCAAGATAGGGACAAATATGTTGAGTGAAGCACTCAGTTAAGTAGCATCAGGAACATCACAAGGGTCTGGGTCAGGTAGTAATACATTGGCCATAAATGTTACTACCTTGGCCATGTGAGTAGAATCCATAGTGCCTACTGGAACAGGATCATTCGTAAGGAATACAACTTATTTCAGAGCATCACCACATTGCAATCCGGATTTTTTGTTTCCACCCACCTTTACCGCCTGCCAAACAAGAACTTGGGAAAAGGAACAGGTTACATTTGGGTTTTCCTTATCCCCCTCCATGAAAAGCTATTTTTATAATAAAACCAATGAAAAATCCACAATAGGGTCAGGATGGTCCTGGTACCAATGGCTACTCTCTAATGAGGCAGGAGCTACGGCAGATGTTTCTGCTTTGGCACAACTTCGGCCAATTACAACATGGCTGCTCAATGTTACAGGCACTATTAGTGAACAGGCAGAACTAGGAAAGCGGCTTCGTTATATTCAAGAAGAAGAGTTAAGTAATCATACTCTCCCGGAAGCCGCAGTCTGCTTGCCTTCCCCATTTTTTACTTACTAATATTACCAAGGGAAGCGAGGTTGATTGTAAGAATGCCTCAGTGGAGTGTTTTTTGTCTGAATGCTGGAATGGAACATGGAAACTGGCGATAGTGCTAAAAGTTCCTACGTTTGTACCCCTCCCTGTGGAGGCTGACCCTGAACATTTCCCTATTGCTATGCTCCTACGTGAGCGGCGTGATCTTGGAATTACCGCTGCCATAATCACTGCTATTGTGGTGTCATCAGCAGCCGCTATTATAGCAGGAGTGGCGATGGCTAGCCAGACACAAATGGATGCCGTCATTAACGAGATTGTTACCAAAACTGCAGATGTATTAGATACTCAGACCAAAATCAGCAAACACATGCTATTAGGCATAGTGGCTGCTAATCAGAGGATCGATTTCCTACAAACTCAGATTGATGAGTTAGCCAGCTTAGTTCAAGTTGGTTGGATAGCACATCAGAAACATGTTTGCATTACTTCTCTTGTTTTTAATAATTCCAGGAATGAGTCTGAACGAATTGGACGATACCTGGCAGGAAATTCATCGCAAGAGATGGAACTGCTACTTCAAGAGCAGCTGTTTCAAATCACCATTTTGAATAGCACCCGCGTGCAGCCTCTCACTCTTGGACAGTTTTCCGACTGGCTTTACTCTGCCTTTTCTTATTTCAAAGAGTGGGTGGGTATGGGAATGTTCAGTGCCCTGTGCTGCCTCAGTGTGGTCATATGCTTATGGCTCCTTTGCTGATTTAGGACACGCCTGTGCAGGGACAAAGCAATTATGGTACAGGCTCTTGCTGCCCTTGAACAAGGAGTCTCCCTCCAGGTCTGGCTAAGCAGCCTTAAAGATGGCCTCTGAGCAAGATGCAGCCTCGGCACCTCCAGTCTGAGGGCATTGCACGGAGATAGGTGCATCTTTGCTCCCCTCTTCTCTGTCTCTTTCACCTGGTCTTACAGTCCTTGCACCTCGTTGACCTTGTTGTCCTAGCACTCGAGAGGATGTTGGACTAGGGTACTCTTGCACCCTTGATCATGAGGAACGTCATGAAATTCCCCGCTAGATCGGGTGTTCTGTTTTAAAACAAAAAAAGGGGGAGATGTAGTGCACCACGGCGCTGTCATGTTCTCAGGGTCTGGCACTAAGCCCGTTGCCGCCATTTGCTAGTTGTCCCTAGTTAGTAAACAACTTCTGCGCACACTCGCCTCTGACCCAAGAGTGGTTTGAATTCCACCTATCAATTGCTCACACGTCTTGCTCATGTGATCGCATCAGTGTGGGCTGAGCCAATCAAGCAATGACACATCATAGGCGGTACAGGCACTGTATATATTCCCCGTGCGGTCGGGCTCAGGGTCTTTTCAACTCCATCTTATCTTCAGTCTTCTGTGCTCCAATAAAGTACGTTCCAAGAAGAATCCTGTTGTGGTAGTCTTCTCTGCTGGCGGAGTTGCGCGCCACAAAAGGGGAAATGATGGAGGAAGGTCATTGGTTAAAAAATAAAGAAACTGCTTGGCCCTCATAGGTTAGAACATAGGTAGGTGGAGTAAACAGAACAGAATGCTGGGAGGAAGAGGAAGTGAGCTCAGATGCCATGCTCCCCTCTCCCGGGCAGATGCGATGAAGCTCCGACTCAGGATGGACGTAGGCTAGAATCTTCCCGGTAAATGCACCTTGGGGCGCTACAGAGATTATTAGAAATGGGCTAAATTAATACTTGAGAATTAGCCAAGAAAAGGCTAGATATAATGGGCCAGGCAGTGTTTAAAAGAATACAGTTTGTGTGTTGTTATTTTGGGACATAAGCTAGCTGGCAGCTGGGAGCCGGGTAGCAGGAATGCAGCCCGCAGTTCCCAGGCTAGCCCATAGCTCCTTCTACAACCCACAATTCCAAAACCTTGTGTACATGACCACCATGGTATGAGTATGGCAGGGGTAGGCAGGAATGGCACTGGAACGTACCTGAGAATTCAAATATTGGGACAATGTCCATGAGACAGAAAGATGACTAACTGGTAAAGGTGTAGGCTTTTGAGACTGCTAAGCCTGCCTCCAGTGACACACCATCTCCAACACTGCCTCACTTCCTAATCCTTCCCAAGCAGTTCCAGCTCCTCAAACTAGGGACCAAGCATTCAAATTTATGAATATATATGTGAGGGGGTGGCATTATCATTCAATCCACCACACTTGATTCTGTAGCCTCTATAGGCTTGTAGCCATCCCATATTGTAAAAATACACTAGGTCAAACCTCATAAGTCCCCATGGTTTTTTCAACTTCAAAATATTTTCAAATTCCAAAGTCCAAGCCTCTTCTAAGACTCAACACAATCTCTAACTTGTAACCCCCAGCAAAACTAAAATTAAAAAACAAATGACTTACTTCCACTATACAATGTCACAGAACATACATTACAGTTCTACAGAAAGGGAAGAAAGCATGGTAAGGAAATAATGAACCAAAGCTAGACTAAATCCTAGCAGGGAACACTCCAAATTCTGTAACTGATTTTCAAAGGAATTAGATGGCATCACCCTTCTAGCTTCAATAAACGCAACAAGCTTTTCAGTTTTGGACTTTTCCCACTTCCTATACGGAGTTCTCCCCGGCAGTCGTTCCTCGGCCCTGGCACTTTCACCACCTGGGTTAGATCTCACACTCGATCCAGTCACAGCTTCACAGGATGGCCTCTCAAGACCTCCATGCAAGGACAACTCTGCTACCAGCCTGGCCACTGTGGTTTCCTGAGCTCCACAACCTCTTTACTCCTAGATAATTCATGACCCTAAAGCCAGAACCTCACTAGCTGGTGTTGACAAGTTCTGTTGCCTTCTCGAAATGGAATCTGCTCCCGTTTTTGAATTACATGTGTATAAACTTTTTTGTTGCTGCTTTTGAGAACAGGTAATTACTTAGGCTGTTTCTTTTCAAAGTTGTAGGATTAGCTAGATGGGTCTCACCCTGAGGGCACACTACTTTTGTATTTCATTTTGACCCTCATTTTCTTCTTCATTGTAGATCTACATAAGCATGAAATAACTACACAGCGCAGTAAACATTAGACTGTCTTGAAAAATCTTCTGCCAAAGAAATAAGTCCAATTTTTTTCAATTTAGCCACCAGAAGATTTTTAGAACAAGAACAAAAAGAAGCCACATTTTTTTTGCCAAAATATTACAAGACTGATTCTTAGCCTCGTTGCTAATATTGTGTTCCTCTGAAATCTCTTGAACTGGGCCTGAATAGTCCTTGCGACTCTCAGCAGTACGGTTTTCTAAGTTCTCACTAGGATTTCTCTTTAAGCATCACTTACAACATTCAACTGCTTTCCTAGTCCAAAGGCATACTCTTCCACACATCTCTAAAAGGAGCATGTCCAGATCTGTGACAATAATATGCCATCTCTTTTTTTCTTTCTTTCTTTCTTTTTTTTTTTTTTTTTTTTTTTTTTGTTTCTCGAGATGGGATTTTGCTGTAGCTTTGGAGTCTGTCCTGGAACTAGCTATGGTAGACAAGGTTGGCTTCAAATTCACAGAAAAAAAAATGAGATGGTATTAAATGCGGTGGAGGCATGTGCCTTTAATCCCATCTTAGTTTTTTATAGCCATGACAAAACGTCATAACCGAGAAAACTTATGGAAAGCACTAGAGCCTATTGGTGCCTTGCCCATTCAAACCACCACATAGTGCCATTGCCTTCAGATGTCTACCCACTCACTGGTGAGTCCACCAGGCTTCAGTGAATAACATCAAGTCAGTAGTTACACAGACTATCTGACATTGTTAAACTGAGAGTATCACAAAAAGAAAATGTAAATCTGGGAATGAACTTATAGGAAAGAGAAGTGATGAGATAAAAGTATGTGGGGGAGAGAAGGGGTAATTAGCATATGCCAAATGCATGGGTAAACTGTCAAAAAACAAACTTAGTCAATAAAAAAGAACGGAGCAACAGAGAATTGTTTTTAGAAATGGAAAATTTTACAATGATGTAAGATCTCTTTTTCCTCTACTGAATCTTTAATTTTGATATGGAATTTTGGTTTGTTTGCAGTTAAGAGGAAGGGAGTGGAGCAGAGAAAAATGTAGAGCTTAATAAAAACCAATAAAAAAATTGAGACTGTCAACTCGAGACGGGGAACTAGAGATTGGCGAGCTGGAGGGTGGAAAGAAATGAAGGAGTGTAATCCTATTTCAATTAAAAACACATTTTAAAAAGAAATCTAATGGCACACACATACACACACAAAACTGAAACTCATGAATTGATCTAATCAAGACAAAAATATAAAATAATTTAGACATCATGTAAGAATAAAAGATAAACGTGGGAAAATGCTTTTTTAAATTTTATTAATTTTTATTGAGCTGCTCCCTCTCTTCCTCTCCCCTCCCCTTCAACCTTCTTCCAAGGTCTCCATGCTTCCAATTTACTCAGGAGATCTTGTCTTTTTCTATTTCCCATATAGATTAGATCCATGTATGTATCTATTAGGGTCTTCATTGTTGTCTAGGTTCTCTGGGATTGTGATTTGTAGGCTGGTTTTCTTTGCTTTGTGTTTTAAAACCACTTATGAGTGAATACATATGATAATGGTCTTTCTGAATCTGTGTTACCTCACTCAATATGACATTTTCTAGCTCCATCCATTTGCCTGCAAAATTCAAGATGTCGCCATTTTTTCCTGCTGTGTAGTTCTCCATTGTGTAAATGTACCACATTTTCCTTATTCATTCCTCAATCGAGGGGCATTTAGGTTGTTCTGGCTATGGCAAACAATGTTGTTATAAACATAGTTAAGCACATGTCCTTGTGGCATGGTTGAGCATCCTTTGTATATATACCCAAAAGTGGTGTTGCTGGATCTTGAGGAAGGTTGTTTCCTAATTTTCTGATAAATCACCACACTGACATCCAAAAGGGTTATGCATGCTTGCATTCCCACCAGTAATGCAGGAGTGTTCCCTTTACCACACAACCTCTCCAGAATAAGTTGTCATCAGTGCTTGTGATTTTGGCCATTCTTACAAGTATAAGATGGAATCTCAGAGTATTTTTGATTTGTATTTCTATGATGACTAAGGATGTTGAGCATTTCCTTAAGTGTCTTTCAGCCATTTTAGATTCCTCTGTTGAGAGTTCTCTGTTTAGGTTTGTACCCCATTTCTTATTGGCTTATTTGTTCTTTTGATGACCAATTTCTTGAGTTCTTTGTATATTTTGGAGGTCAGACCTCTGTATGATGTTGGGTTGGTGAATATCTTTTCCTATTCTGTGGACTGTTATTTTGTCATATTGACCATGTCCTTTGCTTTACAGAAGCTTTTCAGTTTCAGGAGGTCTCATTTATTAATTGTTTCTCTCAGTGTCTGTGCTATTAGGGTTATATTTAGGAAGTGGTCCCCTGTGCCAATGAGTTCAAGTGTACTTCCCACTTTCTCTTCTATAAGGTGAAGTGTTGCCAGCTTTATGTTGAGGTCTGTGATCCATTTGGACTTGAGTTTTGTGCATAGTGATAGGCATGGATCTATTTTCATTTTTCTACATACAGATATCCAGTTATGCCAGCCACATTTGTTAAATATGCTTTCTTTTTTCCATTTGATATATTTTGCTTCTTTGTCAAAATTCAGGTGTTCAAAAGTGTGTGGATTAATATTCGGGTCTTTGATTCAGTTCCCTTGGTCCTCCTGTCTGTTTGTATATCAATACCAGGCTGTTTTAAGTACTATAGCTCTGTAGTAGAGTTTGTAGTTAGGAATTATGATGCCACCAGAAATTCTTTTATTGTACAATATTGCTTTGGTTATCCTGGGTTTTTTGCTTTTCCAAATAAAGTTGAATATTGTTCTTTCGAGGTCTGTGAAGAATTTTGATAGGCATTGCATTGAGTCTGTAGATTGCTTTGGTAAGATTGCCATTTTTAGTAAACTATGTTAATTCTACATACCCAAGAGCATGAACAATCTTTCCACTTTATGGTGTCTTCTTCCATTTCTTTCTTCAAGGATTTAAAGTTCTTGTCATATAAATCTTCCACTTGTTTGGTTAGAGGTACTCCGAGATATTTTATGCTATTTGTGGCTATTGTGAAGGGTGATGTGTCTCTGATTTCTTTCTCAGCCCATTTATCATCTGTGCACATGAGGGCTACTGGTTTATTTTGAGTTAATCATGTAATCTGCTACATTACTGAAAGTGTTTACAAGCTGTAGAAGTTCCTTGGTAGAATTTTTAGGGTCTCTTATGTAAACTATCATATCATCAACAAACAGTGAGAGTTTGAATTCTTCTCTGGTTTGTATTCACTTGATCTTCTTTTGTTGTCTTATTGCTCTAGCTAGGACCTCAAGAACTATATTGAATAGATATGGAGAGAGTGCACAGCCTTGTCTTGTTCCTGATTTCAGTGGAATCGCTGAAAGTTTCTCTCCAGTTAGTTTGATGTTGGCTGCTGGCTTGCTGTATATTGCCTTTATTATGTTTAAGTATGTTTCTTGTATCTCTGCTCTCTCTAAGACCTTTATCATGAAGGGGTGTTATATTTTGTCAAAAGGTTTTTTGGCATCTAATTAGATGATCATGTGGTTTTTATTTTTCAGTTTGTTTATATGGTGGATTACCTTCACAGATTTTCATATGTTGAACCATCCCCACATCATGGTGGATGATGGTTCTGATGTGTTCTTGGAATTGATTTGCCAGTATTTTATTTAGAATTTTGGAATCTGTGGTTTGAGTATCAGGGTAATTATAGCCTCATTAAAAGAGTTTGGCAATGTTTCTTCTGTTTCTATTGTATGGAACAATTTGAGGAGTATTGGTATTAGTTCTTCTTTGAAAATCTTGTAGAATTCTGAGCTGAAACCATCTGGTCCTGAGGTTTTTTTTTTGCTTGGGAGACGTTTGATGATGTTTTTATTTCTTTATCAGTTATAGGTCTGTTTAATTTGCTTATCTGGTCTTGATTTAATTTTGGTAAATGGTATTTATCCAGGAAGTTGCCCATTTCCTTTAAGTTTTCCAATTTTATGGAGTACAGTTTTTCAAAATATGACCTGACGATTCTCTGTTATGTAGCCCTTTTCATTTTTGATTTTGTCAATTTGGATGTTCTCTTTCTGCCTTTGGGTTAGTTTGGATAAAGGTTTGCCTATTTTCTTGAATAGCCAACTCTTTGTCTCATTGATTCTTTGTATTGTTTTCTTTGTTTCTATATTGTTGATTTCAGCTCTCAATTTCATTACTTCCTGCCATCTACTTCTCTTGGGTGAGTTTGCTTCTTTTTGTTCTAAAGTTTTTAAATGTTCTGTTTATTCACTAGTGTAGGATTTTTCCAGCTTCTTTATGTAGGCATTTAGGCTTTAAAAAGTCTTTAATAAGTCTTTCCTCTTAATGCTGCTTTCATTGTGTCCCATAAATTTGGGTATGTTGTGTGATCATTTTCATTGAATTTTAGGAAGTCTTTAATTTCTCCCTTTATTTCTTCCTTCACCCATTGATGATTCAGGTAATCATTGCTTAATTTACAGGTGTTTGTGGGCTCTCTGGAGTTAGTGTTGCTGTTGACTTCTAGTTTTAAGCCATGGTGATCTGATAAGATATATAGGGTTATTCCAATATTTTGTATCTGTTGAGGTTTGTTTTGTTACCAAGTATTTGGACAATTTTTGAGAAGGTTCCATGAGGTGCTGAGAAGAAGGTATATTCTTTTATGTTTGGAAGAAATATTCTGTAGATACAGTTAAGTCCATTTGAGTCATAACATCTGTTAGTTCCCTTATTTCTCTGTTAATTTTTTGTCTGACTGACCTGTCCAGTGGTGAGAGTGGAGTGTTGAAATCTCCCACTATTAGGGTGTGGGGTTTAATTTATGATTTAAGCTTTAGAAGTGTTACTTCTACATATGAGTGTGTCCTTCTATTTAGGGCACAAATATTCAGTATTAAGATTTCCTTTTGATGAATTTTTCCTGTGGCTAATATGAAATATCCTTCTTTGTCTCTTTTGACTGATTTTAGTTTGAAGTCTATTTTGGTAGATATTAGGATAGCTACACAGACTTGTTCCTTAGGTTCATTTGAATGGAAATTTTTCCCAACCCTTTACTTTGAGGTGATGCCTGTCTTTGAGGTTGAGATGTGTATGCAACAGAAGGATGGATTCTGTTTTTGTATCAAATATTTGTCTGTTTTTTTAATAGGTGAGTTGATTTCATTTATGTTAAGGAATATTAAAGACTAGTGATTGTTCTCTTATTAATTTAGTTTTCATTGTTGGTGTTGTTAATTTGTGTGTTTTCCCGTTTTTCTGATTTGCTGCTGTGAGATCATCAATTATCTGTTTTTGTTGATGTAACCAACTTCCTTGGGTTTGAGTTTTCCTTTTAGTACTTTGTATAGGGCTGGATTTGTGACTAGGAATTGGTTAAATCTGGTTTTATCATGGAATATTTTGTTTTGTCCTTCTATAGTGATTGAAAGTTTTGCTAGGTATAAAAGTCTGGGCTGGAATCTGTGGTCTCTTAATGTCTGCATCATGCTTGACCAGGACCTTCTGACTTTCATCATCTCCATTGAGAAGTCAGGTGTAATTCTGATAGGTCTGCCTATATATGTTTCTTGGCCTTTTTCCTTTGAAGCTCTTAATAGTCTTTCTTTATTCTTTATGTTTAGTGTTTTGATTGTTATGTAGTAGCAATGGGACTTTTTAAATACAGTCTATTTGATGTTCTGTAAGCTTCTTGTATCTTCATAGGCATATCTTTCTTTAGGTTGGGAAAGTTTTCTTCTATGATTTTGTTAAATATATTTTCTGTGCTTTTGAGTTGAACTTCTCCTACTTCTATACCTACTATTCTTAGGTTTGTTCTTTTCATGGTGTCCCATAGTTTCTGGATACTTTGGGTTAAGCTTTTGTTAGACTTAATGTTTTCTTTGATTGATGAGTCTAGTTCCTCTATTGTGTCTTCAGCACTTGAGATTCTCCCTACCATCTCTTTTATTCTGCTGTTTATGTTTGCATTTATGGTTCCTGATTGTTTTCTCATGATTTCTGTTTCTATAATCCCCCTGCTTATATTTTCTTTATTGTCTCTATTTCAGTTTCCCAGTCTTGAATAGTTTCTCTCATATGTTTACTTGCTTTTTCTTGTTTTTTTTAAAAGGGATTTGCTGATGTCTTCCAGTTTTATGTTTGTTTTTTCCCTCCATTTCTTTGAGGGAATTTCTCATTTCCTCTTTAAGACTTTCAAACATTTTCCTGAAGTTATTTTTTAGGCCATTTTCTTCTGCTTCATCTATGTTCAGTTGTTCAACTCTTACTGTTGTAGGGTCTCTAGATTTTACTGGTGTTGTGTCGGTCTTTGTGGTGTTGTGCGTGTTCTTACCTTGTTTACCCATCTTTTCCTCTAATTGGTGTAGTTGGGGCTGTCTGTGACTCTGTTGATTAATCTTCCAGGTGCCAATGGATCTAAGGCTCAGATAGTTGTTCCTCATGGTGCAGTCAGTGCCATGGTTCTAGTTACCCCATTGGCCACTCCCTGTTCCTGAAGTTCTCTCAGCACTCCAGGGGTTTGCCCTGCTCCAGTGGAGTTTTCTTTCTCAGGCCTGCTCTCATCTAGATTGCTTGCTCAGACATGTTTCTGTAAATGTCCCTGGTCTGGATCTGTTCCTCTGGTGGTCCCTGGCTTTGAGTTGGTCCTGCACAGATCTCTGGCTTTGATCTTCTCCCTCGAAGTTCCCAGACTTGGTTGTGCCTGACCTGCAGAGGACCTTGCTAAGGCCTATTACCTCAGAGGTCCCAGACTCATGCTCAGACCCACAGGGGTCTTTGGCTCTGGCCCAATCGCTCAGCAGTTGCTCCCTTGTACCTGCTTCTGTATAGTTCACTGTCTCAGGTCTGCTCCTGCCCAGGTGGCTGGCTCAGTCCTGCCTCCACAAATTTTCCTGGTCTGGATCTGCTCTGGTTCCCATGGAGCTTGCTGTCTCAGTTCTGCTCTGGCCTAGGTTGCTGGCTCAGTCCCATTCCTATGGAGTTCATTGCCTCAGGCCTGTTCTGGTGTAGGTTGCTGGCCCAGTCCTGCCTCCACAAATGTCCCTGGTCTGGATCCACTCCTGTTCCCATGGAGTTCACTGTCCCAGGCCCACTCTAGCCCAGGTTGCTGGCTCAGTCCTGCTCTTGTAGACAGTCTTGTTTTATTTTATTATTATTATTGCATTTGTGTGTATACAAATATATAAATACAACCTACTGCCTCATTCATGAATTTTGAATATTTTGCCTGTGTCTTTAACTTTGGTATACACATACAGTTTAAAGATATTAAATATTATTTAAATATTTTATTTTAAAATACTTTCAAGTTGATTTGTAGCTATCAGTATAAAATCAGATGTACTACCTAATAGCAGGGTCTATGCCCACACAAAAATTTCTTCCTTTTTTGATTTAGATACTAAAAAAATGTCTGGACTAAAAAGTCAAATGTCAGTAAATTCACAAACCAAAAGTTTATAAACCAAAATACATTTTCTCTAATATCAAAACAAGGTAAAGGCATAAAAAGTAAAGAATATGTAAAAAAGAAGGAAGAGAATGAGGAAGGGGAGAGGAGGGGAGATAGAGAAGGAGGAAGAGGAGTCTACCATAAGCCAATATATTTCATGAGCATAGATATAAAATACTTGAACAAAATACTTGCAAGCTGAATACAGGTAGGTATATATCCAGAAGATCAGACACTAAAATCAAGCAGGCTTTTTCCAGAGATGTAAAGATGGTTCAAAACACACAAATCAATAAATGTAGTAAATTGTAAATGGAGACTGCTTTCTCATTTTCTGGTCACCCAGACCTGAATAATCACACAAAATTATATTAAATACAACACTGTTTGGCCAAATGCTCAGGCATATTTCTAGTTATTTCTTACATCTTAAATTAACCTATTTCTATTAATCTGTGTATCACTACAAGGCTGTGACTTACCAGTAAGGTTCTGGCATCTTGCTCTTTCAGCAGCTACATGGCATCTCCCTGACTCCAATTTCTTTCTTCTTCTATTTCTGCTTGGATTTTCTGTCTTGTTATATTCTGCCCTGCCATAAGCCAATGCAGCTTTTTTTATTAACCAATGGTAATAAAACATTCACAGCATACAGAGGGATTCTCACATCAATAAATCATATAAATGGGCTTAGAGAAAAATTACATGATCATCTCTATAGATGCACAAAATGCCTTTTATACAGGATTGTTTTAGTAATCTTTAGATTTTGTTTGATTCTTTCCAAGAGTTGAAATTGGGGTTTTTTTTTCAATTTCTGTGCAGAATTGTCCTTTACTTCTGATGGAAATTACACTGAACCTGTAGATTGCTTTTGATAGGATGGCCCCTTTCAGAATATTAATCTTGATCCATACAACTGGAACATCTTTACATCTCTTGTGTCTTCTTCAACTTATTTATTCAGTCTTACATTATACAAGTATAATGTAACTTCCTTGCAGTTGTCACAATGTATTTCCTTTTTGAGCTATGTCCACCTTGTTCACTATACTGGTTGTGCAGTTCATTCACTCATCCCTTCTTTCATCTGGACACAGTTTTACAACTTTTGTCTCTGGAACTGCACTCAATTTTGAAGCTATTCCCTCAAGCCAGTGACCCTCAATGGTATGACTCACTCCACTCCACTCATTATCTTATCAATATTCTTATGTATCTATCATTATCTTAACCTGTATAGTCACTCAATAACTCATAAGTACAGAAAGATAAATAGATAGATGATTGATGATAGATTTATTATATGGTATGTAAAGCATAAGCTGAGAGTATTAGTAATTAATTTGTAATAAAAGAACCTGTGTTCTCTTTGGAAAAGATTATTAAAGAAAGTTTATTAACCAGAAATACTGCCACTAAATGTGTTTGTTTGTTTCTGACATAATGCCTATTAAATACATCCTCCATAGGTGCATAGTTTCTAATTTTATCCTGAGAGAGAATCTTCTTTCCAGAAATCATAGTTCTAAAATTGTCAAAAACAAACTCAGGTCTTCAGAATATGATAATATAACAATGTAAAATTTAAGCTCCCCCCTTAAAGAGTGTTGACAGTTAATTCTGGTAGAATATGTAACTTGAGATAAAATTGTATTGCAGTAATCTGATAAGTGCTCAGATTGAATCCATTGAATTCTCATATTCTGGTGGATTTATTTTGCCTGAAATGAAAATCTTGCCAGCTGTAGTAGTAAATATATCCTCACATATAAAGACTGTAATGTTGTCTTCACTGATACTACATCATATGTGGAGTAATCAAATCTTTGAAGAATATGCCAAGAAAGATAATGCTACTTCCCCTAACTGACCACTGATTATTTTTATATGTTTTAAAATTTTAATACAATTATATCATTTTCACTTTGTGTCATACCCCATGGACTCCTCCATCTTGCTTTCTCAACTTCATGGATTTTGTTCTGGAATTGATCATTATTTATATTATTTTTATGCAAATGATTTCAGGGCTGACCACTTGGTACTGGATAATCAGTTGGAGGTGGGGGAGTCTCCTCTGGGAAAGACTACTTTGTCCTCTGCTAGCTTTCCTTAGCTGACTTTGGTTCTTTTTCCAGGTATGGGGCCCCCATGAAATTTTTCCCCTTTCATATTAACATGTCTATTGCTTTTTGCCTCTACACTTATAATTCGACTCAACCCTAAGCATCTCTAGCAGCAGGATACAAATTGTCAACCACAAGAAAATGCTAAACTCATAAAACCCTTTTTGAGTTTTTTCATTCATATAGCAAAAGTTTGAAGAATGTGTGTGGGAATGGATTTTAAAAGTGTGACAAAATGGGAAAGGATCAAAAAATTAGATTAAACTGTGTGTATTGATATGGATCAATCAATTGATAATGGATTTTAAGTTTAATATTCCAGCTCGGTATTTTAAATTTCATTATTTGTCTAAAAGATGCCCAACTAAGAATAAGCTGGAGATGCCTGATAACTCATGGCCTAATATTAATGGAAGGAATCAAAGACTTAGGAAAATTGGAATGTTAGAATTGATTTGCCATTCCAAATTTAATCTTCCACAATGGGAGTATGTAGAAGACATGCCTTTCACTGATACTCTAAGAAACAGATCCATGGAAGGGTTTCAGCTTCCTAATGATCTGTCACTATCTTTCTTCATATATCAGAAATCAAAATAGTCACCATGTATGCTAAACTGGATCATTTAAATACAGTGTTCCTATATAGACCCCAGAGTATCAAGGGACAAGTGACAACACTAAACCACTGGATGCTAGATGTGCATACTTATCATAACAGACACCATAGGCAGGGGGTTGCACAGTTGGCTGACTCATACAGACCTTCATCTTTGGCTAATTAATCATAGTGTTGCCAGAGTGGAATGAGCTGGAAACCCTTTAAGTAACTTTTCAATATGTGTAAGAAGTCCAGTGAACACCCAAACTCATCCCATGATTATTTCCCCAGTCCTAGAAGCAAAACAGACATAAAATAGATATATGTCCCCAGAAGATAGAATAGTCCATACTGCTCCATTGACCTGCAGAATAGGGGATATTGTGATTTAAAGGCCAAATGGAAGGCTTTGTAGATACTTCTACCTGAGAGAACAATTAACAAAGACCTGCTGAGGTGTTTTCTTAGTGTGGAATATAGGATGGGTACTACAGAACAATAGAAAAGGAACTAGCACATAAAACCACATGATTAGTTACAGAAACAAGAAGTAAAATGGCTATGAGAGTTTCTGCCTATTTTGTCAAGAATATGCATGTGTGTGTGTTTGTGTATGTGTGTGTGTGTGTGTGAAACACACTTGCTATGAACTGACCTCTGGTAAAACTACAGTAAGCATGTCCCTCAGGCATGTACAATACTTACAGAAACTTTTGCTGACCTACATTGTTCTGCTTCTGTAACCACAGGCTTCCTGCTCTCCAATCAAACAGAAACATGACAGTGCCCTATTATTGCTAAAAATTCATATGCTGTCATCATGACTGTGCCAACAGAATTTGCCCAAACCATGGCTTTACCTTTATAAACCCCTGCTTACTCAGCATGGGGCTTTCTTTTTAGACTGGTAGTCACAGGCGTATGTACCCCAGGCGAGATCTGTGTGGCTCAATGAAAATTTCAGTTTCATAAAGAGCTAGTACTGGTCTCCTCTTCTATGAGAAGTGCCTGTCTACAACAATATTAAGCAGATACTTGTGTTTCTTTTTTCCATTTCTTTACCATGTAATATAACATTGATTAAGTTAGTGTCTATAGTTAAATATTGTTAAATATGAACTAGCATAGTTAAGTTTATGGAATATTAAAAGACCACGTAGTCCTCAAAAGAATTTGTCTTCTATTATTGGAAAACAGTGGGTAGCTAGTCATGATCACTGTATTGTCTTCATTTGGAAATTTAGTATTGGATAAGGAGATATAGTGGAGTGTCCAGCTGACATAAGCTAGATATGACAGCCTCCGCCTATAGGCATGTCTGTAGGAGACTGTCTTTACTGATAATTCGATATAGAAAGGGCTAGCTTACTGTGGGCAGCACTGTCCCCAGACAGGTGGTGCTGGACTGCATAGATGTCCATAATCTCTACAGCCACTAGAAACCATGCTCGGGTCCGTGGTACATGATCCCAGCTGAAGCCATGAAGATGTCCATGATCTTGTGCTCTTGCCAGAAACCATGTGGAAGTCCGTTCTTGCTCCCACTGACTGTAAAGAGCAAGGAAGCTTCTTTTGCAGAGGTGTCAATGACTGTGAACTCGCAGTTGAGGAAGAGGGAGGAGGAAGGTTTCTTGGACAACTCCTACCTCCATTCCACTCCACCCACTTAAAATTGACAGCCTATACAGGCTCCATCAAAAAGAACTCCCACAAATTGTGATAAGGATTGCTTAAATGTAGCTCTCCACAACTGATGGCTTCTGGCAGGGTTAGGGTGGGAAAGGACTCGGTTTTTTTCTTTAGTTCTTTCTTCTCTTCTTCCCTTTGTTCTTTCTTTTTGTTATTCTTTTATATATTACATCCTGACTGCATTTCCCTACCACTTTTCTCCTCTCAGCCCCTCTCCCTACCTCTCCTCTCCTCCAATTTCACTCCTCCTATATTTCCCTTCAGAAAAAAAAGGGGGCCTCCCTGGAATATCAATCAAGCATGCATATCAAGTTGCAATAACACTAGGCAACTTTGCTCTTATTAAGTCTGGACAAGGTAACCCAGTAGGAATAAAAGGGTCCCAAAACCATTCCAAAAAAGTCAGAGACAATGTCCTTTATTTACGGCTAGAAACCAAATATGAGTGAGTACATCCCATGTTCCTCTTTTTGGGTCTGGCTCATCTCACTCAGGATAGTGTTTTCTATTTCTGTCCATTTGCCTGCAAAATTCAGGAAGTCATTGTTTTTTACTTCTGAGTAGTACTCTAATATGTATATATTCCATACTTTCTTCATCCATTCTTCCATTGAAGGGCATCTAGGTTGTTTCCAGGTTCTGGCTATAATACATGATCCTAGAGAAGCTAAATAAGAAGGTGAACCCAAAGAAAAACATATAGGCATCCGCCTGAATATTAACCTTCATCAGGCGATGAAAGGAGACAGAGACAGAGACCCACATTGGAGCACCGGGCTGAAATCTCAAGGTCCAAATCAAGAGCAGAAGGAGAGAGAGCACGAGCAAGGAACTCAGGACCGCGAGGGGTGCACCCACACACTGAGACAATGGGGATGTTCTATCAGGAACTCACCAAGGCCAGCTGGCCTGGGTCTGAAAAAAGCATGGGATAAAACTGGACTCGCTGAACATAATGGACAATGAGGACTACTGAGAACTCAAGATCAATGGCAATGGGTTTTTGATCCTACTGCACGTACTGGCTTTGTGAGAGCCTAGGCAGTTTGGATGCTCACCTTACTAGACCTGGATGGAGGTGGGTGGTCCTTGGACTTCCCACAGGGCAGGGAACCCTGATTGCTCTTAGGGATGATGAGGGAGGGGGACTTGATGGGTGAGGGGGAGGGAAATAGGAGGCAGTGGCGGGGAGAAGGCAGAAATCTTTAATAAATAAATAAATTTAAAAAAAAAAAGTCAGAGACAATCCCTGCACCCACTGTTAGGAGCCCCACAAGAAGACAAAGCTACAGAGCTATAACGTAGATGCAGAGGACCTAGGTCACATCCATGCAGGCTCCCTGATTGCCAATTCAGTCTCTGTGAGCCCCTATGAGCCCTGTTTAGTCGATTCTGTGGGTTTTCTATTGGTGTCCTTGACCCTCTACTTCATGCAATTCTTCCTCTCCCCCTTCCACAGAATTCCCTGAGTTCTACCTAATGTGTGGCTGTGGGTCTCTGCATCTTCTCCCACAAGTTGCTGGATGAAGCCTCTCTGAAGCCTAGGATCTTGTCTATAAGTATATCAGAGAAGCATTAGGAATCATTTCGTTGACATTTTTTGTCAGCTGTTGGCAATATTATTTTAAGGTGTGTTACTTTTGTTGATGTTGCACGTGTTTAACTCTGTGAAGCTATGGTACTTTGACTGTCTAGAACTCCTGATGGTCTTATAAAGATCTGAATGGCTAATAGCAAGTCAGGAGAAAGGATAGGTGGAGCTGGCTGGAAGAGAGAATATGTAAAAGGATCGAATTGGGAGAACAGGTTTGGAGAAGTAGCCAGAGAAGGAAGAGGACATTAGGGGGGGCATCCACCCAGCTACACAGCAATCTACAGAGTAAGAATAAGATTTACAGAAGTAAAAGAAGGGGGAAACCTAGAGGCAAAATATATAAAAGTATAAGTTAAGTAAAAGCTTGGCAAGAAACAAGCCAAGCTAAGACCAGGCGATTATAAAAAATGAATAAGCCTCCATGTGTGATTCATTTGGGATCTGGGCAGTGGACCCCAAAAGAGTCCAAAGAGCTCAGCATCACGATACTACAGTCAGTCAAGTTTGGTTTTATCCCAGGTCTCTGTTACCCAGCCACTGGTTCCTGGACCTCCAGGGAATGCCAGGCATGAACCCCTCTAATGGTGTACGTCTCAAGCTAAACCAGTCATTGGTTGGTCACTCCCTCAAGTTCTGTGCCACCTTTACCCTAGCACATCTTTCAGGTGGGACAAATTGTAGTCAAAGGTTTCATGGCTGGGTTGGTGTCCCAGTCCCTCCACTGGAAACCTAGCCTGGTTACAGAATATGGCTGGTTTAGGCTCCATATCCCCATTACTGGGAGTCTTCACTAGGGTCATACTTATAGATTCCTGAGAGTTTCCACTGCAGTAGGTTTCTACCGGGATGTGGGGTTCCCCTCTGTGTGATATGAATATGTTTTAATATATTATTGGTTAATAAAGAAGCTACTTTGACCTATAGCAGGGTAGAATATAGCCAGGCTGGAAGAGATAGAAAGAGAGAGAAGGTAGAGTCAGAGAGATGCCATGTAGCTGCTGAAGGAACCATGTCGGAACTTTATCCAGTAAGCCACAGCCTGGTGGCAATATACAGAATAATAGAAATGGGTTAATTCAAGATATAAGAGCTAGCTAGAAAGACTCTTAAGCTGTTGGCCAAACAGTATTGTTCACAGAGGTTTCTGTCACAGCTGGTCCCAAAGAAATACACAGAGACCTATTAGATCAGGCTTCTTATTAACTCTTATATCTTACATTTTAACCCATGATTCTTGTACTTGTTAGCCACATGACTTAGTACCTTTTACCAGTGAAAAAATGCCTCAGCAACAGAAAAAATGAACTTGACTGCTTAAAAGGAGCTTGCCAGCAAACAGGCAAGGAACAAAAACCTTCCTTCTTTCATATCCTTTTATGTGGACTGCCACCAGAATAGTTGGGGTGGGTCTCCAGACCTCAAATGATCCAGATTTAGAGTGAGTCTTCCAACCTCAAATGATTTAATCAAGAAAAATCCTTCAGCTCTTGACTTTTAGTTGTCTATCACGATATAACGAATGCAAACATATTTTAATAAACCTGACATTTTATGAATTATGTGATATTAGTACATAGTACTGGTCTTTCATTCTAGCTTCTTATACTTATATTAGCTGATGCTTGATCCCTGGTAATTTCTTGAAAAAAGGTTTTGGAAACAACTTCCTAGACTTTCATCATACAATTAGAAACTCTTAGCATTGTTTAAAATAATAATAAAAAATAAAATTTAAGTAAGTTAAATAATTTTTATATAAAATATGAAAGTCATACTTGTTTCTGCAGAGAATTTTTTTTTCTTTGCACTCCTCCTTCTGTATTTACATAAAAATAGTCAACTAAGGCCAGGCGGTGGTGGCACACGCCTTTAATCCCAGCACTCGGGAGGCAGAGGCAGGCAGATCTCTGTGAGTTCGAGACCAGCCTGGTCTACAAGAGCTAGTTCCAGGACAGGCTCCAAAACCACAGAGAAACCCTGTCTCAAAAAACCAAAAAAAAAAAATAGTCAACTAGATTTCAGAACAAAGCATGATAGGTCAACAGACCTGGTTTTAATACTAAAGAAAGCTGTGGATCTCTGGGATATGCTTTTTCAAAATACTGTGTACAACATTTTGTGCCATTATTTATATGACCACATATTTTGAATATCTAATGAGCATTTTTTTCAGTAATTATAAGCCGAAAAAAAAAAGTACAGCTGAGAACTTTTGTCAAACCTAGTGAGGTCCATTTGGATGCTATTGAGGCTAGCAAAAAATAATATGAGATGAATAAAATCAAGATTGTAAAGTTTCACACAAATTAATCTTATCAAATACAATTTCAGCCTTTAGCTAAGGGAATTAAATTGCTAAGTCTATAATTTTCTGATTTTGAAAATAGAACTTCAGCAATAATCTCTTAAGGGAAAAATAGAGCAACAGGTACTGGAACACTAAAAAGAACAACAAGCACAAAACCATGAAGGACAGTTTAACTTAACCAGAAGGAAATGCAAAATAATATTTTACATGGGGAAAAGTCTCTCAACCAGTTTGGAATTTGCTGGTGATGGATCTGGATTCCTGAGAGCTTGCTGTGGGACTGGCGACATCAGGATAATGAGTGGTGTGAGCAACGCCTGTCTTTCCTGCCATTGTTCATTATCTGAGTTAGTTCTCATTGATGGCACTGTTAGCATCTGCAGACAAGTAATTCAGCAGGACAGGGCACTATGTCATATTCATGTGGTCATACATTTCAAACTTCTAATGAAATTTTTTATGACTAAAAGCAGGAGAATTGTAATGTTTGTTTGGAAAATAAACCTAAGAATTTTTGTCAGATCTCTTAAAATTGTCTCCACTCATTTACTGGGGGAAATGACAAAATGTTCCCACTAATATTTATTCAAATTATTTCTTCGATGAGTCAGTCTTAGTCACGACTCAGTAGTTTGCCAAAAGTTATCGCTTTCCTGTCAGTATTAACTTTTGCTTCAGATAATTTTCCTAAGTAAACAATTTTCGTGCTACTACTGCTTCTTTGCCTTTTCGTTACTAGCTCAATGCAGCAAATATTCTTATACTGATATTTAAAAGCCACAAAAAGTGAATGGTCTCTTTTCAAATAGTACCTTCAATAATGACACAAGCATAAGTTATAAAACAAAATAACTTTCTAACCTTATATTACCTGCTTCCGATGTTAAAGAAAGACAATAAAATAATATAAAATCTGGAAACGTAATCCATTATTTATTATGTATGTATATATCTTTTGTATTTTCATGCTTTTAAAATGTTTCAGAATTTATATAAGCCTACTGCTTTATTCATTCCAGGTGATGAAGAGTCAACTCAATATTCGGGAATCAGAACTCCAGTCTGTGTCATTGTGTTCCTAGAAAAGAAGTCATATTGAGCACAGAAAATGGAAAGTCAATATGAGGAAAAAACGTTCAAAGCAAACACTCAACATTATATACCACCACTCCATCTTGTGTACTTGGGATACAGTGGGTCAGGCATGAAATAGCTCCTATGTAAGAAATGCATCTCTATAAGTAAGTAATAATAGTAATTAAATATCTCTGGGGTTATTTAATCATTCATGAATTCATACCAACCCTTTATATTCTGAGATATTATCAGTAATTGAGTTCTAAGCATCATAAAATAAGAAATTAACCCCTACTAAACAATTTACTAGTCTGTGAAGTACATCATATATAAGTAGGCATCATCTGTATGAAATACAAAACATGATTTAGTGGGAAATAACTGAACTATAGTGCAAAATCTAAGCATTAATTGTACTGCTAATTTTTTAAATTAATATAATGTAGGAAATTGGCAAGCAAGGGAAACAAAGTGACAAATGAGTTGTAAGGCTCGTGTCTAATGCATGCAGCTGTATGTCTTATGTCTACTTATTCCAGTCAGCCTTTTCCTGCAGGCCTGGCTTTATCTGACAGTTATTATGTCAACTATAAAACACTGTGAATTTATTGGAGAATACATTTAAAATAAGAAAAATCTTATATCAAGCAAACTATATTGTGTTTTGAATCTATAAATATTGTTTTCATAATGGGTAAAAACTTGAGATTTGTCAGCAATGCGGCTCAGTGTGAGCCACCTTAAACAGAAGTTGAAGTGGCCTTAGGACAGAATCCTCAGTTCCTATCACATCTGGGAGAGTTAGAAGTAAAAGGCAAAACAAACAATGCTTTTCAGGCTCAGAAAGATACTTTGCCAAAAACTCCTACTGGGCCAAGAATGAAATACAATACTTAATTTGGTGACATGAAATTATGTTTCCTTGCTGACCATTTCTTCAAGTATATAATTAACATACCTATGAAGTCTTGATTCTTTTATTATTTCACAACATGGCATTCTCCTTACAGACCTGCCCCAGAGTAGTTACTCAGGGAACAATTAATGAAAACATATGTTTTAAGAGACCATTATTAAATCTGATTCTAATAATGGTCTGTGTGATACTTCAGAATGTATGTGCAAACTTGCTTCCATTTAAATACATTTGTTCTCTGCCTTAAGAGGAAATGTAGGAAAATGATGACTTTAAAAATTCAGATAAAATTGGGTTGTTTCTTGAAAAAAAAATCAGATAAGGGGTTCAGTGGTTGAGGGCACTTGCTGCTCTCACAGAGGACCAAGACGTTGTTCTCAGAACCTACTTACTGGCTTACAGTCCTCTATAACTCTAGTTCCAAGGGACCCAAGGCCTTCTGACTTCTGTAGCACTAGGTATGCATATGGGGCACATATATAGATGAAGACAAAACATTTATACATATGAAATAAAAACAAAGAAATCTTAGAGTTCAAATAAGAGGAAGTAAAAGCAACATTACCACCACTTCCTACTTTCACAGAACTTAAAACATATCATTTATTTTTCACTTTTCTTTACAAAAAATATATTTGATCACCAACTTCTTCATGGCTGCCTTTACTTCTTTGTTTCTTAATGTGTAGATGATGGGGTTGAGTAAAGGGAATATCACAGTATGAAACACAGATACCACTTTATCTAAAGAAAACGAGTCAAATGGACGAGCATAAATGTAGATGGACGGTCCAAACATTAGCACTACTATGGTGATGTGGGAATAGCAGGTGGATATGGCCCGGCTGGTGCTCTCACCTGAACTTGAGTGTTTCTTGAGCATGGCCAGAAGGAATGCATAAGACATTAATAGAGCAATGAAGCACACCACCGAAATTAGGCCACTGCTAAAAATCATAACTAACTCTTCCCAGAAAGTGTTGGCACAGGCAATCCGGACAACCTGTGTGATATCACAAAAATAATTGTCTAATTCATTGGGCCCACAAAATGGGAGTCGAACGATGAGAGCCACTTGTATTATAGAATGAATAAAGCCCCCTGTCCAGGAGAGAGCCACTAAGATACAACAGAGACGTCGGTTCATGATGGTAGCATAATGGAGGGGGCGGCAGATAGCAGCATAGCGGTCAAAGGCCATCACTGTGAGAAGAAACATCTCAGAGGCCCCAACAAAGTGCAAAAAGAAGAGCTGAGCAATGCACCCACCAAAGGAAATGATCTTCCTTTCCACAAAGAAGTCTACAAGCATCTTAGGCGCTGTGATGGAGGAGTACCAAATATCGAGAAAGGCTAGGTTAGCCAGCAGGAAATACATGGGAGAATTCAGGTGGGGATCAAGCCTGATGGTACAGATAATAAGGATATTCACTGGAAGTATAAATAGATAGAAGGATAAAAATATAACAAACAAGACTAGCTGCACTTCTCGAGTCTGAGACAGACCAGTGAGAACAAATTCTGTCACAGTGGTATCATTTACGGACTCCATTTCTTCAAATGATTTTTCATTGTAGCTATAGAAAATAAAAGAAAATATAATTATTTCAAATAATATGTAATTAAAATTGCATCCCTATTTTCAAAATTATGACATATTCTTATCATGAAGAGATTGCATTGGGTCGCTGGAAGATGGCTTTGTGCTTTTGCAGAAAACTACAGCTCAGGTCTCCCCACCCACAAGGCAGCTGATAATAATCTGTAAGTTTAGTTTCTGGGTATCCAATATCTTTTCTGGTCTTCATGGGTACCAGGTATGCAGACATACATGCAAGCAAAACATCCACACACGTGAAGATAGAATGAAAAATAAACTTAAAGAGTCTATAATATCCTTGCTTTCCCCATTTTATTTTAAAAAGCAAGGCGTAGAAAGTAAATGATGATCTCAAACTAGGCAAACTAAAATCATATGAAAAATGTCATACACTTAAAAACCTACTTCAGGACAGTATTACATACCTGAATGCCAAATATCAGGCATAATACTGCAAAATTCTATTTTTTTTACAAAACTCATTGGCAATCTCTTCTTCGACTATCTACCCTTCCATTAAATACTCAGTATAGTAAACAATGTGTGTACTGATTTTTGAAGTTAGACTGATAATTGGAAATATAGTCTCTTCTCTCTAGATCATTTTTGCTGGGAAATCTTGCTAATTTGGAAAACTAAGCTTGTATTCTAATATTGAGTACACAAATCCTTCAGTACTTTGTGGCTTTTAATTTGTTTTATTATTTTTAATTATAGGGGTGTGTGTGTGTGTGTGTGTGTGTGTGTGTGTGTGTGTGTATGTTTGATGCACACATACTGTTGTCTGGAGCTGGGGGCCATGAACAACCAACATGGGTTCTGAGAGCAAATGAACTCCGGTCCTCTTGTAAAACACCAAGCAACACTGAGCTTTCTCCCTGGCCTCCAGTACTTTATTTTAATTTATATTTTTAAAAATCCCGTGATTTCATGTACAATGAATGAATAACCAAATTTTACTGCTTAAGCCTTGGTAAGAGGCCAACAGAAATAAGAGACAGTGATGCAGGCTGTGCATGTGAAAATATCCTTCCTCTCCAAAGGAAAATGACAATCAAAACAAACAAAAATACTGAAAAAAAAAACTAATCAGGATGATGAAAATCCATGTAAAATAAAAAACAACAACAACAAAAAACCTTGAAGTCCATTTTATATTGGCCAACTACTCCTGGGCGTGGAGCATGCCTGGAGTGAAGTTAGTACACCACTGACTCTGGGTGCCTAGGGAGCTGAGAGGGATCTGGAGGGAGCTGGAGGAGGAGAACCAGGTATGCTTGCCGTCGTGGCACACTGAATCACACTGGTTAGTTCTGCCATTTCCAAGAGAAAGTGAGGATAAAATTATCCTAAAATTGTTGCTGAAGATTCCATATAAAGTGAAAAAATACTAAGAAAGAAAACCTATCAAATAAAAAGAAAACAGTCAAACTAATGATCCAGTGTGAGTGAGGCAGAAATACTACAAGCCTGAAGGAAGACTTCACTGCATCAAGTTAGAGCAACAGGCAATAAACAGCAACAACAAAAGAGACATGGGCAGGGAAAATGAGATAGCTACTTTCCAAACATGTTGCTCTTTTAAGTTATGTTTAGTCTTTGAAGGATTTCTCGTCATCAAAGCCAGTTGTGACTGGCACAGCTTGTGTTTTCTCACGTTCTAAAGTAGGATTGCATTCCCTCAGTTTTGGAACACAAGTTAGTGTTTTATCAAACCAGTGCCTGTGACTCGTTCTTAAAGGCACTTTGTATACTGAAATAAAAAAAAAAAAACCTAATGTTTGTGACTTTCAACACTACAGCACCACTGTTTTAAAAAGAGACATTACAGGTGGGTACAGGAAGAAAGGTCAGAGCTTTCCAGAAAAACCAAAAATATTCAGAAAATTTAATAGTGTGAGACTGCATAGACAAGTACCTATTTCCATCACGGGAATCCCAATGCCAGTGCCGGTGAGCCACATATCATAGTGCAACAGAGAAATTTGAAGTTTGGCATAGAACAATTTAAATCAAGAGAAAAGTATTATCCCAGTTTTCAACACTAAGCCATCTTAAAACATGCTAACATGCAATGACCTGTTTCCAGAGAATCCATAAAGTGATGGTTTCTCTTTACTTACCAGAGAGGGCAGCCCACGCCCTTCCTAGAAAGGACATAGCAAGTATGTAATGGTAATATCAAAACGTACTCATTTACAGTCACAGCTGAGTGAACCTAGAGTTTCTGACAATCAAGAAGACTCCAGCACATCCAAGACCACACAGAGACTCCAGCACATCCAAGACCACACAGAGACTCCAGCACATTCCAAGACCACACAGAGACTCCAGCACATCCCAAGATGCACTGTGGATATTCTGCTCTTATGAAAGCAGATGAAAATGATTAATTTAGTAGTTTTTTAATCAGATGACTTCTCTCTCATTATGAAAAAGGAATATCTTAAAGAAGTAAACACTGTTACAAGATCCTATGCTTTTTAACATTGTAATGGGAATTACAATGCACTTCTGACTGTATATCATCTAATTTCTTCTGTGATCTGCTCTGTACTCTCCATCAAAGGAGAAACAGAAATTGCAAATTAACAAACTTGTAGCTGACAAGTCGGCTCTGTAGATAAAGCACTTGCCACACACTTGTAAAATCAGGAGTTCAGATTCACAGAACTCACATAGAAAACAAGCAGTATTGGTAGCCACCTGCAATTCCATCACTCAAAAGGCAGAGACAGGAAGACTCAGCAAGAGACCACGCCACAAAAAATAAAGTAGTTGACCAGTGGTATGTACACCTTGGAAAAGCACTTGTCACCAAGACTGACAATATGAGTTTAATCTCCTGAATACAGTTGGAAGGAGAGATAACTCCTTGAAGTTGTCCTCTGACCTCCACAGGAGGCAAGTCATAGCACAGACACACACAGGCAGAGAAGCAGACAGAGTCAGAGAGAGGGACAGACTGGAGACAAAGAGATGCACACACACAATAAGCAAATGTCAGCTAATATTTAAAAAGTGAAGAGTGATCAGGTAGGATGCTTGTTGCCACTTTCAGCCTCCACAAACCTGTGCCTATATCTGCACACACATGTTCACCCTGGCATATGCAAGCATGTATACAAATGCACACCATGCACATGGTACATACATACATATGCAAAAAACTGACACAAGCAAAACATTATAACAGAGAATAAGTTATGCAGTTTGCTATAATAAAATGAAGTTTTGATTATATAATTTTATAAATTCTAGGAGATTGCTTAGTTAAGTTTACATTTTAAGACTGTCACTCTAGGTGTTTTGTGAGAAATTCTAGAGTAGAACAACATTTCAGAAAAAAGTAAGCTAAGCCGGGCGGTGGTGGCCCACGTCTTTAATCCCAGCACTTGGGAGGCAGAGGCAGGCGGATCTCTGTGAGTTCGAGACCAGCCTGGTCTACAAGAGCTAGTTCCAGGACAGGCTCCAAAACCACAGAGAAACCCTGTCTCGAAAAACAAACAAACAAACAAAAAAAAAAGTAAGCTGTTGAATGGAAGACAACAATAGCTATTTAGAAAAGTGATTGTTTTATTATAAAAGTGTTTAGGAGACACAACTAGAAGGATTTAAATAGATTCAACATTACCATTGCTACACTACCAAAGCAGATTAGACATTGATATCATAACAGTAATTTTACAAGATGTTATATGTTCTGTGTGCAAAACAAGGCTCTCTTGGCAGCTTACCAAAAAACCTTGATGCAATAGGCATATATCTTGTCATAAAATATGTTCATGCTCTGGCACCATCTAAGAAAGACTGGGCATTGTGCCAATAAAAATCCATAGCCAAGAATCATCATGTATTTTTATAGGAGATAAGTCACCCATAAAAACTGAGCCTCCCTTGGACTGTCATATAGGAGGGAATTTACTCCACTGTTTACTACAAAATACTCGAAAGGTTGAAGAAGGAGATTTTTTTTTCTTCATATTGTATCAACTCATCTTTGCTACCCAAATTTCTGGATAAAGTCCATTCCTCTTAGAAACATTTGGCAAACGTCTACTCCTCATTTATTTTTATTTTTATTTTTTTAAAGAAGTACCAGTGTGTGTTTATTTGAAAACTTCAGGAACTAAAGTTACTAAATTTCCCTGTAACTAATGCCATTTAAGTTCCACATGAAAATAATCTTCAGAGGAAGGAGACTCACAAGACTTGGGAAGCTAATGAAACTACAAGACCCAGGATGTTTACAAAGTCCCAAGATTGCCAGCCCCTTCCCCAAGCTGAGAGGAGCAGTAACCAGTGCTGGGGGAGGGACACACTCTCTCATGATGCTGACTGCAAGCTGTGCAAAGATCTCCCGGATGCTGCTTCCTCTGAGTCCTGTGTGTAACCCTCCCCCCCCCAAACTCACTGACTCACCAAGCTAGATGGGGTAGAAGAGTTTCTTGGTGTACTCTCTGGGGGTGGGGGAAACATTTACTCTCATCTTCCCGGGAAAAAGTTGAGTTTCTCACTTTGTAGTTGGGGAACACCAGCATGCAAGAGTCCAGTGCGCCCCAGCAATGACACTAGTAATTATAACATAGACAAGCTTCTTACTCAGACCCTGACTCATATTTACAAGAGATTCTGAAGCTTTTTTTCCCACCAATCTTTTTTTTTAAAGATTTATTTATTATGTATACAACATTCTGCTTCGATGTATGCCCGCACGCCAGAAGAGGGCGCCAGATCTCATTACAGATGGTTGTGAGCCACCATGTGGTTGCTGGGAATTGAACTCAGGACCTCTGGAAGAGCAGCCAGTGCCCTTAACCTCTGAGCCATCTCTCCAGCCCCCCCACCAATCTTATTAATGTAATTAGCAGATAAATAATTACATATATTTGATAAATAAACCTCACGTATATCTCTACTCCTCATTTAATCTTAGGGAATATACTATCTAGAAGATGCGTATAAAGGCAGCTAGGGATACAAAGTCCTTCCCCATGAGTAAAGGAGCTGTGAGACCTCCTCAAGGGAACCAGTATTTGGGAAAAAATAAAGAGTCTGTGCAGAAATTTGTCTGCTAACAATGTAAAACCCATTCATGTTGTTTGCATGGAATATGAGGAGTCTTTGATGGCCAAAACTGAGACTAGGAAAATGAAAAGAAAAAAAAGAAAGAAGGAAGGGAGGGAGGGAGGGAGGGAGGGAGGGAGGGAGGGAGGGAGGAAGGAAGGAAGGAAGAAGAGAGAGGGAGGGGGGAGGGAGGGAGGGAGGGAGGAAATGAAATGAGGTATTAATTATTTGTAAAATATACAAATCTGTTTTTTATTCTGAAAATAACAATGCATTCTTATAGGTTACACACCTGCCAATAGGTAGGTTAGAGAGTTACAAAAAGATAAAATATGGTTAACTTCCTTCCAGTGTTTTTTTTCTAAAAAATCTTCTTCAGAGGACAAAAGGCGTGTCATCCTTTCAATCCTGTTGGTCACAGGGAAAACTATTAAAGTTTGTATATAATGTAATAAAGATGTCAAAGCCCAAAGGAAATAGGGGCAAAGTCAGAAGGGAGGAATAACAATGGTAGGTACACCAGGAAGGTACTACCATTCCTTAAATATATAGATGTAGATACGACGATACACAAAAATTGCTCTGAGATGGATACAGGCTAGAGCACACAACAGCAGTACATTGAAAGCAGTAGGGTAAAGAATTAGGGGAAATGATTACTTAGATATGTTTATTTTGTCTTTATAGTTCTAATAAATGTCTAATGTCACCTATAGATACACATACATCACATGTATTATTAAGGTTTAAAAAGCTTTTCAAGTAAATACATTTAAAGAACTATGGGATAGTGTATGGGGTGCCCAGTTCCCTAATTTGAGCAATAATTAAAATACTTGGAGTCACAGCAGGGTACAGCCAGCAAGATCTCTGAGGCTGAGTGATGGAGGAAGGTCATTGGCTAATAAAGAAACTGTCTTGGCCCATTTGATTGGCCAGCCTTTAGGTGGGTGGAGTAAACAGAATAGAATGCTGGGAGGAAAAGGAAGTGAGCTCAGATGTAGGGCAGCTCCTCTCAGAGTCAGAAGTGATGAAGCAAGCCGCCAGGTTAGACATGCTGAATCTTTCTGGTAAGACTGATGCTACACAGATTATTAGAGATGGGTTGATTGGGATCTGAGAATTAGCCAGTAAGGGCTAGAGCTAATGGGCCAAGCAGTGTTTAAAAGAATACAGTTTGTGTGTCGTTATTTTAGGGCATAAGCTAGCCAGGCAGCCATGAGCCGGGCTGTGGGAAGAGGCCCGTAGCTCTGAGAATGTTAGTCAGTCAACTTTCGACAGTTTCTCACTGTCAGTATGAAGAATTTTAACAGACTGTTTTTTGTTTTTGTTTTTTTTTTGGTTTTTCAAGATAAGGCTTCTCTGTGTAGCCCTGGCTTTCTGGAACTCACTTTGTTGACCAGGCTGGCCTTGAACTCAGAAATTCACCTGCCTCTGCCCCCTGAGTGCTGGGATTAAAGGTGTGCATCAGCACCACGTGGCTAAGACTTTATAGAAAAACTCTATGTCTAAAATTTTAATGTTCTATGAAAATTGCATTGAGAGGAGTATTGAGAGTAAAATCAGAATGGGAATTTAAGAATTAAGTGATGATTACATGGACAAGCTGTGGTGTGATGTCCACTATCGATATACACAACACCTAAAGAAGCCACCTAAACTGATTTTTCCTGTTCTGAGAATACTGAGCTTGCCTGTGTTACTATGTGAAACATTAGGCAAGAGCTATAAAAGCATGTTCACTGTATAGATGTATATGTGAGGACCTGGAAACCATGAATATTATAAATAACCCAGTACAACCAGTAGCAGGAAATAGTAAGATGAAAATTTGCTTGGTTCTGTCTATACATAGCATATTGAGAATAAGAGCATTTCTGCCATTGGTCTGAGAACTTCTGAGGTTTCATTTGCTGCATTTTCTCAAACGTACACATACATTGACATACAAATAAAAAAAATAAAATCAGAAAGTCATTATACAAATGGAGTCCTGTGTCTTTATTCTAACCACAACACAACCATTAGATGGGTAACCTTTGGTTACTCGTTTATCTCTCTGTGTCACTGTCAGTCCCTCTGTAGAATGGGATCATAGTCATGCTTACTAGAGGCATTACTACTAGAAAAATGAATGCATGCATGCAAAATTTTAAAACACACAGCAAGGGACTGAAGAGACAGCCCAAGAGTTAAGGGTGCTTACTGCTCTTGCAGAGGTTGGTTTCCAACAGTCACACCAGGGAGCTCACAGCCACACACACAGCTCCAACTCCCACTTCTTCAGCCTCTAGAGGCACCTACAATCATGTGCACATAACCTCAGGCATATATATATATATATATATATATATATATATATATATATATATTTGAAATACATATATATACATATATTTGAAATAAAATAAAATAATTTTAAAAATAATAATATGTAACTGAAACGAATTGTTACTATCAGTCCCACGTTCTTTTTACTTAAATTTTCAACAATATTTTATTCTTTAAATTTTTCATACATATTTATTTTCTAATATTTTTAAATTTATTTTTATGGAAAATATTTATACAATATATTCTGATCATATTTCCCCTCTCCTGTCTCCTCTCAGATTTCCCCTAGTTTCCCCACCCATCAAACTCCACATCTTTTTTCTTCTCTCTCTTTAGAAAAAGGGCATATAAATATTAATTATAATTCTAAATAATAAAAAGCACAAGAAACATAGACAAACATATACATAAAAGGCAAAATCAGAAACCATAATATACACACAGAAGACCAGTAAGATAAAAAGTGTCTAAACAAAGCACTATGAGACCAAAAAATCAACAAAGTATCACCAAGTTTGTTTTGTGCTGACCATCTACTGCTGGGTCTGGGGTCTTGTGTGGCTAGTATACGCGAGGAGACTCTATTGGAGAAGGAAAATTTGAATATGTTTTAATTGAAATAGAAGTACATCATTTTCTTCACCCTTTCCTCTTTCCAGTCCCTCACAGCCACCTTCCCTAGAAACCCTCCCACGCCACTGAACAGTCACACTGATAACTTATTTTATTATTGTTGTTGTTAAACACACACATATACGTGTTTATATATGTGTGTGTACGTGTACTTGTCTGTTTATACCCTTTCAAAGTAAATTGAATATGGAAACCATCATCCACCCCCATGATTTCTGAAACACTACCATTCTGTATACTATAAACAGCTTCTCTGTTATAGTTCTCTGTATAGAAATACTACCCTTGTATCTGAAAACTGACAGTCTTAGAACTATCTAGAAGGCAAATTAACGAGTAACTTGTAAACACCAGAAGTTCCCAGTTTTTGAACCCACAGCCACATTGTTCAATACCTCAGCATTAGTCAGAAATCCTTCTTTTGAAGTGCCTACAAGTTTGTATGAATCATTTATAGAAAGTTCCATAGAGCTATTACGTGGGATCCCAGAGCAACAGTCTGCCCACATCTTCAATGGTTTTAAAATAATTACCTTATAATATACCAAATTTTATTCTGGCAAAAAATAATGGAAACTCAGATTCTTTAGGTCATAGAGCGTGTGCCATGTCTAGCTGAAGCTTGGCACAATCCTTTGGATACAGGCGTGCTCAGGATTCCTACTTTGTGAAGGGGTAAATGACTAAATGGATTTCTTAAATTAGTAAATAAGTTGGAGCGAAAAATTGGAAATACATACAGACCTAACTGTTTGCTAACAATTTAATCTTTCCTAATTTACTTTATATTCTGGAGTTTTAAAATATCTGTACCATATACATCTGTTTAAGTAAACATCCTTGATTTTTCCTATTTACATTCAAAGCTATTAGTGCTACCGACTCCAATATGTTCAAATACAGCATCCCAGTCACCACCTCATCCAATTCTTTCTGCTAGATACGTTAGGTTTTTTGCTTCATGATGCTGCTCTCACATGATTTTAAAAATTATTTCTATCGATATATTCATGCTTTCTAAAAATTAAAATGATCTTTACAAATAGCATAACAGTATTTTATACCTACCAACCACTTTGTCAGCTCGGTATGATAAGAACCTATAAATATCAGGCAGGAGATTCCTCTCCTCACACCCACAGAGAAAGCTGTATTGTCTATATTTTGGTTTTTATCAGTTCTTGCCCTGTGTGTGACTATATGCTAACTAACATCATGGGATGTAACTCTGCAAATCAATTCTCTGGAGTCTACAGATAGCTAAAGATGGGGAAAACACCAAGGGAGTAATTTAAAAGTTGGTTATGGCTCATTGTTGATAAAAGAAATACATTTTTCCTCATAGAACAAATAAGAAAAGTGACTAATTTCCCTGGGTTTGGTTGGCACTGTGGCAACTCATATAGCAGTCTTTCTTTTATTTTCAATTGTGGTCCAAGGCTTGCACAAAGGAGCCATCCCTCCAGCCCCATGGTAATCCTAATTCCTCTGTCTCAAAAGACTTCTTCACCTGAAGGTGTCATGTACTTGGGAAAATGGAAATGTGTCCAAATACAATCTTAAGACTGCATAAATCATTTAACAATTGTGTTTTCAAAATATTTTACTATATGCTATTTATTTGTGTGTGGGAACATGCATGCGCAGCACACAGAAATCAGAGTAGAACCTTTATTTTTCTTCTTCCACTAATGTGTGTCCAGGAGTTTTCAGCAAGTGGCTTTACCCACTGACTCATCTTGATTACCTTTATCCACAGTTTTGATGAAATCGTATATAATATAAATCCACAAAATAAACAGTATTGCTAACTTTATTCAATGTTTCTACATAGGTACAATAATTATCTGCATCTCAGACATCATTGTATGCACAAGGAATACAATGCTTGGCAAAACAAGAATAGTTCACAAATTGAACTACAATCTTCAACTATCTATTAAACTACACTTAGGTGTCTGCATCAGTCACATATAAATGTTAGGTTTGCACCAAAAACTCCATTCTGCACACAGAGGCTGCAGATTAGAAGATAAAAGGGTAGTTACAGAAGAGCAGAGTTGTTGGGTAAATCTACCCCCCAAGTGGGCGATGCAGAATAATGTGCTGTATATATTTCGTACATGAATTTATATATACACACATAGAAAATACTAAATGGGTATCTGATTAGATTGTGTTTACTACATGTGTAATCCTAAAAGTCACCTTTTGTCATCTACTGGCTATTCATATGAAGTTAGGAGATCAATATGATAGATCAAGCATGCATTCTGCTTGAATGAATATTTTAGAACTCTATCATTCCCAAAATAACTCACAATCTTTTGATCAACATTCATAAGAAAAGCAATTGCTCCTGGAGAGCACAGCAGCTAATTCCATAAATGAATCCAGTAGTTTTTATATGTTTAAGAATTTCATTTATGCTTCCCTGCTTCCATATCCACTCCTCCTCCATCCCAACTGTCCCATCCCCCAAGCTCTCCCCATCCTCCCCTTCTCACTTTTCTCTCCCCATCTCTGCTTACCTCCGTCCCACCCCCACCCTCAAGCTCTCAATTTTTGCCTGGAAATCTTGTATACTTCCAATATCCATGAGGATAACTACATGGTTTTGGGGGGGATACACCTTCCTATTTAGCTTCTCTAGGATCATGAATTATAGGCTCAATGTCCTTTATTTATGGCTAGAATCCACTTATTTGTGAGTACATACCATATTCATCTTTTTGAGTCTGGATTACCCTCACTCAGGATAGTGTTCTCTATTTCCAACCATTTGCATGCAAAATTCAAAATGCCATTGTTTTTTACCGCTGAGTAGTACTCTAATGCGTATATATTCTACACTTTCTTTATCCATTCTTCCATTGAGAGGCATCTAGGTTGTTTCCAGGTTCTGGCTATTACAAATAATGCTGCTATGAACATAGTTGAACAAATGCTTTTGTAGTATGATAGGACATCTCTTGGGTATATTCCCAGGAGTGATATTGTTGGATCCTGCGGTAGGTTGACCCAAATTTCCTGAGAAACCACCATACTGATTTCCAAAGTGATTGCACAAGTTTGCATTCCCACCAGCAATGGGTGAGTGTTCACCTTACTCCATATCCTCTCCAGCAAAACTTCATAAATATTAGTATTGTGTCACAACACCAAAATATTGGACCTAATAAACATACACAGCATTCCATCCAACTGCAGTGCAAGTTACATAAAGCATTCTCAATTACAGATCATAAAACAGGATATAAAATATATACTATTTAAAATTTAAGACCATATAATTTAATTCACATGAAGTGTCTAGAATTGGCAGAAATATATAAATGGAAATATTAACAAACAGTTAAGGCCTAATGGTAATAAGAAATGGGAATGATCATTAGATAAAAATGATTGCTATAAAACCTTGTAAATAAGGGCTGGAGAAATTAACCAGTTGACACACTGCTTTCCTAACATGTACAAAATCCTGAATCCAGTCTGACCACAACATCAAAACAGGTATAGAGGTACATCCTTGTAATCCCATCCCAGGACACATTAGTTGGAGTTAGGAGGATCAGAAATTCAAGATTATCCTTGGCTACCTAATAAGTTTGAGTTTAACCTAGGGTTCATGAGACCCTGCCTTTAAATTTTTCTTTCTGGCATCATTTTATAAATTTTATCATAGGAATTCCTAAGAATGCACAGAGAGGGACTGCATAAGTAACCAAACAAGAACTATTTAAAGTGTTAAATTGTGGTACAAAATCTAAGTGAAAAGTTATTTTTTCTGAGGCATTTTAAATCATCAGCTGTTCTCCATCCTCCTAGGCACCACTGGGCATAGAGTGGTGCAAGTCAGCACCTTCATTGAGTGTGCACTTCTGAGTCAAGCTGTCTGTATGCTCTGAGTCTTCTTTCTTACTTATAGTGCTCTCCACTATAAGAGATGATAGAACTTCAATTTCATAATAAAAATGAATAAAATCAATGTAAGTTTTCTTTGTATTTATGATTTCCTTTTGTTTACAATTCTAATCTGTACACTTGGATCTTTCTTTATTGATTTTGTGATTTGATCCATTCAGCTACTATATAAAAATAAAAGGCAGAATTAATGGAAAATATTGAAATTGCCACATAACTTTATGCATGTCAAGTAGAAATTCTAATAATACCAGTCAACTTATTCAGTTTACTATGTGCAGTAATATATGATAATTTTTAAAATATTTATTTTATTATTTTAAAATTGTGTGTACATGTGCATTGTATCATTTATGCCCACAGCATTACAAGCTTGTGTTGATGTGGGATTTCCCTGTGTATGCTGTAATTACCATTAATGAATAAAGAAACTGCTTTGGACCTATAGGAAGGCAAAACTTAGCTAGATGGGAAAAACTAAGCTGAATGCTAAGAGGAAAAAGGACAAAATCAGAGAGAAGCCATGGAGTCCTGCTGGAGACAGATGCCGGAACTTTGCAATAAGCCACCGCCACGTGGTAATGCACAGATTAATAGAAATAGGTTAAATTAATATGTAAGAGTTAGCCAATAAGAAGCTAGAGCTAATGGGCCAAGCAATATTTTAAATAGTATAGTTTCTGTGTGGTTATTTTGGTTCTAGGTAGATGGGACGAATAAGTGGCCTTCTCCTACATTGTTTTAATCACTATTTTACAGAGTAGAGAAACAAATATTGAAAAGATGTGGCAAACTACATAAAATCAGGGAAATGGCTCATACTTGAATTGTAGTATTCTGATTCTAGAATACACAAAACACATCACCTCATATCAATAATAGGATGTGCAAGTATTAAACTAAATCTAAATATCACAAAAAGAAATGACATTTTAAAATCAATTGTCATCTTATTATAAAAATTCATTCAACTGTGCCGTCTTACTGTACAAATGAAATCTATGTTTCTATTAGTTTTGAATAGCCTATGTAGTGAACCAGAACAGCCAAGTTGTGCTCAGTTATCACAAATTGGCAAAAATGTAAATATTAAAAATTACTTAAGTTGCTGGGCGGTGGTGGTGCATGCCTTTAATCCCAGCACTCGGGAGGCAGAGGCAGGCGGATCTCTGGGAGTTCGAGGCCAGCCTGGTCTACAAGAGCTAGTTCCAGGACAGGAACCAAAAAGCTACGGAGAAACCCTGTCTCGAAAATCAAAAAAAAAAAAAAAAAAAAAAAAAAAGATTACTTAAGTTAGTAGAAACACTTAAATTGCACTTAGCGTGTTCTGTGTTGAAGCATTTTACATATAACAGCTTCCTAAACTGCCTTAAGAATCCATAGGGCAGGAGAAGTTTCATCGGGACGGGTGAGTGTGTGCTATCCTGGGGCTGACTGTCCCAGTAGAGAGCACAAACACCCCTCCCCCAGCTCCTGCTGCAGGGCTTTCTCTCCTACACACCCGCCCCCACCCCCACCCCCAAGCCTGCCTTGCCTGCAAGGTCCTTAGCTGTGGAACAGTTTCCTGCCATTTCACTAAGGCTACCAACCCAGAGCAGTGAGTCCCTGACTAGAGGGCAGGCCTCAAGGTCCCCGCCAGGGAAAGCGGGCCCCCGCTGCTGGGGCGGCAGTCTCTGCTGTGATCTGCTGGACCTGCTCTGCCTGCGCCCTACTTCCATTAGTCCCTGGCTCATTGGGGAATCCAGGAGTTCCTGTGTAGGTGCCAAGAAGTTTCATCGGGACGGGTGAGTGTGTACTATCCTGGGGCGGACGGTCCCGGTAGAGAGCACAAACGACCCTACACTAAGGCTACCCAACCAGAGCGGTGAGTGCCTGCCTAGCTGGCAGGCCTCAGCAACCCCTGAAAGGGAGCGCAGGCACCTCCAGCTTGTACTGCAGTGTCGCCTGTGTTCTACTGGACCCTGCCCGACCCCTTGCATTCGGCCTTCTTTACGCGGGTCATTGGAATACCACGCATCCATGTTTTGGTGTTGAGGAGTTCATCTGGAAGGGAATGGTTCCTGCCCCTACACTGAGGAGATACACCTAGAGAGTTAGTCACAGCAAAGACTGGTCCAAGACATCAGGCCTCTCCTGGCTCCATTTGAAGGAAAAGATGGGCAGGCGCCAATGCAAGAATTCCCCCAACAACTTGAAAGGCAACGTGACATCACCAGGATCCAGGAATCCCGAAATGAGAAGTCTACACCCTAATCCAGAAGAATTAGAAGAATTCGACTCAAAAGTGAATTTTATGAAAATAATAGAGGACCTTAAACAGGAGATGAAAAACTGCCACAGCCAATTAGAGATTACAAACAAAAAGGTAGAGGAAATGAATAAATCTCTCAAAGATACCCAAGAAAACCAAGAGAAACAAGAAAAAGTAATCAAACAGGTAAGGGAAACGGTTCAAGACTTGAAGAATGAAGTGGAAGTAATAAAGAAAACACAAACCGAGGGAAGGATGGAGATGGAAAATTTGAATAAACGAACAGGAACTACAGAGATAAGTACCACCAACAGATTACAAGAGATAGAAGAAAGAATCTCAGACAGTGAAGATACCATAGAGAAAATAAACACTCTGATCAAAGAAAACAGCATAACCAACAAATTCTCATCACAAAACATTCAGGAAATCTGGGACACAATAAAAAGACCAAACCTAAGAATAATAGGGATAGAAGAAGGAGAAGTACAGCTCAATGGTCCAGAAAATATATTTAATAAAATTATAGAAGAAAACTTTCCCAACCTTAAGAAAGATATTCCTTTGAAGGTCCAAGAAGCATACAGAACACCAAATCGACTGGATCAAAAAAAAAAAACATCTCCTCGTCATATAATAATCAAAACACAAAACATACAGAATAAAGAAAGAATATTAAGAGCTGCAAAGGAAAAAGGTCAAGTTACCTATAAAGGTAAACCTATCAGACTTACACCTGATTTCTCTATGGAAACCATGAAAGCCAGAAGGTCCTGGATAGATATACTGCAGAAACTACGAGACCATGGATGCAAGCCCAGACTACTATACCCAGCCAAGCTTTCATTCACTATAAATGGAGAAAACAAAGTTTTCCAGGATAAAAACAAATTTAAACAATACGTAGCCACAAATCCAGCCCTCCAGAAAGTAATTGAAGGAAAATCACAAACCAAGGAGTCCAACAATGCCCACAATAACTCAGACATCTAATGACCCTTCACCAGCACAACTTGAAGAAGGGAAACACACAAACTCTACTACCAAAGGAAAGAAAGAAAGAAAGGAAAAATGACCGGAGTTAACAACCACTGGTCATTAATATCACTTAATATCAATGGACTCAACTCACCTATAAAGAGGCACAGGCTAAGAGATTGGATACGAAAACAGGATCCAACATTCTGCTGCTTACAAGAAACACACCTCAACCACAAAGACAGACATCTACTCAGAGTAAAGGGCTGGGAAAAGGTTTATCAAGCAAACGGACCTAAGAAACAAGCAGGTGTGGCCATACTAATTTCTAAGAAAGTTGACTTCAAACTAAAATCAATCAAAAGAGATGGAGATGGACATTTTTTACTCATAACAGGAACAATTCACCAGGATGAAATCTCAATCCTGAATATATATGCCCCTAATATAAAAGCACCCACTTATGTAAAAGAAACGTTACTAAAACTCAAGGCAGTCATCAAACCACACACACTAATAGTAGGAGATTTCAACACTCCTCTCTCACCAATGGACAGGTCAATCAGACAGAAATCTAACAGAGAAATAAGAGGATTAAGGGAGGTAATGAATCAAATGGACTTAACAGACATCTATAGAACATTCCACCCAAATAGGAAAGAATATACCTTCTTCTCTGCAGCTCATGGAACCTTCTCGAAAATAGACCACATACTCGGTAACAAAGCAAACTTACACAGCTACAAAAAAATATCGGTAACCACCTGTGTCTTATCAGATCACCATGGATTAAAGTTAGAATTCAACAACAATGCTACCCCCAGAAAGCCTATGAACTCATGGAAACTGGACAGTCAACTACTGAACCTCACCTGGATCAAGGAAGAAATAAAGAAAGAAATTAAAGTCTTTCTTGAATTCAATGAAAACGAAGACTCAACATACTCAAACCTATGGGACACTATGAAAGCAGTGCTAAGAGGAAAATTCATAGCATTAAGTGCCCACTTAAAGAAAACGGAGAAAGCACACATTGGAGACTTAATAGCCCACCTGAAAGCTTTAGAAAAAAAAGAAGCAGACTCACCTAGGAGAAGTAGAAGACTGGAAATAATCAAATTGAGGGCTGAAATCAACAAAATAGAAACACAGAAAACAATCCAAAGAATCAATGAAACAAAAAGCTGGTTCATGGAGAAAATCAATAAGATTGATAAACCCCTATCCAAACTAATCAAACGGCGGAGAGAGAATACGCAAATAAACAAAATCAGAAACGAAAAGGGAGACATAACCACAGACTCAGAGGAAATTCAGAGAATCATTAGATCTTACTACAAAAACCTGTATGCCACAAAATTGGAAAATGTTATAGAAATGGACACTTTTTTAGATAAGTACCTTATACCAAAGTTAAACCAGGACCAGGTGAACAATCTAAATAGACCTGTTAGTCGCGAAGAATTAGAAGTTGTTATAAAAAACCTCCCCACCAAAAAAAGCCCAGGTCCAGACGGCTTCAATGCAGAATTCTACCAGAACTTCCAAGAAGACCTAATACCTATACTCCTTAATGTATTTCACAATATTGAAACAGAGAAGTCATTGCCAAATTCCTTTTATGAAGCTGAAGTTACTCTGATACCAAAACCACACAAAGACACAACCAAGTAAGAGAACTACAGGCCAATCTCACTCATGAACATCGACGCAAAAATACTCAATAAAATACTGGCAAACCGAATCCAAGAAAACATTAGAAAAATTATCCATTATGATCAAGTAGGCTTCATCCCAGAGATGCAGGGCTGGTTCAACATACGCAAATCTATCAATGTAATCCATCATATAAATAACCTGAAAGAAAAAAACCATATGATCATTTCATTAGATGCTGAAAAAGCATTTGACAAAATTCAACATCCCTTTATCATAAAGGTCTTAGAGAGATTAGGAATACATGGTCGTTCCTAACTATAATAAAAGCTATTTATAGCAAGCCGTCAGCTAACATCAAATTAAATGGAGAGAAACTCAAAGCTATTCCACTAAAATCAGGAACACGACAAGGTTGTCCACTTTCTCCATACCTCTTTAATATAGTGCTTGAAATTCTAGCAATAGCAATAAGACAACATAATGGGATCAAAGGGATTCAAATCGGAAAGGAAGAAGTTAAACTTTCATTATTTGCAGACGATACGATAGTGTACATAAGCGACCCCAAAAACTCCAGCAAAGAACTCCTTCAACTGATAAACACCTTTAGTAGCATTGCAGGATACAAGATCAATTCCAAAAAATCAGTTGCCCTCCTATACACAAAGCATAAGGAAGCAGAGATGGAAATCAGAGAAGCATCACCCTTCACGATAGCCACAAATAGCATAAAATATCTTGGGGTAACCCTAACCAAGGAAGTAAAGGATCTATTTGACAAGAACTTTAAGTCAATGAAGAAAGAAATTGAGGAGGATAACAGAAAATGGAAGGATCTCCCTTGCTCTTGGATAGGGAGGATCAACATAGTAAAAATGGCAATTCTACCAAGGGCAATTTATAGATTCAATGCAATCCCCATTAAAATCCCATCAAAATACTTCACAGATCTTGAGAGGACAATAATCAACTTTATATGGAGAAACAAAAAACCCAGGATAGCCAAAACAATCTTATATAATAAAGGATCGTCTGGAGGCATTACCATCCCTGACCTCAAACTCTATTACAGAGCCTCAGTATTGAAAACAGCTTGGTATTGGCATAAAAACAGAGAAGTCGATCAATGGAACCGAGTAGAAGACCCTGATTTTAACCCACAAACTTATGAACACCTAATTTTTGATAAAGGAGCTAAAAGTATTCAATGGAAAAAAGAGAGCATCTTCAACAAATGGTGCTGGCAGAACTGGTTGTCAACGTGTAGAAAAATGAAAATAGATCCATATCTATCACCATGCACAAAACTCAAGTCCAAATGGATTAAAGACCTCAATATTAGTCTGAACACACTGAACCTGATAGAAGAAAAAGTTGGAAGTACTCTACAACATATGGGTACAGGAGATCACTTCCTACGTTTATCCCCAGCAGCACAGACATTAAGGACAACATTGAATAAATGGGACCTCCTGAAACTGAGTAGCTTCTGTAAAGCAAAGGACACTGTCACTAAGACAAAAAGGCAACCCACTGACTGGGAGAAGATCTTCACCAACCCTGCTACAGACAAAGGTCTGATCACCAAAATATATAAAGAACTCAAGAAACTAAACTTTAAAATGCTAATGAACCCAATAAAAAAATGGGGCACTGATCTGAACAGAGAATTCTCAACAGAAGAAATTCAAATGGCCAAAAGACACCTAAGGTCATGCTCAACCTCCTTAGCGATAAGGGAAATGCAAATTAAAACAACTTTGAGATACCATCTTACACCTGTCAGAATGGCTAAAATCAAAAACACCAATGATAGCCTTTGCTGGAGAGGTTGTGGAGAAAGAGGCACACTCATTCATTGCTGGTGGAAATGCAAACTTGTGCAACCACTTTGGAAATCAGTGTGGCGATTTCTCAGGAAATTTGGGATCAACCTACCCCAAGATCCAGTAATACCACTATTGGGAATATACCCAAGAGATGCCACATCAAATGACAAAAGTATCTGTTCAACTATGTTGATAGCAGCATTGTTTGTAATAGCCAAAACCTGGAAACAACCTAGATGCCCTTCAATGGAGGATGGATGAAGAAAGTGTGGAATATATACATATTAGAGTACTACTCAGCAGTAAAAAACAATGACTTCTCGAATTTTGCGTGCAAATGGATGGAAATAGAAAACACTATCCTGAGTGAGGTATCCCAGACCCAAAAAGAGGAACATGGGATGTACTCACTCATAATCGGTTTCTAGCCATAAATAAAAGACATTAAACATATAATGTGTGATCCTATAGAAGTTAAATAAGAAAGTGAACCCAAAGAAAATCATATAGTCATCCGCATGGAGAGGGGGAAGTAGACAAGATTGCAGGGCAAAAACTGGGAACTTGCGGGTGAGGTGGCATGGGGCAAAGGGGAAATGGGATGAGAAATATGAGAAGGGGAGGATGGGAGGAGCTCGGGGGATTGGGATGGTTGGGATATAGGAAGGATGGATACGGGAGCAGCGAAGTATATATCCTATCAAGGGAGCCATCTTAGGGTTGGCAAGAGACTTGACTCTAGAGGGGTTCGCAGGTGTCCAGGAATATGTCCCCAGCTGGTACCTTGGGCAACTAAGGAGAGGGAACCTGAAATGACCCTATCCTATACTGATGAATATCTTGCATATCACCTTAGAACCTTCATCTGGCGATGGATCGAGGTAGAGACAGAGTCTCAATTTGGAGCAACGGTCTGAGCTCTTAAGGTCCAAATGAGGAGCAGAAGGAGGGAGAACATGAGCAAAAAATCAGGACCACGAGGGATGCACCCACCCACTGTGACAGTGGAACTGATTTATTGGGAGCCCACCAAGGCCAGCTGGTCTGGGACTGAATAAGCATGGGTTGATTCCGGACTCTCTGAGCATGGCGGTCAATGAAGACTGATGAGTAGCCAAGGACAATGGCACTAGGTTTCGATCCTAATACATGAACTGGCTTTGTGGGAGCTTAGCCTGTTTGGACGCTCACCTTTCTGGACGTAGATATAAAGACCTTGGTCTTCCCGCAGGGCAGGGAATTTGGAATGCTCTTCAGTATCGAGAGGGAGGGGGAATGGAGTGGGGGGAGGAGAAGAGGAGTGGGGATAGGGGGAGGGAAGTGGGGGGAGTGGGCAATATTTGGGAGGAGGGGAGGGAAATGGGAAACGGGGAGCAGGTGGAAATTTTAATTAAAAATTAAAAAAAAAAAGAATCCATAGGGCAGGCTGTTACTATAATCCCATCTTCAGAGATGGAAAGACATAAGCACAAAGAAAAGAAGTTACTTTCCCAGGGTCACAAGATCCGTGATTGGCCGTGTCGGTATGTAAACCTGGGCAAGAGAAACTTGGGTTTGTGTGCTAGGACTGATGAGACAAAATCCCCTAAGTGGCTCCTTTTTCATGTGACAGTCTTTAATATGCATAATAAAAATTATTTCTGATGCTTGCAAATTTTTTAAATTTTATATGCTTTGAATAAACAAAACAGAAAGTTTCCAGTGACAGTATATTTGCCCAACCTTTACCAAAATAAATTTATATTTCAGACCCAGGAAAGAATGATGTGATACCATTGTGATACCAAACAACTTTCATTTAACATGTGGTCACACACTAGCACAGGATATTCACACACATTATCACAGTTCTGTCATGAGAACACACACTGTTTCATGTGACCTGTGCTGACACACTAGTACAGGATATCCACACACATTATCACAGTTCTGTCATGAGAACACACACTGTTTCATGTGACCTGTGCTGACACACTAGTACAGGATATCCACACACATTATCACAGTTCTGTCATGAGAACACACACTGTTTCATGTGACCTGTACTGACACACTAGCACAGGATATCCACACACATTATCACAGTTCTGTCATGAGAACACACACTGTTTCATGTGACCTGTGCTGACACACTAGCACAGGATAAACACACACATTATCACAGTTCTGTCATGAGAACAGACATGTTTCATGTGACCTGTACTGACACACTAGCACAGGATAAACACACACATTATCACAGTTCTGTCATGAGAACAGACATGTTTCATGTGACCTGTACTGACACACTAGCACAGGATAAACACACACATTATCACAGTTCTGTCATGAGAACAGACATGTTTCATGTGACATGTGCTGACACACTAGTGCAGGATATCCACACATGTTATCACAGTTCTGTCATGAGAACAGACATGTTTCATGTGATATGTAATGACACACTAGTGCAGGATAAACACACATCACTCACAATCATGAGGGCTCAGGAAGTCAGAATTCTATGAAAAGCGGATAGTCACAATGGGTCTTTGAGAACATTGGATTTTACGCTCTTTATTTAACTACTGGTAAAAATAAATGAAGTATAGAGAAGAAGTTGGCTTGCCTAGATTTCATTTTACTTGTAAAAACGAGTACAAATTTTCAACTAAAATAAAATTGCTACACACATCACACTATTTTTAAACACAGAATTAATAAAACAAACATTGGAAAGTGAATGAAAAACTTAAAAATTCTTTATTCTTGACTGTAATTTGGACAGTTGAAAATTGCCTTTGCATATTTACCCACAGTGAAACTGTCATAACATACACAACAGTAACTCTGGATGTCCTCTTCAGTGAGGTCCTACTATAACAGTTTCTATCTCCCTAAGACATTGGAATCCAAAAAAAAAAATATCCAGTTAAAAATAGTCTGTATGAAGATATTTACCCTAGAAGATTGGACTCTGCATAGGGAAGCCAAGGGTGATCTCTATGCCATATGTCCTCTCCAAAGATCTGACTAGCATTCCTCTTCTCTCTCTTCACTCTTCTCCCTCTCTCCCTCTGTCCTTCTCTCCCTGTCTCCCTGTCTTACCCTGCTTCCCTTTCTCTCTCTCCAGCTCCTACAGTCCACAGTAATGCCACAGTTGCTGACCTTGACCTATCAGCACACTTTCTGTGCCTGACTGCTAGGAGAAAGAAACTCTCAGCAATTTTTATGCCTCATCAGAACCCTGAGGGCAGATGACTGAACAGCAGCTAGAGATTATCATTAGGGTGTGTATTCTGCACTAACTCTTCTTAATTTAGTGAGAAACTGGTTAATAAGTTGTCAGGTCATTCCTGTAATTATCCTAACTTGTTTCAAGGAAGGGGAAAGTATGCTTAATGTCACTACAGAGAACCACTGCACCAGTTATGAAGCAATTTATTTGCTTACAAAACTATGAAAATATCTGTCTCCATTACAAATTGGCCATAACACTGTGAGAACAGCCTCCCAGTCCCATTGTTATATAAAGACACTAACAAGATCATTAGGTCAAAGGTTCTTGACAAGTATTAATTTATTTTGACTTTTAATATAAAATTGATTACTAAGTCATACTGTAAACTTTCTTTCATATTGTCTAAATCATCTATTTTAATAACACAGTTGCTATTAATATTCCATTCTTTTGCTGTTTCCTAGCTTATAAATGATGGAGGAGTTACTTTCATTTAATAAAGAAACTGCCTTGGCCCATTTATAGGCCAGCCCTTAGGTGGGTGGAGTAAACAGACAGAATGCTGGGAGAAAGAAGCCGAGTAAGGGAGTCGCCATGATTCTCCCACTCCAGACAGACACAGGTTAAGATCCTCCCTGGTAAGCCAGTTCGTGGGGCTACACGGAATATTAGAAATGGGTTAGATCAATATGTAAGAGCTAACCAATAAGAGGCTGGAACTAATGGGCCTGGCAGTGTTCAAAAGAATACAGTTTCCGTGTAATTATTTCGGGGCATAAGCCATGCGGGCGGCCGGGTGCCGGGGACGCAGTCCTGCTGCTCTTATTACAACATATAAATAAAGCACTTGTTTAAACAGGGAAACATTTACTTTGTTTTGCTTTGTTCAACAGTCTTTTAAAATGAAGCTCATTATTTGTATTCTCTTAAATAGTGTGAGAATTCACTCTTAAAAAAGTCTGGACCAGTTTAAATTTTTATTGTTTACAAAATGATTGTATAAAATTCTTAAACAAATGGCTTAATTTTATATATTTATTTTTATTTTTGAGAGTCTGTGTTTGATGTGTGTATGTGTGTGTGTGCGAGACACACACACAGAGAGAGAGAGAGAGAGAGAGAGAGAGAGAGAGAGAGAGAGAGAGAGAGAGAGAGAGAAATGGCAATTTTCTGAAAATAGCCACTAGGTCAAAATCAACCTTACATGACAAATATCTACCATAAATGTTTGGAGCTGCATATGGATATTTCTTGATGGCAGAATGTCTGCTATATTGCATTTTGAGTTGGAGTCCGTAACTTATTCACTTGTAAAACTCTGTGGAGAATTTTGGTGAAGTATCCCTCATTCCTTCCTTATGTAATGATATTTGTATTGTTCAAAAAATACAGAGTAAAGCTCTTTGTTAGAGGAAATCAGTACGTACCAGGCAAAGAGCACACAAACTACAGACAAGCCAGAAACTCAAACCACAGCACTCACTCTTGATCAATTTTACCCCCAGGAGAAGTACTTAGCTTTCTTTCCTCAGCTGCACCTCATCACTTGCCCTCTGGGCGAATGAGGATGCCACTTTCAGAGAAGGCTCTACAACAGTAGACTAGAACATCCCATCACCCCGGCATTCCTAGATTCTCACATGTAAACTTTGTTTATTAAACTGACCTGTGCTTTTAAAATTTGGCAGTGCAGAACACAATTCCCTTCGGAGCGCTCATAAAGAGGGAGATAAGGTGTTTTTAGACTTTGCTGGAAAGTGGACAAGAGGAACCTGTGCTACTTCAAAAGAGACTGTGGAAAGACACCATCAGCTGGTGTCACTGTGAACCATTTCTGGAGGCAGACAAAAGGGAGTGTAATATCTTTTTCCACTTGACGGAAATTAATTAGTAAATTAAACTAATGAATTGAAGACTTGCTGGAGGCAAAATAATAAACAGTTGATCTTCCAGGGTATTCTCTGGTCTTACCATTTAATTAATGCCTATCATCTGTCTGCCAGTAAATACTCATGAGTCATGCCCTCATATCAGCTCCCAGCAAAGCCACCTGTGTCTCAATTATTATTGCAAGTGATGTTTTATAGTATTTATACTGTCTTCTCTGATACCCAGACTCTAATGTGACTTCCACAGATATATGGGTTAAAGTAAGAACGTTCCAAGGAAGGGTACTTTTGAAGACACCTTATACCTCTCATCTTTTAATGAGGCAGTGGGATGTCACCTGCTTCCTTCTCAGCTTTTCTAGAGCTCTCTTCATATCTGTATTTCTCAGCGTGTAGATGAGAGGGTTCAGCATAGGTGTGATCACTGTGTAAAACACAGAGACTACTTTATCCACAGAGAAGGTGCAAAATGGCCTCAAGTAGATGAATACACAGGGCACAAAGATCAAGCTGACCACTGTCAGGTGAGAGGCACAGGTGGACAATGCCTTGCTCTGGCCCTGATGGAGGTGAGTTCTCAGAGAGAGTAGGATGAGAGCATAGGAAAAGAGCAGGACCAAGAAGCAGACAAGAGACAATATGCCACTGTTAAAGACCATCAGTACCTCAACCAAGTAAGTGTCCATGCAGGCCAGCTTGATGACCTGAGGGACATCACAATAGAAGTTGTCCAGTTCATTGGGACCACAGAAAGGCAGTTGGATGACAATAATGAGCTGTGTGATAGAGTGGATAAAACCTCCACACCAGCAGGCAAACACCAACCGAAGACGCAGGTGGTTATTCATGACCGCTAGGTAGTGCAGAGGGTTGCATATGGCAACATACCTATCATAGGCCATTACAGTCAGCAGAAACATCTCGCTGGCTCCCAGAAAGTGAAGGAAGAAGATCTGGGCCAGGCATCCCGAAAAGGATATTGTCTTCTCCTTCTGTAGGAAATCTCCTAGCATTTTTGGTACAGCAACACAGCTCAGACATAGGTCAATGAAAGACAGGTGACTTAGGAAATAGTACATGGGAGACTGGAGCAGATGAGCATCAGCCTGTACCACCATCACTATCAAAAGGTTTCCCAGGATAATAAGAGCAAAAATCAATAAGAACGTGAAGAAGAGAAATAACTGCAGCTCCCAGGAAGATGACAGGCCCAGAAGAACAAATCGTGACACCTCAGAGCTGTTTTCATTTTTCTTCAAGCCAAGAATATTGAACGACCTAGTGTAAGAAAAATTAAACTGGATTAAGCTGATTAAATTAGGCAAATAGAAAAATGATGAGAAAGAACTTCTTGCTCATCTGTAGGTACTCTGTGCAGCAGATGTCAATCACATTAAGCTGAGAAGAGAATGCTTCTTGAATACGGAACTGTTTTGCTCTGCAAAGACGCAGACATTCTCTGCTACCTCTCACCCTCCTTAACCCCCCAACAGAATTACTCCATAGATAGGGAAGCAGAAGCTCTATAACTGGAGGAGACAATGTTCTGTCTAAAATCAGCTCTGCAAAAATACAAAATAAGACAAGATTAGTACTTTCTTTTTGTGATATATAGGTTTTCATACTTAAAAAAGTATTACATTTTACTTATTTATTTTGTATGGGTGTGTACATGAATGTGTGTGGGTACACGTGCACTGTGGAATACATGTGAAGGTCAAAGGGTAACTTTTGGAAGTCTGGTCTTTCTACCACATGGGCCACAGTGATGCAATCCAGGCATGGCAACTGTCATTTTTACCTGCTTAGCGATCACACTGATCCAAGTTTTGTATTTTCTTATTCCCACTAATCCACTCAATATTGTGGTTCTTTTGAGATATTCAAAGAATTTGTTTAATTAAATAATTTATACTAGATGCAAAAAATTGATATTGAATATGTGGAAAGGTATCTGAATTTCTAAAAGAAAAAAATCTTTAATAATAAGAAATCTTTCTTCAAAATATTATATTAATAATAAGCCTATGTGAGGAGGATTTGGGGCTGACATAGCTTTCTGCCACTGTGACTGTTCTCTCCACTATAGACAAGTCAAAAGTTCATCCAACTCTACAGTTTAAACTAGAAAATAAAACAAAGGAAAAACACAAAATGAGAAATATTTGCTTCCATGTGTAGAAACTCTTGAGCTGTACTATAGTGGGATTCCTCAGTCTTCCTTTGCTGTATCAAGAGTGAAAACTTTTTTCAACAAATGCCCTCTTGATGGTTTTTGTTGTTTCATGTGCTTTTTGAGGGGGGAGTCTAAAATGTTTAGTTAATAGGAATTAAGTGTTTATTATAACTATAAAGTAATTTCTAACATAATATTGTATATACTCAAAAATCTATAAAGAACATATATAATAAATAAAATATGCATATGATATATAAACATGTACATATAAATCTCTAACATATAGATGTATATATACATATATACATTTGTATTCAAATTTATGGGTTGATGAGATGGCTGCTGCCAAGCCCAATGAGTAGAATTCAATCCCAGGACCCACGTGGTGGAAGGAAAGAATTAACTCCAGCAAATTGTCATTTGACCTCTGTACATGTGCCACATATACCCATCCCCCGCATAGGCACAAATTCCCACACAAAATAAATTAAAACTGTAATTTACATTTTTTATACTGAAGAATTTTCTGAGGTTTGCTTCCTGTAGGAAGATGTGATCAATGTATTGCTTTTATTTCAAAAGTATAGGTCTACAGAGAGATAACCTTGTATTAAAATAGGTAAGATTAAAATTAAAACATAAGTGTAGATTAAATAAGAATGTATAAAATGTATAATGTATTTAAGCCTACATGACTACAAGCCATTTTAAGTTTTAGTTAATGATCTACTTTTCTATAGTAACATCTAATCTTACAGAATTTCAACACTATTCATATTTAGATAGTTTCTAAGTTTTATTGTAATAATATTTGGCTAAGAATGCTTTCAATTTTTATCATTAAAAGGATGTAATAATATCTTTTCTGTTTGATTATTTGAGTTATTGTTAAAGTATGGACTAGACAATGGTTGCTATAGATTGTTTTTTGCTGATTCAAGTCATGCATTGCCTTCAGATAATATAAAACGTAATGCCAACAATGCCCAGGTTACATTCAATATCTAATAAAATTAGACTGTTTTCTAATATCTTGCAGCTTCTATGTTTCTAAGAATCTCTCATCACAGAAAGGTGATGAGCCTCTGAATGTTCTATGAAGGATACAGAATCCTTTAACATGAATGAATGCCTACCAATAGATCACCTTCCACTATCATATGGTCCTGTAACTCCCCTCTCCTGGTATGTATCAGAAAGAAATGAAATCAGGATCTGAAGAGATTTCTGATCTCCGGGTTAACTTCAGCATCATTAATAAGAGACAGAGAATGAGAACACTCAACCACCCCATCAACTGATGGCCGCACAGACACAGACACAACAGCACAGTGTTTAAAAGATGAAACTCTGCCATTTGCAACAACATAGATAGAACTGGTGAAAATTACGTAAGTGAAATAAGCCAGGCAAGAAAAATGATCCTGGTCTTACCCACATATGGAGTCTACAAGACTGAGCTCATAAAAGTTGAAACTCAGTGCTGATTGTCAGAGGTCAGTGGAGATGTTATGCATGTTGGAGAAAGGTTGATCTGATTGCTGAGTACCTAGCTGTAATTAGAAAAAAGAAAGTTCTGGTATGCAACAAACAATATGGACAGTCTCCTTCATAAAGCCAGAAGGGATGGTGAACATTTTCACACTAAAACTAATGTTCTAGAATATTGTTAGAATTCACCTGATCTTCATTACACAGTGCACACATGTATCAAAGCATCATGCTTTCTGGTATAAGTTAAAAGTCAATGTGATTTCAAAGTTTTCCTTCCTAAATTCTACAGAACTGGGCAAATAAACATTTCAGCTTCATTATCCCATTCCAGCCTATCAGCCTACACTTCATGCTGCATACACCAAGAATAAGAGGAATTTTCAGAAGTCAGCAAAATGTGTTTACATTTGCATACATCGAAGAGTGAAAACTTCTGATAGCAAATGTGTGTTTGGGGAAAAACCCCACTGCACGAAGGAAAAAAAAAAACAAAAGAAGCTCTTCATATGATCCAGGTACTTACTAAGAGCTGGGCAGCTGGTCTCTGACCTTTCTAAACACAGATCTAAGGGCTGGAGAGAAGGTTCAGCAGGTAAGGGCACCCGCTTCTCTTCTAGAGGAACAGCATTCACTCCCCAGCACCCACATTGTGGCTAACAACCATCTTCCCTCTTTCGGGGATCCAATACCCTCTTCTGGAGTCCATGGACCCTGAAAATTGTTTTCTTAGATTAAAATGATAAATACCACAGCATATAGATTAAAAGAATAAAATAAAAAAAAGCATGTTAAGAGCATCAAAACCAGAAAGGAGACCAGGCTGGTGAGTGTGGTTTTCATAAACATTCTTTTGATGGACTTACATCATTGCTTATAGGGAATGAAGCGCTTTGATGAAAATAATGTGATATCTTGCTACTCACCACACCTGTGGTGGAGAACACAGTCATCTGCAGATGACCATCCCAGTCACCAAAACTGTGTCATAACAACTTCCTTATAATTCAGTCTCTATCTAGTTAAATGAAGGCTGTGTGAATTAGCATTCCTGTCTCTAGGGCTCTGGCTCTGTATGAGAGTCTTATGGTCATTACATCACTAATCACACTAATGAGCCCTGAGATTCCCTGGGCTGCTGTTGTGTGAGGTACCTGCATCTCAGTTCTTGGTAGGAAGCTGACCTGCAATCTCTGGACTCCAAAACTCTAAGGCCAGAGGCATAAACCAGCCCAATTTTTTAAAGTTTACTTTGAATTGATTAATTTGAAACTTTATCTGCCAACCAATTTCTATGTCTCAGTCTCTTCCTGATGAAAGAAATGTCTGCCTGTTTATAAACCAGAAATATTCCCGAAGGGATAGAAGTTGAAGTATTAGCACCAAACTACCTGAAAACTGTAGAAGAAACACATCCTTCATAGCATTACAGATCTTGATGCATACCTGAGTGTCTGGTAACACCTCAGGCAGCTTACCTATGCTCACATACATATTTATCTAGAAGAAACAGTCATTATTTTTAGTGAGTGACAATTTTAATAAGTTGCTTTCCTCAAGGTATGATTTTTACATTTTTAGTTAGAAGAGCAATTTATCACTTCCCATTCCCATTTCTCCTCCCAGCCCCTTCCAAATCCCTCGAATCCCCCACAAGTCTCCAGCAACCTCTCAAAATGTTATTTTCTTTTTGTTTGATTATTATTTGTATGTAAATAATATATATATAATTGTCAATATAAAAGTATGTATGTATATAATTGTCAATATAAAAGTGTAATTTTAACAATATAATATACAATTCTCAAATTAAGGAACATTAAACACTCTTTTTAATCTGCTTGAGTGTGAGTGGCATACAGAAGATTAGCAAGGCCAGATGAAATAAGATGAAACATGTTACTTTAAATAATGAAAAGATAAAAAGAACAATGAAATTAAAAATAAATTAAGTATATTTTAGTTAATACCATGAAGAGAAATGTAATTTTGGCTTGTTTCTACCACACATAGAGAAAATTAATAAAATATAAGCAACCTCCAAAAATTCTATTTGACAATATTTATTCATCGCACTTAAATTGTATTTGCCCCTACTTGTGTATATGTATAGCAAGCAAACATAATAAAAGCAAATTTTCTCATCATAAATATAACAAATAGCATTCAATCACTAGTAAGGCCTGAGTCATAACATGTCTGAGGGTCACACAGTAGTTTAGGGGAACATTTTCAATCCTTTTGTCATTTCTCCACTCCCTGTGTGCCAAGGATTGGTATTTAGGCAGTTTGGGGGATTTTGCAGGATTGCTTCTGGCATGCTGTTCAAACATTGTCCAGATATATCACTTTGATGAGAGTAAGTAGAAGTCTAGTGTTGTAATAGTATCTTAAAATAAAAGTTATTGACATAGAGTCAGCATGAAAAACATATTTGGCATATTTTACTTTCTTTCTTCTACAAAGTTGTAGTTAGTTCTAAGATCCAAAGAACCTACCACTGACTTTCATGTTAAAATAAGTGCAGGACGTACAGCGTGGCAGCAGGAAGGTGCTTTCTCATCCCATCGGCTCGAAGCTTCCTCTGAAAGTCAGGTACCATTGGACTCCTATAACAGTCCATCAGCATAGGTTCCAGAGCACATTTAGGAAAATATATTATTGTTGCTCCTGGGGACACATAAGTCTGTGGCTTATCACCAGAAATTATTAAGTCACTGACTGTCTTCTGCTTCTAGAGAGAAAATTAACAATAACGTTTTGTTGTAAGTGGTGTTTTTTGAATGTTTGACACTGGCTTTTATAGTATTTTTAGGGAACAGAGCTAGAAAATTAGCACAAGAAAAGTTGTATTCTAAGAGTGCAGGGAATATAATCTAAAGAAAAAAATAGATTTTTCTCTTTAGACTTGTAAAACTTACTGTTGCAACTCAAATTTTCTGTGGTTTCACTTTCTTCCACATTATGTCACAATGAAATATTTTTTATTTTAAATAAATTATTTTTCTGTGGTACTATTTTGTTTGTGTTTTAGCAAGTAAAGCTTGCCTGAGGATCGGGGTGCAGAGCTAAACCTCTAGAGGCCAGGCAGTGGTGGCATACACCTCTAATCCCAGAAGTTGAGAAACAGAGGCAGAGGGATCTCTACTAGTTCAGAGCCAATCATCCTGGGTTCCATCAAATTGAATCTGTCTAAAAAAGAAACAGGTTCACATAAAGATGATTCCAGCACTTGGGATCCCACACCTTTAATCCCAGCTTGAGGGAGGTGGAGACAGGAGTGATATGGCAGGGCAGAGGGAGGCATATAAAACGGAAGGCGGCAAGAGCTCAGTGAAGTCTGAGAATTGTCCTTGCAGTCTGAGGATGCAGTCTGAGAAGACAATCTGAGGACAAGATCTACCCTTTGATCTGAGCATTGGTAGAGGTAAAAGGTCTCTCTAGTGTCTGGCCACACTGCTTCTCTGATATTTCAAATTTTACGCCCTAATTATTTATTAAGACTAATTAGAATGTGTGCTACATTCTTCTTTGATTTTAACAAACAAAAAATCATTCATTATTTTGTAAACATGTTGTATTCCTTGTATTCCTTGTATAGCATCAAACATTAATGTCAATGACATCTTTGAACTGAATTAATCACTACTTTTACTCATAACCACTGGAAGATGGATCTTTGATATTTGAGAGTTATCTGTCACTCATAATTATCTCAACATAGAAGGAATAGCACATATTTAACAAATACCTACGATCACATATATTCCCCTTAGACTTTTGAGAAAAAGCAAAACTGAACAACTTTGATTGACCAAAAGGAGGGCAACATTTTACCAAATGGTTAATTCTTTTGACAGATATAAAAATAGACAAGTTAAAAATTATACTCTTACGTGAATAATATAACTAATATGTATTTTGCTTATTATAGTTGTATAGCTGTCCACAGGCTATATACTTTTTCTTGAGTATATATCTAAGTAAGGTGTCTTGTTTGCTTGCTTTTGTGCAGACATGGGAGTAGGTCTAGATGCCTGTGAGCACACATGTGAAAGCCAGAAGAAGGTGTTTCTTTACATATGCATCTGTTAACAGGTGTCTTTGTTAATTCCTCAGCAATATTGTGAGTAGAGACTAAGTTTAGATATTACAGCATTTGAAATAAGGTAGAGTATAATAAGACTGTGAACAATACTCTTAAAATATCATTCCAGAAGAACAGATACTTGATACTTTCCAAAGAAGTAGCAGCTTTATAAAAGAGACATTGTTATGTCTAAAACTACAAATTGACCCCCATAATGATGGTGGGAAATTTCAATATCATACTCTCCCTAATACACAAGTCATATGGGGGGAAAAATCTAAAAAGAACTCCAAATTCAAATGATGTCATAAATCAAGTGAACCTAACAAACCCACAGAATATTTTACCCAAACATTACACCTTCCACATTCTTATCAGTAATGTAGTCATCTCCAACTGGTCACATTACACCTTCCACATTCTTATCAGTAATGTAGCCATCTCTAATTGGTCACATTACACCTACTACATTCTCATCAGTAATGTAGCTGTCTGCAACTGGTCACATTACACCTTATACATTCTCATCAGTAATGTAGTCATCTCTGATTAACCACATTACACCTTATACATTCTCATCAGTAATGAAGCTGTCTCCAATTAGTCACACACTAGAACACAAAAGAAATCTCAACAAATACAGGAAAATTTAAATAATATCTTATATTTTATTGGACTAGAGAAGAATAAAGCTGGATCTAAATAGCAATAACAAATAAAGAAAGTAAAAACACTCATAGAAACTAAATAAAAACTATTAAATTATAATTGGAGCAGAGATTAACTCAAGAAAGAATTTTTTTTATTCTTTTTTACTTAAAATTTCCAACTGCTCCCCGTTTCCCATTTCCCTCCCCCTCCTCCCACATATTGCCCCCTCCCCCCGCTCCCCTTCCCCTATCCCCACTCCACTTCTCCTCCCCCTAGTCCACTCCCCCTCCCTCTCGATACTGAAGAGCAGTCCAAATTCCCTGCTCTACATGAAGACCAAGGTCCTCCCACTTCTATCTAGGTCCCAGAAGGTGAGCATCCAAACAGGCTACGCTCCCACAAAGCCAGTTCATGTATTAGGATCGAATCCTAGTGCCATTGTCCTTGGCTTCTCATCAGCCTTCGTTGTCCGCCTTGTTCAGAGAGTCCAGTTTCAACCCATGCTTATTCAGTCCCAGTCCAGCTGGCCTTGGAGAGCTCCCAATAGATCAGTTCCACTGTCACAGTGGGTGGGTGCACCCCTCGTGGTCCTGATTTCCTTGCTCATGTTCTCCCTCCTTCTGCTCCTCATTTGGACCTTAAGAGCTCAGACGGTTGATCCAAATTGGGTCTCTGTCTCTCTCTCGATCCATCGCCAGATGAAAGTTCCTGTGCCATTCTCCTTGGCCTCTCGTCAGCTCTCATTGTCCACCACATTAAGAGAGTCCGGTTTTATCCCATGTTTTTTTCAGTAGCAGTCCAGCTGGCCTTGGTGAGCTCCCAATAGATCGGCCCCCCTGTCTCAGTGGTTGGGTGCACCCCTCATGGTCCTGACTTCCTTGTTCATGTTCTCTCTCCTTCTGCTCCTCATTATAACCTTGGGAGCTCAGTCCGGTGCTCCAGTGTGGGTCTCTGTCTCTATCTCCATCCATCGCTAGATGAAGGTTCTATGGCGATATGCAAGATATTCATCAGTATGATTATAGGATAGGTTCATTTCAGGTTCCCTATCCTCAGGTGCCCCAATGAACTAACTGGGGACATTGCCCTGGGCTTCTGGTAGCCAATCCAGGTTCAAGTCTCTTGCCAACCCTTAGGTGGCTCCCTTAACTAAGGTATGAGTTTCCCTGCTCCCCCATCCAACCTTCCTTTACCCCCAATCACCCCAATTCCCCCAGTTCCCCTCATCCTCTCCTTCACATTTTTCTCTCCCCATCTCCCCTCATCCCCATCCCACCCCACCCCCCAAGATTCCCATTTTTTGCCCATCAATCTTGTCTATTTCCCATAGCTGGGAGGATATCTATATGTTTTTCCTTGGGTTTACCCTCTTGTTTAGCTTCTTTAGGATCACAAATTATAGACTCAGTGGCCCCTATCCATGGCTAGAAACCAATTATGAGTGAGTACATCCCATGATCTTCTTTTTGGGTCTGGGATACCTTACTCAGGATCGTATTTTCTATTTCCATCCATTTGCATGCAAAATTCGAGAAGTCATTGTTTTTTACCGCAGAGTAGTACTCTAATGTATATATATTCCACACTTTCTTCATCCATTCTTCTATTGAAGGGCATCTAGGTTGCTTCCAGGTTCTGGCTATTACAAATAATGCTGCTATGAACATAGTTGGACAAATGCTTTTGTCATATGCTAGGGCATCTCTTGGGTATATTCCCAAGAGTGCTATTGCTGGGTCCAGGGGTAGGTTGATCCCAATTTTTCTGAGAAACCGCCACACTGATTTCCAAAGTGGTTGCACAAGTTTGCAGTCCCACCAGCAATGGATGAGGGTACCCCTTTCTCCACAACCTCTCCAGCAAAGGCTATCCTTGGTGTTTTTGATTTTAGCCATTCTGACAGGTGTAAAATGATATCTCAAAGTTGTTTTGATTTGCATTTCTCTGATCGCTAAGGAGGTTGAGCATGACCTTAAGTATCTTTTGGCCATTTTAACTTCTTCTGATGAGAATTCTCTGTTCAGTTCAGTGCCCCATTTTTTAATTGGGTTAATTATCCTTTTAAAGTATAGTTTCTCGAGTTCTTTATATATTTTGGAGATCAGACCTTTGTCTGTTGCGGGGTTGGTGAAGATCTTCTCCCAGTCAGTAGGCTGCCTTTTTGTCTTAATGACAGTGTCCTTTGCTTTACAGAAGCTTCTCAGTTTCAGGAGGTCCCATTTATTCAATGTTGCCCTTAATGTCTGTGCTGCTGGGGTTATACATAGGAAGCAATCTCCTGTGCCCATATGTTGTAGGGTACTTCCCATTTTCTTTTCTATCAGGTTCAGTGTGTTCAGATTGATATTGAGGTCTTTGATCCATTTGGACTTGAGTTTTGTGCATGGTGATAAATATGGGTCTATTTTCATTCTTCTACAGGTTGACATCCAATTGTGCCAGCACCATTTGTTGAAGATGCTTTCTTTCTTCCATTGTATACTTTTAGCTCCTTTATCGAAAATTAGTTGTTCATAGGTTTGTGGGTTAAAATCCGGGTCTTCTATACGATTCCATTGGTCGACTGTTCTGTTTTTATGCCAGTACCACGCTGTTTTCATTACTGTAGCTCTGTAATAGAGTTTGAAGGCAGGGATGGTAATGCCTCCAGAAGTTCCTTTATTATATAAGATTGTTTTGGCTATCCTGGGTTTTTTGTTTCTCCATATAAAGTTGATTATTGTCCTTTCAAGATCTGTGAAGAATTTTGATGGGATTTTAATGGGGATTGCATTGAATCTATAGATTGCCCTCGGTAGAATTGCCATTTTTACTATGTTGATCCTCCCAATCCAGGAGCAAGGGAGATCCTTCCATTTTCTGGTATCCTCTTCAATTTCTTTCTTCAATGCCTTAAAGTTCTTGTCAAATAGATTTTTCACTTCCTTGGTTAGAGTTACCCCAAGATAGTTTATGCTTTTGGTGGCTATCGTGAAAGGTGATGATTCTCTTATTTCCCTCTCTGCTTCCATATCCTTTGTGTATAAGACGGCGACTGATTTTTTGGAGTTGATCTTGTATCCTGCCACATTACTAAAGGCGTTTATCAGCTGTAGGAGTTCTTTGGTGGAGTTTTTGGGGTCGCTCATGTACACTATCATATCATCTGCAAATAATGCAAGTTTAACTTCTTCCTTTCCAATTTGAATCCCCTTTATCCCCTTATGTTGTCTTATTGCTATTGCTAAAACTTCGAGAACTATATTGAAGAGGTATGGAGAGAGTGGACAGCCTTGGCATGTTCCTGATTTTAGTGGGATGGCTTTAAGTTTCTCTCCATTTAATTTGATATTAGCTGTCGGATTGCTGTATATAGCTTTAATTAAATTTAGGTATGACCCTTGTATCCCTAATCTCTCCAAGACTTTTATCATAAAGGGATGTTGAATTTTGTCAAATGCTTTTTCAGCGTCTAATGAAACGATCATATGGTTTTTTTCTTTCAGTTTATTTATATGATGGATTACATTGATAGACTTGCGTATGTTAAACCAGCCCTGCATCTCTGGTATGAAGCCTACTTGATCATAATGGATAATTTTTCTAATGTGTTCTTGGATTCGGTTTGCCAGAATTTTGTTGAGGATTTTTGCATCGATGTTCATGAGTGAGATTGGCCTGTAATTTTCTTTCTTGGTTGGGTCTTTGTGTGGTTTTGGTATCAGAGTTACTGTAGCTTCATAAAAGGAATTTGGCAATGACTCTTCTGTTTCTATATTGTGAAATACCTTAAGGAGTATAGGTATTAGGTCTTCTTGGAAGATCTGGTAGAATTCCGCATTGAAACCATCTGGTCCTGGACTTTTTTTGGAAGGGAGGTTTTTGATAACTGCTTCTAATTCTTCACGACTAACAGGTCTATTTAGGTTATTCACCTGGTCCTGGTTTAACTTTGGTATATGGTATTTATCTAAAAAAGTGTCCATTTCTTTTACATTTTCCAGTTTTGTGGCATACAGCCTTTTGTAGTAAGATCTAATGATTCTCTGAATTTCCTCTGTGTCTGTGGTTATGTCTCCCTTTTCATTTCTGATCTTATTAATTTGCAAATTCTCTCTCTGCCGTTTGATTAGTTTGGATAGGGGTTTATCAATCTTGTTGATTTTCTCCAGGAACCAGCTTTTTCATTTATTGATTCTTTCAATTGTTTTCTGTGTCTCTATTTTGTTGATTTCATCCCTCAGTTTGATTATTTCCAGTCTTCTACCCCTCTAGGTGAGTCTGCTTCTTTTTTTTCTAGAGCTTTCAGGTGGGCTGTTAAGTCTCCAATGTGTACTTTCTCTGTTTTCTTTAAGTGGGCAGTTAGTGCTATGAACTTTCCTCTCAGGACTGCTTTCATAGTGTCCCATAGGTTTGAGTATGTTGTTTCTTTATTTTCATTGTCTTCAAGGAAGACTTTAATTTCTTTCTTTATTTCTTCCTTAATCCAGGTATGGTTCAGTAGTTGACTATTCAGTTTCCATGAGTTTGTAGGCTTTCTGGGGGTAGCATTGTTGCTGAATTCTAGCTTTAATCCATGGTGATCTGATAAGATACAGGTGGTTATTAATATTTTTTTGTAACTGTGAATGTTTGCTTTGTTACCGAGTATGTGGTCGATTTTTGAGAAGGTTCCATGAGCTGCAGAGAAGAAGGTATATTCTTTCCTATTTGGGTGGAATATTCTATAGATGTCTGTTAAGTCCATTTGATTCATTACCTCCATTAATTCTCTTATTTCTCTGTTAGGTTTCTGTCTGATTGACCTGTCCATTGGTGAGAGAGGAGTATTAAAGTCTCCTACTATTAATGTGTGCGGTTTGATGGCTGCCTTGAGTTTTAACAATGTTTCTTTTACGTACGTGGGTGCTTTTATATTAGGGGCATAGATATTCAGGATTGAGATTTCATCCTGATAAATTGTTCCTGTTATGAGTAGAAAATGTCCCTCTCCATCTCTTCTGATTGATTTAAGTTTGAAGTCAACTTTGTTAGAAATTAGTATGGCCACACCTGCTTGTTTCCTAGGTACATTTACTTGATAAGCCTTATCCCAGCCCTTTACTCTGAGTAGGTGCCTGTCTTTGTGGTTGAGGTGTGTTTCTTGTAAACAGCAGAATGTTGGATCCTGTTTTCGTATCCAATCTCTTAGTCTGTGCCTTTTTATAGGTGAGTTGAGTCCATTGACATTAAGTGATATTAATGACCAGTGGTTGTTAACTCCGGTCATTTTTTTTTAGTAGTAGATTTTGTGTGTTTCCCTTCTTTGAGATGTGCTGGTAAAGGGTTTCTAGATGTCTGAGTTACTGTGGTCATTGTTGGACTCCTTAATTAGTGATTTTCCTTCTATTACTTTCTGTAAGGCTGGATTTGTGGCTACGTATTGTTTAAATTTTTTTTATCCTGGAAAATTTTGTTTTCTCCATTTATATTGAACGAAAGCTTGGCTGGGTATAGTAGTCTGGGCTTGCATCCATGGTCTCTTAGTTTCTGCAGTACATCTATCCAGGACCTTCTGGCTTTCATGGTTTCCATAGAGAAGTCAGGTGTAAGTCTGATAGGTTTACCTTTATAAGTAACTTGGCCTTTTTCCTTTGCTGCTCTTAATATTCTTTCTTTATTCTGTATGCTTTGTGTTTTGATTATTATATGGCGAGAGGATGTTTTTTTTTTTATCCAGCCTATTCGGTGTTCTGTATGCTTCTTGAACCTTCGTAGGTTTATCTTTCTTTAGGTTGGGAAAGTTTTCTTCTATAATTTTATTAAATATATTTTCTGGACCGTTGAGCTGCGCTTCTTCTCCTTCTTCTACTCCTATTATTCTTAGGTTTGGTCTTTTTATTGTGTCCCATATTTCCTGAATGTTTTGTGATGAGAATTTGTTGGCCTTGCTGTTTTCTTTGATCAACGTGTTTATTTTCTCTATGGTATCTTCAGAATCTGAGATTCTTTCTTCTATCTCTTGTATTCTGTTGGTTATGCTTGTTTCTGTAGTCTCTATTCGTTTACCTAGATTTTCCCTGTCCAGCTGGCCTTCTGTTTGTGTTTTCTTCTTTGCCTCCATTTCAGTTTTTAAGTCTTGAACTGTTTCCATTATGTGTTTGATTGTTTTTCCTTGGTTTCCTAGGGTATCATTCACTGATTTACTCAATTCTTCAAACTTTCTGTTATACTTCTCATCCATTTCTATAAGGGCATTTTTTACATGCTGTTTAAGGGTGTCAATCACTTTCATAAAGTCAGTTTTATCTACTTCTTCATGATTAAGGTGTTCATGTCCTCCTGTTGTGAGGTCGCTGGGTTCTGGTGGTTTCATATAGTTTTTCAGATTGTTGGGTGAATTCTTGCATTGGCGCCTGCCCATCTCTTTCTCCGAATGCTCCCCTATGGATCTTCTTTTACCGGATCAGGTCTCCTTGCCTACTGATGTACTTTCCCAGTGATGGCACCCTGCAGTGATAGCTCTCCTGGTGCTCCAGTGATGTCTCTCCTGGTACCAATATCAGATCTCCGTGCCCAAAGACGGCAATCCTGGTACCCAGATTAGCTCTACCACTGATGGCTCTCCTGGTGCCAAGATCAGATCTCCGTGCAGGTTGGGTAGTTCGTAAACAAAGGCCTTACCTTGTTTGGTGCAGGCAGGCCAGTGTACCAAAGGAAGTCTTGCCTGCCTACTTGCCCTGAGGATTTGCCCCCAGCGCCAGACAGACTGAGCTGGATGGTGTTATGTGCCCAAAGAGGAAAGGGGGCAGAAGGAAGAAGGGTTCTGGATGCAAGCTGGGTGGGACAAGAAGAGAGAGGCAGTATGCAGGGTGTAGAGCCCCTGCAGGGAGGCAAGGGAGTATAGGGTGGGGGATGAGGAACTTCAGAGTTCCCTGTCCAGGGCTGCTTCCGCCGCCGCCGGTCAGGTCACAAACTCACCCCGCTGCTGTCTCTCCTGGTGCCTAGATCAGATCTCCATGCAGGTTGGGTAGTTTGTAAACAAATGCCTTACCTTGCTTGATGCAGGCAGGCTGGAGAGACAAAGGAAGTCTCGTCTGCCTACTTGCCCTGAGGATTTGCCCCCAGCGCCAGACAGACTGAGCTGGATGGTGTTATGTGCCCAAAGAGGAAAGGGGGCAGAAGGAAGAAGGGTTCTGGATGCAAGATGGGTGGGACAAGAAGAGAGAGGCAGTATGCAGGGTGTAGAGCCCCTGCAGGGAGCCCAGGGCGTATAGGGTGGGGGGATGAGGAACTTCAGAGTTTCCTGTCCAGGGCTGCTTCAGCCGCCACCAGTCAGGTCACAAACTCACCCCGCTGCTGTCTCTCCTGGTGCCTAGATCAGATCTCCATGCAGGTTAGGTAGTTTGTAAACAAAGGCCTTACCTTGCTTGATGCAGGCAGGCTGGAGAGACAAAGGAAGTCTCGTCTGCCTACTTGCCCTGAGGATTTGCCCCCAGCGCCAGACAGACTGAGCTGGATGGTGTTATGTGCCCAAAGAGGAAAGGGGGCAGAAGGAAGAAGGGTTCTGGATGCAAACTGGGTGGGACAAGAAGAGAGAGGCAGTATGCAGGGTGTAGAGCCCCTGCAGGGAACCCAGGGAGTATAGGGTGGGGGATGAGGAACTTCAGAGTTCCCTGTCCAGGGCTGCTTCCACCGCCGCCAGTCAGGTCACAAACTCACCCCGCTGCTGTCTCTCCTGGTGCCTAGATCAGATCTCCGTCAAGAAAGAATTTTTTAATCAAATAGAAATGAAAAAAATCTAGGGGGTTAAATAAAAGCACACCTAACAAGAAAGTTTATAGCTCTAATTGCCTGCACTTTAAAAAGATCAAGAAATATCTCATTAATATTTTAGAGATATACCTGAAAGTCTTCAAAAAAAACATAGCAACTAAGACCTGCAAAGAAAGCATAGGGGAAAAAGTATTCAAGATCAAGACTGAAGTTTGTAGGAGGAAGGGAAGCCACTTGTTGGTTCCCGGCTGCCCAGCTAGCTTAGACCCAAAAAATCACAAAGAAACTGTATTAATTAAATCATTGCTTGGCCCATTAGCTGTAGTTGCTTTTTTTTGTTGTTGTTGTTTTTTTTAATTAATATTTCCACCTGCTCCCCATTTCCCATTTCTCTCCCCTCCTCCCAAATATTGCCCCCTCCCTCCACTCCCCTCCCCCTATCCCCACTCCTCTTCTCCACCCCTCACACCATTCCCACTCCCTCTCGATACTGAAGAGCAGTCCAAATTCTCTGCCCTGCAGGAAGACGAAGGTCTTCTATCTATGTCCAGGAAGGTGAGCATCTAAACAGGCTAAGCTCCCACAAAGCCAGTTCATGTATTAGGATCGAAACCTAGTGCCATTGCCCTTGGCTTCTCATCAGCCTTCATTGTCCGCTATGCTCAGAGATTCCAGTTTCAACCCATGCTTATTCAGTCCCAGACGAGCTGGCCTTGGTGGGCTCCCAATACATCAGATCGACTGTCACAGTGGGTGGGTGCATCCCTCGTGGTCCTGATTTCCTTGGTCATGTTCTCTCTCCTTCTGCTCCTCATTTGGACCTTAAGAGCTCAGACCGTTGCTCCAAATTGAGTCTCTGTCTCTACCTCGATCCATCGCCAGATGAAGGTTCTAAGGTGATATGTAAGATATTCATCAGTATAGGATAGGGTCATTTCAGATTCCCTCTCCTCAGTTGCCCAAGGTAGCAGCTGGGGACATCTCCCTGGACACCTGCTAACCCCTCTAGAGTCAAGTCTCTTGCCAACCCTAAGATGGCTCCCTTAGTTAGGATATAAACTTCGCTGCTCCTGTATTCACCCTTCCTATATCCCAACCATCCTAATCCCCCGAGATCCTCCCATCCTCCCCTTCTCATGTTTCTCATCCCATTTCCCCTTTGCCCCATGCCACCTCACCCATAAGTTCCCAGTTTTAGCCCTGCAATCTTGTCTACTTCCCCTCTTCAGGCGGATGACTATACGATTTTCTTTGGGTTCACTTTCTTATTTAGCTTCTATAGGATCACAAATTATATGCTCAATGTCCTTTATTTATGGCTAGAAACCGATTATGAGTGAGTACATCCCATGTTCCTCTTTTTGGGTCTGGGATACCTCACTCAGGATAGTGTTTTCTATTTCCATCCAATTGCACGCAAAATTCGAGAAGTCATTGTTTTTTACCGCTGAGTAGTACTGTAATATGTATATATTCCACACTTTCTTCATCCATTCCTCCATTGATGGGCATCTAGGTTGTTTCCAGGTTTTGGCTATTACAAACAATGCTGCTATGAACATAGTTGAACAGATACTTTTGTCATTTGATGTGGCATCTCTTGGGTATATTCCCAATAGTGGTATTACTGGATCTTGGGGTAGGTTGATCCCAAATTTCCTGAGAAATCGCCACACTGATTTCCAAAGTGGTTGCACAAGTTTGCATTCCCACCAGCAATGAATGAGTGTGCCCCTTACTCCACAACCTCTCCAGCAAAGGCTATCATTGGTGTTTTTGATTTTAGCCATTCTGAGAGGTGTAAGATGGTATCTCAAAGTTGTTTTAATTTGCATTCCCCTTATCGCTTAAGGAGGTTGAGCATGACCTTAAGTGTCTTTTGGCCATTTGAATTTCTTCTGTTGAGAATTCTCTGTTCAGTTCAGTGCCCCATTTTTTTATTGGGTTAATTAGCATTTTAAAGTCTAGTTTCTTGAGTTCTTTATATATTTTGGAGATCAGACCTTTGTCTGTTGCAGGGTTGGTGAAGATCTTCTCCCAGTCAGTGGGTTGCCTTTTTGTCTTAGTGACAGTGTCCTTTGCTTTACAGAAGCTACTCAGTTTCAGGAGGTCCCATTTATTCAATGTTGTCCTTAATGTCTGTGCTGCTGGGGATAAACGTAGGAAGTGATCTCCTGTACCCATATGTTGTAGAGTACTTCCCACTTTTTCTTCTATCAGGTTCAGTGTGTTCAGACTAATATTGAGGTCTTTAATCCATTTGGACTTGAGTTTTGTGCATGGTGAGAGATATGGATCTATTTTCATTCTTCTACACGTTGACAACCAGTTCTGCCAGCACCATTTGTTGAAGATGCTCTCTTTTTTCCATTGAATACGTTTAGCTCCTTTATCAAAAATTAGGTGTTCATATGTTTGTGGGTTAAAATCAGGGTCTTCTACTCGGTTCCATCGACGGACTTCTCTGTTTTTATGCCAATACCAAGCTGTTTTCAATACTGAGGCTCTGTAATAGAGTTTGAGGTCAGGGATGGTAATGCCTCCAGACGATCCTTTATTATATAAGATTGTTTTGGCTATCCTGGGTTTTTTGTTTCTCCATATAAAGTTGATTATTGTCCTCTCAAGATCTGTGAAGAATTTTGATGGGATTTTAATGGGGATTGCATTGAATCTATAAATTGCCCTTGGTAGAATTGCCATTTTTACTATGTTGATCCTCCCAATCCAAGAGCAAGGGAGATCCTTCCATTTTCTGGTATCCTCCTCAATTTCTTTCTTCATAGACTTAAAGTTCTTGTCAAATAGATCCTTCACTTCCTTGGTTAGAGTTACCCCAAGATATTTTATGCTATTTGTGGCTATCGTGAAGGGTGATGCTTCTCTGATTTCCATCTCTGCTTCCTTATCCTTTGTGTATAGGAGGGCAACTGATTTTTTGGAATTGATCTTGTATCCTGCAACGCTACTAAAGGTGTTTATCAGCTGAAGGAGTTCTTTGCTGGAGTTTTGGGGGTCGCTTATGTACACTATCATATCATCTGCAAATAATGAAAGTTTAACTTCTTCCTTTCCAATTTAAATCCCTTTGATCCCTTTATGTTGTCTTATTGCTATTGCTAGAATTTCAAGCACTATATTAAAGAGATATGGAGAGAGTGGACAACCTTGTCGTGTTCCTGATTTTAGTGGAATAGCTTTCAGTTTCTCTCCATTTAATTTGATGTTAGCTGACGGCCTGCTATAAATAGCTTTTATTATACTTAGGTACGACCCTTGTATTCCTAATCTCTCTAAGACCTTTATCATAAAGGGATGTTGAATTTTGTCAAATGTTTTTTCAGCATCTAATGAAATGATCATATGGTTTTTTTCTTTCAGGTTATTTATATGATGGATTACATTGATAGATTTCCGTATGTTGAACCAGCCCTGCATCTCTGGTATAAAGCCTACTTGATCATAATATATAATTTTTCTAATGTGTTCTTGGATTCGGTTTGCCAGTATTTTATTGAGTATTTTTGCGTCGATGTTCATGAGTGAGATTGGCCTGTAGTTCTCTTTCTTGGTTGTGTCTTTGTGTGGTTTTGGTATCAGAGTAACTTCAGCTTCATAAAAGGAATTTGGCAATGACTTCTCTGTTTCTATATTGTGAAAAACATTAAGGAGTATAGATATTAGGTCTTCTTGGAAGTTCTGGTAGAATTCTGCATTGAAGCTGTCTGGACCTGGGCTTTTTTTGATGGGGAGGTCTTTTATAACAACTTCTAATTCTTCGCGACTAACAGGTCTATTTAGATTGTTCACCTGGTCCTGGTTTAACTTTGGTATATTGTACTTATCTAAAAAAGTGTCCATTTCTTTTACATTTTCCAATTTTGTGGCATACAGGTTTTTGTAGTAAGATCTAATGATCCTCTGTGTCTGTGGTTATGTCTCCCTTTTTGTTTCTGATTTTGTTAATTTGCGTATTATCTCTCCACGGTTTGATTAGTTTGGAGAGGGGTTTATCAATTTTATTGATTTTCTCCATGAACCAGCTTTTTGTTTCATTGATTCTTTGGATTGTTTTCTGTGTTTCTATTTTGTTGATTTCAGCCCTCAATTTGATTATTTCCAGTCTTCTACTTCTCCTAGGTGAGTCTGCTTCTTTTTTTTCTAAAGTTTTCAGGTGGGCTATTAAGTCTCCAATGTGTGCTTTCTCCGTTTTCTTTAAGTGGGCACTTAATGCTATGAACTTTCCTCTTAGCACTGCTTTCATAGTGTCCCATAGGTTTGAGTATGTTGAATCTTTGTTTTCATTGAATTCAAGAAAGACTTTAATTTCTTTCTTTATTTCTTCCTTGATCCAGGTGTGGTTCAGTAGTTGACTGTCCAGTTTCCATGAGTTCATAGGATTTCTGGGGATAGCATTGTTGTTGAATTCTAACTTTAATCCATGGTGATCTGATAAGACACAGGTGGTTACCGATAGTTTTTTGTAGCTGTGTAAGTTTGCTTTGTTACCGAGTATGTGGTCTATTTTTGAGAAGGTTCCATGAGCTGCAGAGAAGAAGGTATATTCTTTCTTATTTGAGTGGAATGTTCTATAGATGTCTGTTAAGTCCATTTGATTCATTACCTCCCTTAATCCTCTTATTTCTCTGTTAGGTTTCTGTCTGATTGACCTGTCCATTGGTGAGAGAGGAGTGTTGAAATCTCCTACTATTAGTGTGTGTGGTTTGATGACTGCCTTGAGTTTTAGTAACGTTTCTTTTACATAAGTGGGTGCTTTTATATTAGGGGCATATATATTCAGGATTGAGACTTCATCCTGGTGAATTGTTCCTGTTATGAGTAAAAAATGTCCCTCTCGATCTCTTTTGATTGATTTTAGTTTGAAGTCAACTTTCTTAGAAATTAGTATGGCCACACCTGCTTGTTTCTTAGGTCCGTTTGCTTGATAAACCTTTTCCCAGCCCTTTACTCTGAGTAGATGTCTGTCTTTGTGGTTGAGGTGTGTTTCTTGTAAGCAGCAGAATGTTGGATCCTGTTTTCGTATCCAATCTCTTAGCCTGTGCCTCTTTAAAGGTGAGTTGAGTCCATTGATATTAAGTGATATTAATGACCAGTGGTTGTTAACTCCTGTCATTTTTCCTTTCTTTTTTCTTTCTTTTGGTAGTAGAGTTTGTGTGTGTTCCCTTCTTCAAGTTGTGCTGGTGAAGGGTCATTAGATGTCTGAGTTACTGTGGGCATTGTTGAACTCCTTGGTTTGTGTTTTTCCTTCTATTACTTTCTGTAAGGCTGGATTTGTGGCTATGTATTGTTTAAATTTGTTTTTATCCTTGAAAATTTTGTTTTCTCCATTTATAGTGAACGAAAGCTTGGCTGGGTATAGTAGTCTGGGCGTGCATCCATGGTCTCTTAGTTTCTGCAGTACATCTATCCAGGACCTTCTGGCTTTCATGGTTTCCATAGAGAAATCAGGTGTAAGTCTGATAGGTTTACCTTTATAGGTAACTTGACCTTTTTCCTTTGCAGCTCTTAATATTCTCTCTTTATTCTGTATGTTTTGTGTTTTGATTATTATATGACGAGGAGATTTTTTTTTTGATCCAGTCAATTCGGTGTTCTGTATGCTTCTTGGACCTTCAAAGGAATATCCTTTTTAAGGTTGGGAAAGTTTTCTTCTATAATTTTATTAAATATATTTTCTGGACCATTGAGCTGTACTTCTTCTCCTTCTTCTATCCCTATTATTCTTAGGTTTGGTCTTTTTATTGTGTCCCAGATTTCCTGAATGTTTTGTGATGAGAATTTGTTGGTTATACTGTTTTCTTTGATCAGAATGTTTATTTTCTCTATGGTATCTTCAGTGTCTGAGATTCTTTCTTCTATCTCTTGTAATCTGTTGGTGGTAGTTATCTCTGTAGTTCCTGTTCGTTTATCCAAATTTTCCATCTCCATCCTTCCCTCGGTTTGTGTTTTCTTTATTACTTCCACTTCATTCTTCAAGTCTTGAGCCGTGTCCCTTACCTGTTTGATTACTTTTTCTTGTTTCTCTTGGTTTTCTTGGGTATCTTTGAGAGATTTATTCTTTTCCTCTACCTTTTTGTTTGTAACCTCTAATTGACTATGGCAGTTTTTCATCTCCTGTTTAAGGTCCTCTATTATTTTCATATAATTCACTTTTGAGTCAAATTCTTCTAATTCTTCTGGATTAGGATGTACACTTCTTATTTCGGGATTCCTGGATTCTGGTGATGTCACGTTGCCTTTCAAGTTGTTGGGGGAATTCTTGCATTGGCGCCTGCCCATCTCTTCCTTCAAATGGAGCCAGGAGAGGCCTGGTGTCTTGGACCAGTCTTTGCTGTGACTAACTCTCTGGGTGTATCTCCTCAGTGTAGGGGCAGGAACCATTCCCTTCCAGATGAACTCTTCAACACCAACACAAGGACGCCTGGTATTCCAATGACCCGAGGAAAGAAGGGCGAATGTAAGGGGTAGGGCGGGGTCAAGTAGAACACAGGCGACACTGCAGTATAAGCTGGAGGTGCCTGCGCTCCCTTTCGGGGGTTGCTGAGGCCTGCCCGCTAGGCAGGCACTCACTGCTCTGGTTGGGTAGCCTTAGTGTAGGGGGGTTTGTGCTCTCTACCGGGACAGTCTGTCCCAGGATAGCACACACTCACTCGTCCAGATGGAACTTCTCAGCACCTACACAGGGACTCCTGGTAGCCCAAATGAGCCAGGAACCCAGGGAAGTAGGGGGCAGGCAGAGCAGGTCCAGGAGACCACAGCAGACACTGCAGCCCCAGCAGCAGGGGCCCGCGTTCCCTGGCAGGGACCTTGAGGCCTGCCCTCTAGTCTGGCACTCACTGCTCTGGGTTGGTAGCCTTAGTGAAAGGGTATGAAGCTGTTCCACAGCAAAGAACCTTGCAGACAAGGCAGGCTTGGGGGTGGGGGTGGGGGCACGTGTGTAGGAAAGAAAGCCCTGCAGCAGGAGCTGGGGGAGGGGCGTTTGTGCTCTCTACCGGGACAGTCCGCCCCAGGATAGCACACACTCACCCATCCAGATGGAACTTCTCAGCACCTACACAGGGACTCCTGGTAGCCCCAATGAGCCAGGGACCAAGGGATGCAGGGGGGCAGGCAGAGCAGGTCCAGGAGAGCACAGCAGACACTGCAGCCCCAGCAGCAGGGGCCCGCATTCCCTGGCAGGGACCTTGAGGCCTGCCCTCTAGTCTGGCACTCACTGCTCTGGGTTGGTAGCCTTAGTGAAAGGGTATGAAGCTGTTCCACAGCAAAGAACCTTGCAGACAAGGCAGGCTTGGGGGTGTGGGTGTGGGCTCGGGCGCGTGTGTAGGAAAGAAAGCCCTGCAGCAGGAGCTGGGGGAGGGGCGTTTGTGCTCTCTACCGGGACAGTCCGCCCCAGGATATCACACACTCACCCATCCAGATGGAACTTCTCAGCACCTACACAGGGATTCCTGGTAGCCCCAATGAATGAGCCTGGGACCAAGGGAGGTAGGGGGCAGGTAGAGCAGGTCCAGGAGAGCACAGTAGACACTGCAGCCCCAGCAGCAGGGGCCCGCGTTCCCTGGTGGGGACCTTGAGGCCTGCCCTCTAGTCTGGCACTCACTCTTCTTTTTTTTTTTTTTTATTTTTACTTAAAAATTTCCACCTCCTCGATCCTCCCATTTCCTGCCACGTCGATCCATCCCCCTCTCCCTCCCTCTCCAGTCCAAAAATCAGTCAGGGTTCCCTGCCCTGTGGAAAGTCCAAGGTCCTCCCCCCTCCATCCAGGTCTAGGAAGGTGAGCATCCAAACAGACTAGGCTCCCACAAAGCCAGTACATGCAGTAGGATCAAAACTCAGTGCCATTGTCCTTGGCTTCTCAGTCAGCCATCCTTGTCAGCCACGTTCAGAGACTCTGGTTTGATCACATGCTCCATCAGTCCCAGTCCAGCTGGCCTTGGTGAGCTCCCATTAGATCAGCTCCACCGTCTCAGTGGGTAGGTGCACCTCTCGCGGTCCTGACTTCCCTGCTCACGTTCTCCCTCCTTCTCCTCCTCATTTGGACCTTGGAAGATCAGTCCAGTGCTGCAGTGTGGGTCTCTGTCTCTAGCTTAATTCATCGCCAGGTGAAGCTTCTATGGTGATATGCAAGATATTCATCAGTTTGGCTATAGGATAGGGCCATTTCAGCCTCCCTCTCCTCAGCTGCCCAAGGATCTAGCTGGGGACATGTCCATGGAAACTTGGGGACACCTCTAGAGTCAAGTCTCTTACCAACCCTAAAATGGCTCCCTTAATAAGATATATACTTCCCTGCTCCCATATCCACCCTTCCTCCATCCCAACCATCCCAATCCCCCAAGCTCGCCAAATCCCCCCTTCTCACTTTTCTCTCCCCATCTCCCCTTTCCCCCATCCCACCCACACCCAAAAGTTTCCAATATTTGCCTGGCAATCTTGTCTCCTTCCAATATCCAGGAGGATAACTATATGTTTTTCTTTGGATTTACCTTCTTATTTAGCTTCTCTAGGATCACGAATTATAGGCTCAATGTCCTTTATTTATGACTAGAATCTACTTATGAGTGAGTACATCCCATATTCATCTTTTTGGGTCTGGGTTACCTCACTCAGGGTAGTGTTTTCTATTTCTATCCATTTGCATGCAAAATTCAAGATATCACTGTTTTTTACCGCTGAGTAATACTCTAATGCATACATATTCCACACTTTCTTTATCCATTCTTCCATTGAGGGGCATCTAGGTTGTTTCCAGGTTCTGGCTATTACAAATAATGCTGCTATGAACATAGTTGAACAAATGCTTTTGTACTATGATAGGGCATCTATTGGGTATACTCCCAAGAGTGGTATTGCTGGATCCTGGGGTAGGCTGATCCCAAATCAACCTGAGAAACTGCCAAATTGACTTCCAAAGTGATTGCACAAGTTCGCATTTCCACCAGCAATGGATGAGTGTTCCCCTTACTCCACATCCTCTCCAGCAAAGGCTATCATTGGTGTTTTTGATTTTAGCCATTCTGACAGGTGTAAGATGGTATCCCAAAGTTGTTTTGATTTGCATTTCCCTGATCTCTAAGGAGGTTGAGCATGACTTTAAGTGTCTTTTGGCCATTTGACTTTCTTCAGTTGAGAATTCTCTGTTCAGTTCAGTGCCCCATTTTTAATTGGGTTAATTAGCATCTTAAAGTCTAGTTTCTTGAGTTCTTTATATATTTTGGGAATCAGACCTTTGTCTGTTGTGGGGTTGGTGAAGATCTTCTCCCAGTCAGTAGGGTGCCTTTTTGTCTTAGTGATAGTGTCCTTTGCTTTACAGAAGCTCTCAGTTTATTCAATGTTGTCCTTATTGTCTGTGCTACTGTGATTATATGTAGGAAGTGGTCTCCTGTGCCCATGTGTTGTAGGGTACTTCCTACTTTCTCTTCTATCAGGTTCAGTGTGTTCAGATTGATATTGAGGTCTTTGATCCATTTGGACTTGAGTTTTGTGCATGGTGATAGATACGGATCTATTTTCATTCTTCTACAGGTTGACATCCAGTTATGCCAGCACCATTTGTTGAAGATGCTTTCTTTCTTCCATTGTATACTTTTAGCTCCTTTGTCGAAAATCAGGTGTTCATAGGTTTGTGGGTTAAAATCTGGGTCTTTGATTCAATTTCATTTGTCAACACCTCTGTTTTTGTGCCAGTACCAAGCTGCTTTCATTACTGTAGCTCTGTAATAGAGTTTGAAATCAGGTATGTTAATGCCTCCAGAAGAACCTTTATTGTATAGAATTGTTTTGGCTATTCTGGATTTTTTTGTTTTTCCATATAAAGTTAATTATTGTTCTCTCAAGGTCTGTGAAGAATTTTGTTGGGATTTTGATGGGGATTGCATTGAATCTATAGATTGCTTTTGGTAGAATTGCCATTTTGACTATGTTGATCCTCCCAATCCAAGAGCAAGGGAGATCCTTCCATTTTCTGGTATCCTCTTCAATTTCTTTCTTCAAAGATTTAAAGTTCTTGTCAAATAGATCTTTCACTTCCTTGGTCAGAGTTACCCCAAGATATTTTATGCTATTTGTGGTTATCGTGAAAGGTGAAGTTTCTCTGATTTCCCTCTCTGTTTCTTTATCCTTTGTGTATAGGAGGGCAACTGATTTTTTGTAGTTTATCTTGTATCCTGCCACATTACTAAAGGTGTTTATTAGCTGTAGGAGTTCTTTGGTGGAGTTTTGGGGTCGCTTATGTATACTATTATATCATCTACAAATAATGAAAGTTTGACTTATTCCTTTCCAATTCAAATCCTCTTGATATTCTATGCTGTCTTATTGTTATTGCTAGAACTTCAAGCACTATATTGACGAATTATGGAGAGAGTGGACAGGCTTGTCTTGTTCCTGATTTTAGTGGGATGGCTTTAACTTTCTCTGCATTTAATTTAATGTTAGCTGTCGGCTTGTTGTGTTTTGTTTTTATTATATTTAGGAATGAACCTTGTATCCCTAGTCTTTCCAAGACCTTTATCATAAAGGGGTGTTGAATTTTGTCAAATGCTTTTTCAGCATCTAATGAAATGATCATATGATTTTTTTCCCTTCAGTTTATTTATATGATGGATTACATTGATAGATTTTCATATGTTGAACCAGCCCTGCCTCTCTGGGATGAAGCCTATTGATCATAATGTATAATTTTTTGGATGTGTTCTTGGATTCAGTTTGCCAATATTTTATTGAGAATTTTTGCATCGATGTTCATGAGTGAAATTGATCTGTAATTCTCTTTCTTGGTGAAGTCTTTGTGTGGTTTTGATATCTGGGTGACTGTAGCTTCATAAAAGGAGTTTGGCAATGATTCTTCTGATACTATTTTGTGAAACACATTAAGGAGTATAGGTATTAGCTCTTCATGGAAGTTCTGGTAGAATTCTGCATTGAAACCTTCTGGTCCAGGGCTTTTTTTGGTAGGGAGGTTTCTGATGACAGCTCCCAATTCCTCGCAACTTACAGGTCTATTTAAACTGTTCACCTGGTCTTGATTTAACTTTGGCATATGGTACAAACTAAAAAAGTGTCCATATCTTTCACATTTTCAATTTTGTGGCATGCAGGCTTTTGTAGTAGGATATAATGATTCACTGAGTTTCCTCTGAGTCTGTGGTTATGTCCCCTTTTTCATTTCTGATCTTGTTAATTTGCATGTTCTTTCACTACCTTTTGATTAGTTTGAATAGGGGTTTGCCAATTTTGATGATTTTCACTAGGAATCAGCTTTTTGTTTCATTGATTCTTTGGATTCTTTTATGTATTTCTATTTTGTTGATTTCAGCCCTCAGTTTGATTATTTCCAGTCTTCTATTCCTCCTGGGTGAATCTGCTTCTTTTTTTTCTAGAACTTTCAGCTGTGTTGTTAAGTCTCTAATGTGTGCTTTCTCCATTTTCTTTATGCGGGCACTTAGTGCTATGAACTTTCTTCTTAGCACTGCTTTCATAGTGTCCCATAGGTTTGGGTATGATGTGTCTTTATTTTCATTTAATTCAAGGAAGACTTTAAATTCTTTCTTATTTCTTCCTTGACCCAGGGGTGGTTCAATAGTCGACTGTTCAATTTCCATGAGTTTGTAGGCTTTCTTGGGTTAGAATTGTTGTTAAATTATAACTTTATTCCATGGTGATCTGATAGTACACAGGTGGTTACTACAGTTTCGTTGTGTCTGTGGATGTTTGCTTTGTTAGTAATTATGTGATCAATTTTTGAGAAGGTTCCATGCAATGCTGAGAAGAAGGTATATTTTTTTTCTGTTTGTGTGGAATGTTCTATAGATCTCTGTTAAGTCCATTTGTTTCATTACATCTCATAGTTCTCTTATTTCTCTGTTAAGTTTCTGTCTGGTTGACCTCTCCATTGGTGAGAACGGAGTGTTGAAATCTCCTACTATTAGAATGTGGGGTTTGATGTATGCTTTGAGTTCTAGCAGTGTTTCTTTTACATAAGTGGTTGTTTTTATATTAGGGGCATAGATATTCAGGATAGAGACTCCCTCCTGATGAATTGTTCCTGTTATGAGTACAAAGTGTCCATCTCCATCTCTTCTGATTGATTTTAGTTTGAAATCAATATTGTTAGATATTAGTATAGCCACACCCACCTGTTTCTTTGGTCCATTTGATTGGAAAACCTTTTCCCATCCCTTTACTCCGAGGTAGTGCCTGTATTTTCGTTTGATGTGTGTTTCTTGTAAACAGCAGAATGTTGGATCGTGATTTGGTATCCATTCTCTTAATCTGTGCCTTTTTATAGGTGAATTGAGTCCATTGATATTAAGTGATATTAGTGACCAGTTGTTGTTAGCTCCCATTATTGTTTTGGTGGTAGAATTTGTGTGTTTCCCTTCTTTGAGTTGTGCTGGTGGAGGGTTGTCAGAAGCTTGTGTTATTATGGGTGTTGTTGGTTTCCTTGGTTTGTGATTTACCTTTTAATATTTTCTGTAAGGCTGGGTTTGTGGCAACGCATTGTTTAAATCTGCTTTTGTCCTGGAATATCATGTTGTCTCCATCGATGGTGAATGCAATATTTGCTGGGTATAGTAGTCTAGGCTTGCATCCATGTTCTCTTAGAGTCTGAAGCATGTCTATCCACGACTTTCTGGCTTTCATGGTTTCCATTGAGAAGTCAGGTGTAATTCTGATAGGTTTACCTTTATATTTTATTTGACCTTTTTCCTTTGTAGCTCTTAATATCTGTTCTTTATTCAGTAGCTTCTGTGTTTTGATTATCATATGGCATGGGGATGCTTTCTTTTGATCCAGTCTATTTGGTGTTCTGTATGCTTCTTGTATCTTCATAGGAATATCCTTCTTTAGGTTATGAAAGTTTTCTTCTATAATTTTGTTAAATATATTTTCTGGGCCTTTGAGCTGTAATTCGTCTCCTTCTTCTACCCCTATTATTTTTAGGTTTTGTCTTTTCACGGTGTCCCAGATTTCCTGGATGTTTTGTGTTAACAATTTATTGGATTTGTTTTGTTCTTTAACCAGTGAGTTTATTTCCTCTATAGTATCTTCAGTGTCTGAGATTCTTTCTTCTATCTCTTGTATTATGTTGGTAATGCTTGTCTCTTGTAGTTCCTGTTTGTTTACCCAGAATTTCCATATCCAGCCTTCCCTCGGATTGTGTTTTCTTCATTACCTCCATTTCATTTTTCAAGTCTTGAACTGTTTCCTTTACCTGTTTGACTGCTTTTTCTTCTTTTTCTTGGGTTTCTTTGTGAGATTTATTCATTTCATCTACTTTTTTGTTTGTCATCTCCATTTCTTTATGGCAGTTTTTCACCTTCTGTTTAAGGTCCTCAATTATTTTCATAAAGTTCTGTTTAAAGTTGATTTCTTCTACTTCTTCTGGAGTTGGGTGTTCAATTCTTCTTGTTTCGGTATCCCTGTATTCTGGTAATGTCATGTTGCCTTTCAGGTTGTTGGAGGAATTCTTGCATTGGTGCCTGCCCATCTCTTCCTTCAAATGGAGCCAAGAGAGTCTTGGTGTCTTTGTCCAGTCTATATTGTGACTGCCTCTCTGGGTGGATCTCCTCAGTGCAGGAGCAGGAACTGTTCCCATCCAGATGGAACTCCTCAGCACTGAAACAGGGATGCCTGGTATCCCAAGGGCACAGTGGACAAAAGCTAGCTCTAGTTTCTTATTGGCTAATTCTTACATATCTATTTAACCCATTTTTATTAATTTGTGTATGGCCACATGGCTGTGGCTTACCAGTTAAAATTTTACCATCTGTCTCCAGCAGGGCTACATAGCATCTCTCTGACTCCGCCCTTCTTCTCCCAGCATTCAACTTAGTTTTCCAGCCTAGTTAAATTCTGTTCTGCAAGCCAGGCATTGGTGGTGCATGCCTTTAATCCCAGCACTTGGGAGGCAGAGGCAGGTGAATATCTGTGAGTTCAAGGCCAGCCTGGTCTACAACAGCTAGTTCCAGGACAGGAACCAAAAGCTACAGAGAAACCCTGTCTCAAAGAATCCAAAAAAAAAAAATCTGTTCTGCAATAGGTCCAAAGTAGTTTCTTTATTCATTAACCAATAAAGGTAATACATAGACAGAAGGACAGCCTACATCATTTCCCCTTTTCTGTTTAAACAAAAAGGAAGGTTTTAACTTTAACATAGTAAAATTACATATAACAAAACAAGTATCAAGCAAAAACTATAGTTACAATATTTATATCTACTTTCTATCTATTTTTCAACTCCATCCAAGAATCCAGAAGGATATAATATTACCTAAGTTAAAAGGAAGTGCATCATAAGCAACTTCCAAAACTCTATAAGTAACAGAGACATCTCACTGCCTGGACAGTTACCCAAAGTTCTTCTGTAATGTTGGGACATTAATCTTCAGCCTACAGGCCCATAGTATCCAGCAGACTTTTCCATGAAGCAGGAAATTTCAAAGACAGTTTTGCCTATATTGGCAGTGTGTCAGTCACTTTCTTCTGTGTCCTGAAGAACATCTTGCAGACTCTTTCATGAATCAGAAACCCAAAAAGATCATCTCATTTTTAGGCAAGCTCAGCATTCATTTCTCTGTGAGTCATGTATGTCCAGTTTATCAAGCAGTCTAGGCAAGAGCAGTTTCTTGTCAAATGGTCAACCAACTCCTTAATGAGCTTCTTTGATGCCAATATTCCTGAAAAGTCCTAAGTTCTTAAACTTTTTAAATGCCATATTATGTAGTCTTTGAATGATATGAAGAACGCCTATCCATCTGGAATATATATATCTGTCCATCTAGAAAATCTAACTAATATGACTGCAAGCTTAATGATTATCTATTAACTTATATTTCTTAGTTATACATTATATTTTTAAATGGATTGCATAATTACAATACCTCAATTAATAGCAGAAATATACACATAACACAATTGACCTTAAATTTGTATCAATAAACCAAGATCCATATCAATGCAAATTATTTATATCTATATCATATTCCCATTCAAATGTAAACAAACATTTATAGACAATATTTAGGAATATGGGCATCATTTTCTCCATAAAGCTTCCTGCTGAGTTTTGGGCATAGTGATTTTGGGGGTGTTTACAGTGACCTTTGGGGCATCTTGTTCCATCAAACCACACCAGTTTGGAAGCAATCCACAGGTTCTCATTCTGTGTGGACACAAGAGAAGAATCTCTTTTCTAAAGCAACATATCCTTAGACCCAAATTTGGAAGTCATGATTCCTTTATAATATTTATGCTGGTTTAGCTTAGCAGCCCATACAAAGAAATGTCTCTCTATACTTAGCTCCTTCACAGTCAAAAAAAAATCAAAGATAACACAATAATATATATAATCCAGACTCTCTGTGAATTTTCCATTTTTATTTGGCTTGTTTTTCTTTACTCCTTTTAATTTATGACTATCTGTACTCTGTCTCTTTAAAGATGTTTTTTAAATGATTTACTTCTTCTCCAACACTCTATACTCTTTTTCTTCTCTCCCCCAAGCCTACATACATTTATCCAACATTGTGACCCATTTAGAGCTCTTTTATATCTGAATCTGTCCTATTGTGAATCTGTAATTGTTTACTGTCCAGGAGCACTTCTTTTTTTTTTTTTTTTTTGGTTTTTCGAGACAGGGTTTCTCTGTGGTTTTGGAGCCTATTCTGGAACTAGCTCTTGTAGACCAGGCTGGTCTCGAACTCACAGAGATCCGCCTGTCTCTGCCTCCTGAGTGCTGGGATTAAAGGCGTGCGCCACCACTGCCTGGCCAGGAGCACTTCTTAAAATTTAAGCTGTGTCATTACTAGGGGTAATACAGTATTTCCTGCTTGTCTTGCCCAATCCAGCATGGCAGAGCCACTGGCTGACTCTGAGAATAATAAACACTGCACACCACCTTACTTCCAGGCACACAGTCAGTCTACCTTGCCATCAAGCAAGTCGCAGCATGCTGCTCACAAACCCCATCCAAATGTTTGGTCTCCCAAAAGAGCCAGCGGTCATGCTGGCAGCATGATGCAGAAGCTGGCATTTCAAAATGGCTACAGCTTTTTTTTTCCTATGGCTGAATCAGGAAAACCTCTCTTAAGGAAGATACAGCATGCAACTACTTCAGGGGGAAAATGCAGCTAAACTTTGTTTTTTTGGTGTCTAGAATTCCTTTTCAAGCTCTCTCAGGTTTTACATGGATTTAGTCCACCACATTGGTGACAATTTGTAGGAGGAAGAAAGGTAGCTGGTTGGTTCCCAACTGCTGGCTTAGACCTGAAATAATCACACAGAAACTGTATTAATTAAATCACTCCTTGGCCCGTTAGCTTTATCGTCTTATTGGCTAACTCTTACATATTAATTTAACCCATTTTTATTCATTTGTGTATGGCCACATGACTGTGGCTTAGTGACTGAAGTTCAGGCATCTGTCTCCAGCAGGGCTACATGGTATCTCTCTGATTCTGCCCTTCTTCTCCCAGCATTCAGCTTAGTTTTCTCACCTAGCTAAGTTCTGCTCTGCTATAGGTCCAAAGCAGTTTCTTTATTAATTAACCAATAAAAGCAACACATAGGCAGAAGGACCTCCCACACCAGAAGTTAATGAAATAGAAACAAAAAATACAAAGAATGAATGCAATGAAGAATTGATTCTTTGAAAACAGTAAGATTGTCCAAGCATTATCAAAGTTAATAATTGATACAAGTTAGTAAAATTACATCTAAGTAAAAACATTCCAATAGACACAGAGGAAATCCAGACCCATAAGTACTGCAGGAGCACATTCTGCTCCGTCTAGCCTGTTCCAGTTGCTAGACTCTCTGTTTCCTGTTTGCAACGAGAAGACTATTGTTTGGGACAGTGATCTGTAAGTTTTTCCCCTCAAATAAATAACCTTTTTATTTTCCATAATTCTTAACTGGTGTGCGATTGTTTTGCGCCTTCACATGGGACTTATTTTAAAAATCAATATTTCATCAAACTAGAAAATCTAAAGAAAAGGATAAATTTCTATATGGATATGGCCTACCAAATATAAGCCCAAATGAAATACATAAATTAAATAGAGCTGTATTATTCAATGAAATAGAAGCAATAATTTAAAATCTCCTAGCTAAAATATAAATATACAAACAAACAAAAACATGAATACAATGAAGAATCATTCCAAACCTGTAAAGAAGGATTAAAACCAATATTCCCCAAATAATTCCACAAAACATAAAAGAATGTTTTGAACTCCTTTTATGAAGCTAGTCACACTGATACCAAAATCATCTGAAGACCCAACAAAGAAGAATATTATACTTCAATTTTTTGATGAGCAAGAACATAGAAATTCTCAATAACATACTTGTACACAGGATTTAAGAACATATAACAGTGATTATCTACAAAGAACTAGACTACCCAATTACATAGATGGAATAAATATAATTATAAACATAATAATTGAATGAATAAATAAATATAATTCACCACATAAATGGACTGAAACAAACCACATGAGCCTCTCAGTGGATACAAAAAAGGCTTTAAAAAAAACATCCCTCCATCCCCAGAACTAAGAGTTCTTGATCTTTTTATTAGCAATATTTTTGGGTTTTAGTTTATAAGGTTCTTTTTAAATTTTCAATTTTGAATTTATAATATAATTTCATTTATCCTTTCTCTTTGGATATCATACAATATATATTACATTTAAAATTCTTCACTCAACTACTCCAAAATTTATACCACTTCTTGTAGTGCAATAGTTTTCTCCAAGACTGAAACATTCCATCCTGCCAGGAAACACTTTAAGCAAGAAGGTAAACAACTAACCCCTTTTCTCCCAGAGTAAACAAGCCAAGGTGCAAATAAAATTGACAGCAGACCAGAATTAGAAACCAGCCTCAAAGAAGTAGAAGCAAGCTTCAAAGAAGTTTAGATGAAATGAGGCTCTTGGAAGGTTCACTCTCCAACTGCCTGAACACTGTGCAGTATGCTCCAGGTTTCTGTCTTTTGTGAGCTCGCACAAGTGATGAGGTGGACTTTCATGAGTTTTTTGGGTAATTTATCCTCAGGTAAGTAAACCCTCATACTCACCTGTCCATAACCCCAATAAAAATCATTGGTTTGTCAAATTGAATATTGGTGGTACTGTATTTTGGTCTGTCATGGGTTCTGTCTACCTGGTGATGGAGTCTAACTTTAACATATATGTCTTGCAATTGTCTTAATCATTAAACAGAGTAAGCAAGTTTAATTACAAAAGCAGAAATAGCTATTAGTCTTATGACCCATTACCTTGCTAGAAAAGCAAATTTTACAAGATCTTTCGTTTAAGTATAGTCTTCACATTTTCTGGGGTGAAAGGGGAAGTGGGTTGCTACGGTACAACCTGTACAAGCTAGGGGCTTACATGTCAGAGGCACCTTTTGCTTTTTGGCCTCTCAAGCACAGTGAGTCTAAATGTAATGTTTACCATCATAGGAGAGGCTGTGTGCATGTTCTTGAAACCACTGTGAGTTGATAAGTGCACCTGCTCTGTGGTATCCAGAAAATATCATTTCTGTGTCATGCAACACCTCTAGCTTAACTGCCTTGCTTCCCTCTCTTCTGTGCTGACCCTTAAGCCTTTGGAGGAGACAATATGATAGAGATGTACCATTTATGACTGAGTACATGAAAGTCTAATTCTCTACTCATTGGCAGTGTGTTGGTCTCTGTGTTATTTATTGTCTATTACAAATGAGGCTTTGGCCAGCACAGCCTGTTTGGGCACTGGGATGAGGTAATGAGGGGAACTGGGTGGGCTGGAGTTCCTTTGTTTCAATAGACTGCCTGCAGCAAGGTAGGCCTTTTGTCAGTGAGGTCCCTGGCAAGCAAGGGGCCCTGATCCTGTTGCAGAAGACCCATCAGAGGGTCGAGTGTGTTCTTGACCCATGGCAGGAGCCCGTAAATGGAGCACAGATATTGCCCGACCCCTTTAACTCCCTGGTTATTCTGCAGGGTCTGCTCCCCTTTGCTATGGCCTCTCTCTTCCTAACCCATCCCAGCTTGCACCCAGGAAACCCCTCGCTTCTTCCTCCCTTTCTTGGGGCCATAAGATTCACCAGTTCAGCCTATTTGGGTGCTGGGATGGAGAGGTGAGGGCAATGGGGCAGGCTGGAGTTCCTTTGTTTCAATAGCCTGCCTGCAGCAAGGTAGGCCTTTTGTCAGCGAGGTCCCTGGCCAGAAAGGGAACCTGGTCCTGTTCTGGAAGATCCATCAGATAGCATCTGAAGGAAGAGATGGGCAGGCGCCAAGGCAAAAATTCCTCCACCAATCTGAAAAGCAACATGAGAACACCAGAACACAGTGATCTTACAAGAGAAGGACTTGAACACCCTAATCCAGAAGAAGTTGAAAAAATTGACATTATGAAAGAGATAGAGTCCCTTAAATAGGATGTGAAAAACTCCTATTTAAATGGATGAGAAGTTTAACAAAAAGTTTGAAGAAATGAGTAAATCCGTAAATGATACCCTGGGAAACCAAGAAAAAACAATCATATAGGTAAAGGAAATAGTTAAAGAATTAAAAACTGAAATGGAGGTAAGGAAGAAAACACAAAAAGAGGGCTGGTTGGATGTGGAAAATCTAGGTAAATGAACAGAGACTACAGAAACAAGCATAACCAATACAATACAAGAGATAGAAGAATCTCATATGCTGAAGACACCATAGAGAAAATAAATGCACTGATCAAAGAAAACAGCAAGTACAACAAATTCTCATCACAAAACATTCAGGAAATATGGGACACAATAAAAAGACCAAACCTAAGAATAAGAGGGATAGAAAAAGGACAAGAATTACAGCTCAAAGGCCCAGAAAATATATTCAACAAAATTATGGAAGAAAACTTTCCCAACATAAAGAAAGATATTCCTATGAATGTTCAAGAAGCATACAGAACATCAAATAGGCTGGATCAAAAAAAAAATCCTCTTGCCGTATAATAATCAAAACACAAAACATACAGATTAAAGAAAAAATGTTAAGAGCTGCAAAGGAAAAAGGTCAAGTAACTTATAAAGGTAAACCTATCAGACTTACACCAGACGTCTCTATGGAAACCATGAAAGCCAGAAGGTCCTGGATAGAGGAACTGCAGAAACTAAGAGACCATGGATGTGAGCCCAGACTACTATATCCAGCCAAGCTATCATTCACTATCAATGGAGAAAACAAAATATTCCAGGATAAGAACAAATTTAAACAATTTGTAACCAAAAGTTTAGCCTTACAGAGAGTAATAGAAGGAAAATCACAACCCAAGGAAACCAACATTGCCAACACTGCTTACAATAACTCAGACATCTATTGACCCTTCACCAGCACAACTCAAAGAAGGGAAACACACAAAGTCTACTACCAAAATAAATAAATAATAATAACCAGAGTCAACAACCATTGGTCATTAATATCACTTAATATCAATAAACTAAATTCACCCATAATGAGGCACAGGCTCAGAGATTGGATGTGAAAACAGGATCCAACATTCTGCTGTTTACAAGAAATACACCCCAACCACAAAAACAGACATCTACTCAGAGTAAAGGGTTGGGAAAAGGTTTTTCAAGCAAACAGACCAAAGAAACAAGTGGGTGTGGCCATACTAATTTCTAACAAAATTGACTTCAAACTAAAATCAATCAGAAGAGATGGAGAGGGACATTTTATACTCAAAACAGGAACAATTCATCAGGATGAAGTCTCAATCCTGAATATCTATGCCCCAATATAAAAGCACCCACTTACGTAAAAGAAACATTACTAGAACTCAAGGCAGACATCAAACCACACACACTAATAGTAGGAGACTTCTACACACCTCTCTCACAGATAGACAGGTCAATCAGACAGAAACCTAATAGAGAAATAAGAGAACTAATGGAGGTAATGAATCAAATGGACTTAACAGATATCTATAGAACATTCCATCCAAATAGGAAAGAATATATCTTCTTCTCTGCAGTTCATGGAACCTTCTCGGAAATTGACCTCATACTCGGTAACAAAGCAAACTTCCACAGATACAAAAAATATATTAGAAACCACCTGTGTCTTATTGGATCACCATGGATTAAAGTTAGAATTCAACAACAATGCTATCCCCAGAAAGCCTACAAACTCATGGAAACTGAACAGTCAACTCCTGAACCACACCTGGGTCAAGGAAGAAATAAAGAAATAAATTAAAGTCATCCTTGAATTTAATGAAAATAAAGACACAAAGTACTCAAACCTATGGGACACTATGAAAGCAGTGCTAAGAGGAAAGTTCATAGCATTAAGTGCCCACTTAAAGAAAACAGAGAAAGCACACATTGGAGACTTAACAGCACACCTGAAAGCTCTAGAAAAAAAAGAAGCAGACTCATCCAGGAGGAGTACAAGACTGTAAATAACCAAATTGAGGGCTGAAATCAACAAAATAGAAACACAGAAAACAATCCAAAGAATCAATGAAACAAAAAGCTGGTTCCTAGAGAAAATCAACAAGATTGACAAACCCCCATCCAAACTAATCAAAAGGCAGAGAGAGAACACACAAATAAATAAGATCAGAAATGAAAAGGGGGACATAACCACAGATACAGGAAATTCAGAAAATCATTATATCTTACTACAAAAGCCTGTATGCCACAAAATTGGAAAATGTAAAAGAAATTGACATTTTTTGATAAGTACCATATGCCAAAGTTAAAACAAGACCAGGTGAACAATTTAAATAGATAGACCTATAACTTGTGTGGAAATAGAAGCTGTCATAAAAAACCTCCCATTGTAATGTTGAATTTTATCCAAACTTCCAAGAGCTGATCCCCATACTCCTTAATGTTTTTCACATAATAGAATCAGAAGAGTCATTGCCAAACTCTTTTTATGAAGCTACAGTTACCCTGATTCCAACACCACACAAAGACCCAACCAAGAAAGAGAATTACAGACCAATCTCACTCATGAACATCGATGCAAAAATTCTCAATAAAATTCTGGCAAACTGAATCCAAGAACACATTTAAAAAAATTATACATTATGATCAAGTAGACTTCATCCCAGAAATGCAGGACTGGTTCAACATATGAAAATCTATCCATGTAATCCATCACAAAAAAAATAAGCTGAAAAAAAACATATGATCATTTCATTAGATGCTGAAAAAACATTTAACAAAATCCAACACCTCTTTATGATAAAGGTTTTGGAGAGGTTAGGGATATAAGGATCATAACTAAATATAATAAAAGCAATATATAGCAAGCCAACAGCTAATATCAAATTTAATGTAGAGAAACTCAAAGCCATTCCACTAAAATCAGGAACAAGACAAGGCTGTCCACTTTCTCCATACCTGTTCAGTATAGTGCTTGAAGTTCTAGCAATAGCAATAAGAAAACATAAAGAGTTCAAGGGAATTCGAATTAGAAAGGAAGAAGTCAAACTTTCATTATTTGCAGATGATATGTAGTGTACATTAGTGACCACAAAAACTCTACCAAAGAACTCCTACAGCTGATAAATAACTTCAGTGATGTGGCAGGTTAGAAGATCAAATCAAAAAAATCAGTTGCCCTCCTATACACAAAGGATAAAGAAACAGAGAGGGAAATCAGAGAAACTTCACCTTTTACGATAACCACAAATAGCATAAAGTATCTTGGGGTAACTCTAACCAAGGAAGTGAAAGATCTATTTGACAAGAACTTTAAATCTTTGAAGAAAGAAATTAAAGAAAACAACAGAAAATGGAAGGATCTCCCTTGCTCTTGGATTGGGAGGATCAACATACTCAAAAATGGCAATTCTACCAAAAGCAATCTATAGATTCAATGCAATCCCCATCAAAATCCCAACAAAATTCTTCACAGACCTTGAGAGAACAATAATCAACTTTATATGGTAAATCAAAAAACCCAGGATAGCCAAAACAATTCTATACAATAAAGGTTCTTCTGGAGGCATTAACATACCTGATTTCAAACTCTATTTCAGAGCTACAGTAATGAAAGCAGCTTGGTACTGGCACAAAAACAGAGATGTTGACAAATGAAATTGAATCAAAGACCCAGATTTTAACCCACAAACCTATGAACACCTGATTTTCGACAAAGGAGCTAAAAGTATACAATGGAAGAAAGAAAGCATCTTCAACAAATGGTGCTGGCATAACTGGATGTCAACCTGTAGAAGAATGAAAATAGACCATATCTATCACCATGCATAAAACTCAAGTCCAAATGGATCAAAGACCTCAATATCAATCTGAACACACTGAACCTGATAGAAGAGAAAATGGGAAGTACCCTACAACACATGGGCACAGGACACCACTTCCTACATATAATGCTGTCCAGCAGCACAGACATTAAGGGCAACATTGAATAAACTGAGAAGCTTCTGTAAAGCAAAGGACACTATCACTAAGACAAAAAGGTAACCTACTGACTGGGAGAAGATCTTCACCAACCCCACAACAGACAAAGGTCTGATTTCCAAAATATATAAAGAACTCAAGAAACTAGACTTTAAAATGCTAATTAACCCAATTAAAAAATGGGGCACTGAACTGAACAGAGAATTCTCAACTGAAGAAGGTCAAATGGCCAAAAGACACTTAAAGTCATGCTCAACCTCCTTAGAGATCAAGGAAAGGCAAATCAAAACAACTTTGAGATACCATCTTACACCTGTCAGAATGGCTAAAATCAAAAACACCAATGATAGCCTTTGCTGGAGAGGATGTAGAGTAAGGGGAACACTCATCCATTGCTGGGTGGAATGCAAACTTGTGCAATCACTTTGGAAGTCAATTTGGCAGTTTCTCAGGTTGATTTGGGATCAACCTACCCCAGGATCCAGCAATACCACTCTTGGGAGTATACCCAAGAGATGCCCTATCATACTATAAAAGCATTTGTTCAACTATGTTCATAGCAGCATTATTTGTAATAGCCAGAACCTGGAAACAACCTAGATGCCCCTCAATGGAAGAATGGATAAAGAAAGTGTGGAATATGTAGGCATTAGAGTATTACTCAGTGGTAAAAAACAATGACATCTTGAATTTTGCATGCAAATGGATAGAAATAGAAAATGCTATTCTGAGTGAGGTAACCCAGACAAAAAAAGATGAATATTGTATGTACTCACTCATAAGTGGATTCTAGCCATAAATAAAGGACATTGAACCAATAATTCGTGATCCTAGAAAAACTAAATAAGAAGGTAAACCCAAAGAAAAACATATCTTCCTGGATAATGGAAGTAGTCATGATTGTCAAGCAAATATTGGGAGCTCAGGGGTGGGGCTGGGGTGGGGGTAAGGGGAGATGGGGGGAGAAAAGTGCAAAGGGGAGGATGGGGACAGCTTGGGGGAATTTGATGGTTGGGATGAAGAAAGGGTGGATATGGAGGCAGGGAAGTATACATCTTAATTAAGGGAACCATTTTAGGCTTGGCAAAAGACTTGACTATAGAGGGATTCCTGGGTATCCAAGGAGATGTCCTCAGATAGTGCCTTGTACAGCTGAGGAGAGGGAGCCTGAAATGGCCCTATCCTATAGCCAAACTGATGAATATCTTGCATATCACCATAGAAGCTTCACCTGGCGATGAATTAAGCTAGAGACAGAGACCCACACTGGAGCACCAGACTGAGCTCTCAAGGTCCAAATGAGGGCAGAAGAAAGGAGAACATGAGCAGGGAAGTCAGGACTGCGAGGGGTGCACCCACCACTGAGACGGTGGGGCTTATCTAATGGGAGCTCACCAAGGCCAGCTGGACTGGGACTGATGGAGCATGTGATCAAACTGGACTCTCTGAATGTGGCTGACAAGGATGGCTGACTGAGAAGCCAAGGACAATGACACTGAGTTTTGATCCTACTGCATGTACTGGCTTTGTGGGAGCCTAGTCTGTTTGAATCCTTACCTTCCTAGACCTGGAAGAGGGGGGAGGACCTTGGACTTCCCACAGGACAGGGATCCCTGACTGCTCTTTTTACTGGAGAAGGGGGGAGAGGGGGAGAATGGGAGGGAAATGGGAGGAGGGGAGGAGGTGAAAATTTTTAATAAAATTTTAATAATAAATAAAAGAATATTCCTGATAAGACCTTTATTCCTCAAACACAGGAATAGCCTGCTAAGTTGTTGAATCACCTAGCCGGCAAATCATCAGATTTCGGGCTTCCCTACAAGAAGTTTGGTGTGACTTTCCTATCTGTTTAAGGTGGGCCCTGTGCTAGAGAGAAGAAGACAAATTTATATTATGTCTCCAAGGCTATTTGGTTAAGCATCAGCCAAAACTGAATGACAGTCTCTTGTGTCATTGGTCTTTGAAGCCTCTTTCTATTTAGAATGAAGATGTGTCTATTGAAACTAAAACACCATAATTGGGGCAGAGTCATCTCTTGATGCTCCAAACTTATGTACCATGGGCGTTGTTCTCTGTCCTCCCTATCCTGTCAGGTATAATTAAAACCTCAGTGCTTTGCCCAGACCAAAAAAAAAAAAAAAAAAAAAACAAGAACATGGATATAACAATGGAAGTTTAGAAGTTTACTGGTTCCTTTAGGAAATTGATCATCCTTTTGTGTAAATATTAATATCCAAATAACAAGAATAATAGATAGTGGATGTGTAAGCTTTGAAAGACAAAAATTACTAAAAATAAAAATCAAGACCCTCAACAGTTGTATTGCTGAAGAAACTATGGGATTCTATTTTTTTTAAAAAAATTGAAAACATGTAGAACTTAATGTTTTAGTCAAAAATCATGAATATGTATAGAAAAATAAATTTAAATTATTCTCCAATTCTGGGTGTGTGTTTTATGGTATTATTATTATTATTATTATTGTTGTTGTTGTTGTTGTTGTTGTCTTATATTCTCAACACAGTAGAAGCCTCACAGGGTACTTGATAACAGAATGACTGACATAAAACAATAGTCTATTTAAGTATCTCCAAAATCAAATTCATAACACTGTTCCTATCAGAGCAGATAAAAAATAACATTCAAGGACCACCCACCTTCCCAAGGGCAGGGAACACAGATTACTCTTAGGGATGATGAGGGAGGGGGACTTGATGGAGGAGGGGGAGGGAAATGGGAGGTGGTGGCGGGGAGAAGGCAGAAATCTTTCATAAATAAATAAATTAATTAATTAATTAATTAATTAAAAGATAAAAAAAATAACATTCAACAAGGTTTCAGTCAAGAAGCCAGACTCAGAAATATATGCTATGCTTTCTGTCATATGTGGAGGAAACTTTGTTAAATGTTTACAAATGTGAGTATATTCTGGAGATAAGGAGGGCCTTGTAGGTCATGAAACCAGAAGAGGGAACCATGAAAGGACAGAGATCTCAGCATCGGAGGAGAAAGAGGGAGAAAAAATGATGAATTAAATACATGTGGCAGCATGCAGAGGAGAGGAAGGCCACGGGAAGGGTAGGTGTAGGCGTGGGGGAAGGAATAGTGGGGGAATCAACTGAAGGACAACATGCAGTACATAGGAAATTACCAGGGAAACTTTTATTTGTATACTAATTTTTAAAATCTAATTTGAACAAAAGATTTCAGACAATTGAAGCCAGATGTGACTCTGAATATGAACATCCCATAACTTGTATTATCTGGAAAGTATTTTACCATTTATGTAGGAATTTAAGTAGAAACCCTTCTCCTCCTCCTCTTCCTCTTTCCTCTGCACTCAGGCCTTGGTGAGACAATTGAACTCCCTGCACAAGGGTCCTAGGCATGTCTGCAACCTGCCTGATTTAAAGAGGTAAGAGATGTGATACCAGACATCAAGTCTAGACATGGGTGGAGGCTGAAGAATTGGTACAGCGGGTACACACACAAGTGTGAGGATCTAAGTTCAAGTCCCTAGAATTCATAAAAGCTAGACATACAGAACAAACATCTATAATCACAGCACCATAGGAAAGTGAAGGCAGAAATGGGAGAAACCCTGAAAGTTCTTGTACCAGCTATCCTGGCATATACAGTGCCAAAACAACAGAGACCCTCTTCAAGACAAGGTAAAAGATTAGTACCAATGTTCACAGATGTTTGCACACACTCAGAAGTGAGAAGGGGGAAAGCGAGGGAGGGAGTATAGTAATAAGAGCGGCGGGCTTGCGTCCCCGGCACCCAGCCACCCGCATGGCTAGCTTATGCCCCGAAATAATTACACAGAAACTGTATTCTTTTAATCACTGCCTGGCCCATTAGTTCCAGCCTCTTATTGGCTAGCTCTTACATATTGATCTAACCCATTTCTAATATTCTGTGTAGTTCCACGAGCTGGCTTACCAGGAAAGATCTTAACCTGCGTCTGTCTGGAGTGGGAGAATCATGGCGACTCCCTGACTCGGCTTCTTTCTCCCAGCCTTCTGTTTTGTTTACTCCACCCACATAAGGGTTGGCCTATCAAATGGGCCTAGGCAGTTTCTTTATTAATTAACCAATGAAAGCAACAGATTAATACAAGACCCACCTCCATCATTTCCCCTTTTTCTGTTTTAACAAAAAAGAAAGGGTTTCACTTTAACATAGTAAGATTACATATAGCAAAACAGTTATCAAGCAAGAATTACAGTTACAATATTTATATCTATTTTATCTTTTATCATAACTAAGGAAAACTATAACTATAACTAACCATTCTTCAACTCCATCAAAGACTCCAGAAGGATATAATATTACCTAATTAAACAAGAAATAATAAACTTCAAATTCTAGAAATGACAGAGACATCTCACTGCCTGGACAGTCATCCAAAGTTCCTCTGTACCGTTGGGGCATCCATCTTCGGCCTACAGGCCCATAGTATCCAGCAGACATTTTCATGAAGCAGGAAATTCCAAAGACAGTTCAGTCACTATCTGCTGTGTCCTGCAGAATGTCTCACAGACTCTTTCATGAGTCAGGAACCCCAAAAGACCATCTCACCTTTAGGCAAGTTCAGCAGTCCTCTTTCTGCGGGTTCTTTGTGTCCAGTTTATGCATCATCAGTCCAGGCAAGAGCAGTTTCTTGCCCAAATGGCTATCAAACTCCATAAGGAGCCTCTTCGATGCCCATCTTCATCTTGAAGTATATTGGTGCTGCCAGGAGCAGATGAGTCTCATTGTCATGTAAAGCCCTAAGTTATTAAAACATTAAATGCCATGTTCTATAGTCATTGATAGATATGAAGAATGCCTATCTAGCTGAAATATATCTATGCACATCTAGAAAATCTAACAAACATGACTAAAAGCTTGACAATTATTGATGATTATCCATTAACAACCTATATACATTACATTTTTAAATGAACTATACAATCACAATACCTTAATCAAGATCAGAAATACATATACATATAACAAAATTGACCTTAAAATCCATACCAATGCAAATTATTCATATCTATATTATATCCCCCTTTAAATGTAAAAGAACATTTATAAACAATATTTGGGAACATGGGCACAGTTTTTTTCTCCAAACTGCTTCCTGCTGAATGGGGGCGCTGTATTCAGATCTTTCATGGTGTAACCTGTGTGTCAGGGTCATCTCAGTTAAGTGAAGTAATTTTCTGAAGGTGTTCACAGCAACCTTTCAGGAGGACGTGGTCTATCATACCATATTGGTATAGACGCAATCCAAAGAGTCTCATCCTCTGTGAAAACAAAAGAAGACCCTCTCCAAAACATCATATCCTTAGACCCATATTCTGAAATCATAATACCCTTATATCCATTCTGGTTTAGCTTGGCAGCCCATATAATGAAATGTCTCTCTGCACTTAGCTCCTTTACAGTCAAAAATTTTAAAGAAAACACAATAATACAAAGAATCCAGACTCTCTGTGAATTTTCCATTTTTACATGGCTTATTTTTCTTTATTTCTTTTAATCTATAACTATCTGTACTCTGTCTCTTTAAAGACTTTACCCTTTTTTTTAAGACATTAACTTTATTCTTTATATATATATATATATATATATATATATATATATATATTTCTCTCTCTCAAGCCTACGTACATTCATCCAACAGTGTCTGAATCAGTTCTATTGTGAATCTGTAATTTTTTTACTATCCAGGAGCATTTCTTAAAATGTTAAGCACTTCTTAAAAACTTAAGTTGCACCATGTAGGAGTAATACGGTACCACCTGTGTCCTGCCCAGTGGAAAACTTAACTGCGCTGTTATTACAGTAATTACAGTAGTTCCTGCCTAAGACCAGCACAGTTCAGCTTGGTGGAGCTGAGCCCTCCTGCCTCAGAGCCATTTGGTACCCCTGAGCCATTCACAATTCGAGGCACACAGCAGTCCACATTGCCATCAAGCAAGCCATAGCACTTTACTCCAAATGAACCATTCAAAAGCTCTGTCTCGTCTTTGGGGTGAGTTTCTGACCCGCGGCAGCAGCCCCAGACAGGGAACTCAGAAGTTCCTCATTTCCCCCCCCCCCAATACTTCCAGGGCTCCCTGCAGGGGTTCTACTCCCCCATACTGCCTCTCTCTTCCTATCCCACCCAGCTTGCATCCAGAACCCTCCTCCCCTCTGCCCACCTTCCCTCTTTGGGCACATAACGCCACCCAGCTCAGCATGCCTGGGCGCTGGGGTCGAATCCTCAGGGCAAGTGGGCCGGGCGGGAGTTCGTGTGTGTCAATAACCTGCCTGCACCAAGCAAGGTAGGCGCTTTGTTTACGAACTACCCAACCAGCACAGAGATCTGTTCTTGGAGCCAGGAGAGCCATCTTTGGGCACGGAGATCTGATCTCGGCACCAGGAGAGCCATCACTGGAGCACCAGGAGAGCCATCACTGGGGAGTGCCACCACTGGGAAGGTACATCAGTAGGCAAGGAGACCTGATCCTGTTAAAGAAGATCCATAGGGGAGCACGCAGAGGAAGAGATGGGCAGGCGCCAATGCAAGAATTCACCCAACAATCTGAAAAACAATATGAAACCACCAGAACCCAGTGACCTCAAAACAGGAGGTCATGAACACCTTAATCAAGAAGAAGTAGAAAAAATTGACTTTATGAAAGTGATTGACGCCCTTAAACAGCATGTAAAAAATGCCCTTATAGAAATGGATGAGAAGTATAACAGAAAGTTTGAAGAATTGAGTAAATCAGTGAATGATACTCTAGGGAACCAAGGAAAAACAATCAAACAGATAATGGAAACAGTTCAAGACTTGAAAACTGAAAAGGAGGCAAAGAAGAAAACACAAACAGAGAGCCGGCTGGATGTGGAAAATCTAGGTAAACGAATAGAGACTACAGAAACAAGCAAACCAACAAAATACAAGAGATAGAAGAAAGAATCTCAGATTCTGAAGATACCATAGAGAAAATAAACACGCTGATCACAGAAAACAGCAAGGCCAACAATCTCTCATCACAAAACATTCAGGAAATATGGGACACAATAAAAAGACCAAACCTAAGAATAATAGGAGTAGAAGAAGGGGAAGAAGCGCAGCTCAACGGTCCAGAAAATATATTTAATAAAATTATAGAAGAAACTTTCCCAACCTAAAGAAAGATATACCTACGAAGGTTCAAGAAGCATAGAGAACACCAAATAGGCTGAATCAAAAAAAAAAACATCCCCTTGCCATATAATAATCAAAACACAAAGCATACAGAATAAAGAAAGAATATTAAGAGCTGCAAAGGAAAAAGGCCAAGTTACTTATAAAGGTAAACCTATCAGACTTACACCTGACTTCTCTATGGAAACCATGAAAGCCAGAAGGTCCTGGATAGATGTATTGCAGAAACTAAGAGACCGTGGATGCAAGCACAGACTACTATACCCAGCCAAATTTTCGTTCACTATAAATGGAGAAAACAAAATTTTTCAGGATTAAAACAAATTTAAACAATATGTAGCCACAAATCCAGCCTTACAGAAAGTAATAGAAAGAAAATCACTAACCAAGGAATCCAACAATAACCACAATAACTCAGACATCTAATGACCCTTCACCAGCACAACTCAAAGAAGGGAAACACACTAGCTCTACTACTAAAAAAGTGACCGGAGTTAACAACCACTGGTCATTAATATCACTTAATGTCAATGGACTCAACTCACCTATAAAAAGGCACAGGCTAAGAGATTGGATACGAAAACAGGACCCAACATTCTGCTGTTTACAAGAAACACACCTCAGCCACAAACACAGGCACCTACTCAGAGTAAAGGGTTGGGATAAGGCTTATCAAGCAAATGGACCTAAGAAAAAAATCAGGTGTGGCCATACTAATTTCTAACAAAGTTGACTTCAAACTTAAATCAATCAGAAGAGATGGAGAGGGACATTTTCTACTCATAACAGGAACAGTTCATCAGGATGAAGTCTCAATCCTGAATATCTATGCCCCTAATATAAAAGCACCCACGTACGCAAAAGAAACATTGCTAAAACTGAAGCCAGATATCAAACCGCACACACTAATAGTAGGAGACTTCAACACTCCTCTCTCACCAATGGACAGGTCAATTAGACAGAAACCTAACAGAGAAATAAAGGAATTAATGGAGGTAATGAATCAAATGGACTTAACAGACATCTATAGAATATTCCACCCAAATAGGAGAGAATATACCTTCTTCTCTGCAGCTCATGGAACCTTCTCAAAAATTGACCACATACTCGGTAACAAAGCAAACATCCAGAGTTACAAAAAAATATTAGTAACCACCTGTATCTTATCAGATCACCATGGATTAAAGCTAGAAGTCAACAACAATGCTACCCCCAGAAAGCCTACAAACTCATGGAAACTAAACAGTCAACTACTAAACCATACATGGATTAAGGAAGAAAGAAAGAAAGAAATTAAAGTCTTCCTTGAAGACAATGAAAATAAAGAAACAACATACTCAAACTTATGGGACACTATGAAAGCAGTCCTAAGAGGAAAGTTCATAGCGCTAAGTGCCCACTTAAAGAAAACAGGGAAAGCACACATTGGAAACTTAACAGCCCACCTGAAAGCTCTAAAAAAAAAGAAGCAGACTCACCTAGGAGAAGTAGAAGACTGGAAATAATCAAACTGAGGGCTGAAATCAACAAAATAGAAACACAGAAAACAATTGAAAGAATCAATGAAACAAAAAGCTTGTTCCTGGAGAAAATCAACAACATTGATAAACCCCTATCCAAACTAATCAAACGGCAGAGAGAGAATTTGCAAATTAATAAGATCAGAAATGAAAAGGGGGACATAACCACAGACACAGAGGAAATTCAGAGAATCATTAGATCTTACTACAAAAGGCTGTATGCCACAAAACTGGAAAATGTAAAAGAAATGGACACTTTTTTAGATAAATACCATATACCAATGTTAAACCAGGACCAGGTGAACAACCTAAATAGACCGGTTAGTCGCGAAGAATTAGAAGCTGTTATCAAAAACCTCCCTTCCAAAAAAAGTCCCGGACCAGATGGTTTCAATGCGGAATTCTACCAGATCTTCCAAGAAGACCTAATACCTATACTCCTTAATGTATTTCACAATATAGAAATAGAGGAGTCATTGCCAAATTCCTTTTATGAAGCTACAGTTACCCTGATACCAAAACCACACAAGACCCAACCAAGAAAGAGAATTAGAGGCCAATCTCACTCATGAACATCGACGAAAAATCCTCAACAAAATACTGGCAAACCGAATCCAAGAACACATTAGAAAAATTATCCATTATGATCAAGTAGGCTTCATCCCAGAGATGCAGGGCTGGTTCAACATACATAAATCTATCAATGTAATCCATCATATAAATAAACTGAAAGAAAAAAACCATATCACTGTTTCATTAGATGCTGAAAAATCATTTGACAAAATTCAACATCCCTTTATGATAAAAGTCTTGGAGAGATTATGGATACAAGGGTCATACCTATATATAATTAAAGCTATTTACAGCAAGCCAACAGCTAACATCAAATTAAATGGAGAAAAACTTAAAGCCATCCCACTAAAATCAGAAACACGCCAAGGCTATCGACTCTCTCCATACCTCTTCAATATAGTCCTTGAAGTTTTAGCAATAGCAATAAGGCAACATAAGGGGATCAAGGGGATTCAAATTGGAAAGGAAGAAGTTAAACTTGCATTATTTGCAGATGATATGATAGTGTACATAAATGACCACAAAAACTCCACCAAAGAACTCCTACAGATGATAAACACCTTTAGCAATGTGGCAGGATACAAGATCAACTCCAAAAAATCAGTCGCCCTCTTGTACACAAAGGATATGGAAGCAGAGAGGGAAATAAGAGAATCATCACCTTTCACAATAGACACAAACAGCATAAAATATCTTGGGGTAACTCTAACCAAGGAAGTGAAAGATCTATTTGACAAGAACTTTAAGGCATTAAAGAAAGAAATTGAAGAGGATACCAGAAAATGGAAGAATCTCCCCTGCTCTTGGATTGAGAGGATCAACATAGTAAAAATGGCAATTCTACCAAGGGCAATTTATAGATTCAATGCAATCCCCATCAAGGTCCCATCAAAATTCTTCACAGATCTTGAGAGGACAATAATCAACTTTATATGGAAAAACAAAAAACCCAGGATAGCCAAAACAATCTTATACAATAAAGGAACCTCTGGAGGCATTACCATCCCTGACTTCAAACCCTATTACAGAGCTACAGTAATGAAAACAGCGTGGTACTGGCATAAAAACAGAGAAGTCGACCAATGGAATCGTATAGTAGACACGGGTTTTAACCCACAAACCTATGAAGATCTCATTTTCGATAAAGGAGCTAAAAGTATACAATGGAAGAAAGAGAGCATCTTCAACAAATGGTGCTGGCACAACTGAATGTCAACCTGTAGAAGAATGAAAATAGACCATATCTATCACCATGCACAAAACTCAAGTCCAAATGGATCAAAGACCTCAATATCAATCTGAACACACTGAACCTGATAGAAGAGAAAATGGGAAGTACCCTACAACACATGGGCACAGGAGATTGCTTCCTATGTATAATCCCAACAGCACAGACATTAAGGGCAACATTGAATAAATGGGACCTCCTGAAACTGAGAAGCTTCTGTAAAGCAAAGGACACTGTTACTAAGACAAAAAGGCAGCCTACTGACTGGGAGAAGATCTTCACCAACCCCACAACAGACAAAGGTCTGATCTCCAAAATATATAAAGAACTCAAGAAACTAGATGTTAAAATGCTAAATAACCCAATTAAAAAATGGGGCACTGATTTTAACAGAGAATTCTCAATAGAAGAAGTTCAAATGGCCAAAAGACACTTAAGGTCTTGCTCAACCTCCTTAGCGAGCAGAGAAATGCAAATCAAAACAACTTTGAGATATCATTTTACACCTGTCAGAATGGCTAAAATCAAAAACACCAATGATAGCCTTTGATGGAGAGGTTGTGGAGAAAGGGGTACTCTCATCCATTGCTGGTGGGAATGCAAACTTGTGCAACCACTTTGGAAATCAGTGTGGCGGTTTCTCAGGAAATGTGGGATCAACCTACACCTGGACCCAGCAATAGCACTCTTGGGAATATACCCAAGAGATGCCCTAGCATATGACAAAAGCATTTGTTCAACTATGTTCATAGCAGCATTATTTGTAATAGGTAGAACCTGGAAGCAACCTAGATGTCCTTCAATGGAAGAATGGATGAAGAAAGTGTGGAATATATATACATTAGAGTACTATTCTGCGGTAAAAAACAATGACTTCTCGAATTTTGCATGCAAATGGATGGAAATAGAAAATACTATCCTGAGTGAGGTAACCCAGACCCAAAAAGAAGACCATGGGATGTACTCACTCATAATTGGTTTCTAGCCGTGAATAGGGGCCACTGAGTCTATAATTTGTGATCCTAAAGAAGCTAAATAAGAGGGTGAGCCCAAGGAAAAATATATAGTTATACTCCTGGCTATGGGAAGTAGACAAGGTTGTCGGGGAAAAATTTGGAATCTTGGGGGTGGGGTGGGATGGGGGTAAGGGGAGATGGGGAGAGAAAAGTGTGAAGGAGAGGATGGGGGAACTTGGGGAAATGGGATGATTGGAGATAAAGGAAGGTTGGATAGGTGAGCAGGGAAGCACATATCTTAGTTAAGGGAGCCACCTAAGGGTTGGCAAGAGACTTGAACCTGGAGTGGCTACCTGGTGCCAGGGCAATGTCGCCAGTTATTTCCTTGGGCAGCTGAGGATAGGGAACCTGAAATGACCCTATCCTATAGCAATACTGATGAATATCTTGCATATCACCATAGAACCTTCATCTAGCGATGGATGGAGATAGAGACAGAGGCCCACACTGGAGCACCGGACTGAGCTCCCAAGGTCCTAACGAGGAGCAGAAGGAGGGAGAACATGAGCAAGGAAGGCAGGACCACGAGGGGTGCACCCACCCACTGAGACAGTGGATCTGATCTATTGGGAGCTCACCAAGGCCAGTTGGACTGTGACTGAAAAAGCATGGGATAAAACCGGACTCTCTGAATATGGTGGACAATGAGAGCTAACGAGAGGCCAAAGACAATGACATGGGGTGTTGATCCTACTTCATGTTCTGGCTTTGTGGGAGCCTAGACAGTTTGGATGTTCACCTTCTTAGACCTGGATGGAGTGTGGAGGACCTTGGTCTTTCCACAGGGCAGGGAACCCTGACTGCTCTTGGGGCTGGAGAGGGAGGAGAAGAGGAGTGGGGGGAGGGGGAGAGGGGCAGGAGGAGGGGGAGGGAAATGGGAGGCGGGGAGGAAGCGGAAAATTTTTTTTCAATAAAAAAAATAAATACATAAAAAAAATAAAAAAATAAAATAAAAAAGCTCTGTCTCCCACAGGAGCCAGACAGAGATCGCAATGGCGGCACACCCCAGAAAGCAGGCAATTTTAAAACAGCCAGTTTTTTCCTGCTGCTGAATCAGGACAATTTCTTTGCAGCACGCAACCCATAAACAGCAAAAAGCTGTCTTAAATTCTCTCTCTCTCTCTCTCCTTTTCAAGCCCTCTCAGGTTTTATGTGGGGTTCATTAGCACGTTGGGTGCCACTCTGTAGTAATATGAGCGGCAGGGCTTGCGTCTCCGGCACCCAGCCGCCCACATGGCTAGCTTATGCCCCGAAATAATTACACAGAAACTGTATTCTTTAATCACTGCCTGGCGCATTAGTTCCAGCCTCTTATTGGCTAGCTCTTACATATTGATCTAACCCATTTCTAATATTCTGTGTAGTTCCACGAGCTGGCTTACCAGGAAAGATCTTAACCTGCGTCTGTCTGGAGTGGGAGAATCATGGCGACTCCCTGACTCGGCTTCTTTCTCCCAGCCTTCTGTTTTGTTTACTCCACCCACATAAGGGTTGGCCTATCAAATGGGCCTAGGCAGTTTCTTTATTAATTAACCAATGAAAGCAACAGATTAATACAAGACCCACCTCCATCAAGGGAGGGGAAGACAGAGAGACAGAGAGAGACAGAGACAGAAAGAATGAACAAAAGATGTTTCAGTACCTTGAGTCAGTGTGCTACCTACCACACAGGAGAAATAGCAACCAGAGGAAAGCAGAGACACCCATGGCATTTAGTGCTAACTCCTCTGGCCATAACTGGTGTCTATCATCCCCAGGGTGATAGGCTACTCCCTGTCTCTTCTAGACCCTTAGGGTACTTTGATAACCACTGGTCTTACAATGGCCATGCCAAAGCTTTCTCATGAGAGAAGAGCTGTGAACACAGACAGTGCAGTTGGCTCCCCATCACCTGTGCCCCATGGCTGAGAATTTTGTTCAGATATAAAGGTGTCTGCAATGCTGTGCCTTCCTTCAATGTACTCTCTATTGAACAAGTCCATTTGCTGCCTTGTTTTAGATGATGGTGTCCTCCAATGTTTTTAGCAGTCTAAACCAGTTATCCCCAGCAGGGAGATCAGACTAGGATAAGCTTCTCTGAACTTCCTGGTGCCCTGTGATTTGGTATCCTCTGGTTTCCTGCCTGCTTGGAGTCACACACACACACACATCAGTGGGAACAACTTGAGATTCTGACTCGGCTCGTGTGTCACTCCTTTCTTGTTTATTGGAGTGTTCCCAGTGTGTCCCTAAATCTAAAGCATATGATGCATGCTAGGAGCTCCAGGATGGCATTGCTCATCACTGTAAGAACTGGTACCCAATTCTTTCCCTATCTTTTCCTAGCATCACCGCCAAGGATGGAAAGACCTCAGTCATGCTCTGTTTTCTTCATTCTGACACTATTGGCTTTGGTGAGTTTTGACTTGACCATGAACTGCCCCGATTGCATTATAGTGGACAGCATGCTATTTCCTAACCTTCCCTACTATATCCAGTTATGTACATTAGCCCCAGGATTGCACCTTTTGACATCTTGCTCGAATGTTAAAGACATGACTCAGACACTGGAAAGAGTGCCAAGAGATACAGAGGTGCTTTTCCTTCAGGGAATGGTTTCTTCTCTGCCAGCTAATGCCTTTGAATGCTTCCAATCCCTACAGCTTCTGAGACTGCAGTTGGGTACAATCAATATGACTCCTAGGACTTTTCAAGGACTGGACCAGCTACAGTATCTTTTTTTTTTTTTTTGAGCATCATGCTCCCTGCTGACTGAGTCTGTTCCTCCCTCCAAATTGTTTAGAGACTCTCAGATCCCTCCGTCATCTTTCCTTTCAAGGCTACTGCCTGAATTAAAACCAGAGCATCTACTTGCCAACCAGCCTTAGGCATCTAGCTCTAAGGAACAGCTATCTGACAAAGTTGTAGGAACTGCAAAGGCTCTTCCCAAGACTTTTGCTTGGTTCCTCTCATGCACCCAGTACCAAGGTAGGGGTACCCTTCCTAGAAGTGCTGAATTTATCTTAAAATCTTCAGTTGAAACAGGCTGGTGGCAGAGCCTTGTATGGCCTCAAACTCTATTCCCTAATATTGGGTGGTACCACACTAAGAACATTTGACCTCACAGGATCAGGACTGCTCCACTTGGAGTTACTCTCCCTTGTGGGTACAGGTATATAAAAATTGCCTGAGAGTGCCACAACCTACTCTGAGCTTTGTGCACTTGACCTTGGGAAGAATCAAATACAAAACATCTTGGAGAATGGAGATATCCCAAGTTATAAAGCTCTGGAATTCCTTAGCCTTCATGATAACTATTTGCAGTCACTTCCCATCAGGTTCCTCAGTACTCTACCCCAACTTCAGAGACTCAACCTCTCTATGAATAAGTTGGACCCAGCCTTGGAGCTTCCAAAAGGACAAATTTAAGAGTGCTGGATCTGTCCCACAATCAGCTATATGAAGTACCCCATGGAGTCTTTCCTCCACAGCTCCAGTAGCTCTGGCTGAGTGGTAATAACATCTCTAGTTTATCCAATGAGAGCCTGCACGGACTGAGGTGGCTGAGGACTCTTGAGTTGGAACCAAATTAAAGTACTCAAACCAGGCTGGCTCTCTCATATTCCTGCTCTGACCACCTTGAATCTTTTGGGTACCTACTTAGAGCACATCTCAGGCACACAACTTCAGGGTCCCCAGATGCTGAGACATCTAAAACTGGGTTCTGTGACAGCACTGGGCATCTATCCTCCCTGGTTTCCAATGCTGCTCAGCTTAGAAATATAAGCAAAATTATGCATTCAGTTTATGGTTCTCAGTGGAGAGCCATTTCACTCTTGGAGAACCTTACTTTAGAGACTTCCAGTGTGTTACGGCAACCAGACACAATCACAATCCATTTTCCCTCCCTGCGTCATCTCACCTTGCTTGGCTACAGCCTCCTGTTCTCAACCAGTCAACTCCATAGCTTCTTCCCACAAAGGCTTCCTGTGCTGGAGCACTTCTCTATCTGGTGGGAAAACGACAACGCAGTAGACCTCCATCTATTCGAGATGCCCAGGCTACATGTGCTCGAGCTGGGGGACCTGAATTTTTTCTATGAGTCAAGTACTAAGAAGCTAGAGATGTTCCTGAAGGAGGCGCCTCAGTTACAAGTACTGGCATTGAGCCACCTGAATCTCAGAAACCTCTCTGTATCCAGCTTTAAGAACTTGCACCACCTCAAACTGCTGCTGCTCAACTCTGAGCTGACTCTGGAGATGGACAGTAGCCTCCAGGAGTTGATTCCTCAGATGTCTCCATATGTTTATTTCTCAGATATCACTTTCACCTGCCAGTGTGAAGCTTCCTGGGTGGAGTCTTGGGCTACACAGGCCCCAAACACTTTTGTTTATGGGCTGGAGAAATCCGTCTGCATGGCCAACACTTCTGACTACTCCAACACTCTGCTGTTCTCCTTCCTTGCTGCTCATTGCCCACATGACGCTGAGTTTGGGGGCTTTCTCATCAGTTTCACCCTGGTACTTCTGCTGACCATCCTTCCTCTGGTTAGCTGCCATAGATGGTCCTGGCTTCACTCCCTGCAGACACTCTTTCATGCTTGTTGGTGGAAATTATGTGGACATAAATTCAGAGGCCAATTCAACTATGATGTTTTTCTATCCTACTGTGAGAAAGACGAGGCCTGGGTTCTAGAAGAACTGGTTCCTACTTTGGAGAGACCCCCTCCTGAAGGAGAGGGCTTGAGGTTGTGTCTGCCTGCCAGGGACTTTGTGATTGGAAATGACAGGCTGGAATCCATGATTGCCAGCATACGCCAAAGCAGATCCACCCTCTGTGTGCTCACAGTTCAGGCCTTAGCAAGTCCCTGGTGCAATCTCGAGTTAAGACTGACCACTAACCACTTGGTTGCCAAGCCCGGGACAGCTCAACTCCTGCTGCTGTTTCTGGAGCCCATTGATAGGCAGATGCTTCCTGGCTACCACCGCCTCTCCCAATGGCTCCAAAAGGATTTTGATTTGTCCCAAGGGAAGGTAGAGTGGGACATATTCTGTGAGCAACTAAAGAGAAGGCTCAGGAAAGCTGGACAAGAAAGAGATGATCAAGGACTGTGAGGGATGTTGCTGTGCAGAAGACCCTTTCAGTGGCATAGTGAATCTCTCTCGGCACTGGAGGGCATGCTCACCGAAGGACAAGATGATAAATTTAAAACAATGCATTCATCCCAGTTGGGTAAACAGTCTTTCAAAACACTGGAAAATAGTCATTCAGAAAACAGTTCTGGTACATGTTAGTTTGTTCCAGTACAAGATATTGTTCAACACTCACCACACATATACACATTGGTCTGTGCAATCTTGTGTGCATTTTTCTCAAAGTGGATCTATTGTGTCAGTATTAAATTTAAACTATTCAACTGTGTGGTAAAATACTGTGTAATTCTCTAGGCCAGGTAGGGAATCAAGGAGTCATTTCTAAATTGAAATGGTATTTTTAGTTCATCAAATGTTCAACAGTTAGCTTCTCTAACTCAAGTTTCTCCCACTACAGAATTTCGTTAGTGATATCTGTTGTTTTAAACCTGTATTGTCCATGGGGAAATGAAATCTGAACAGACTAGAAAGTGACTTTCGTCCCCAGCTCCGCTCATGCTCTATTCATCTTGGACATCACACCTAGTTTTCTGTTCTCCATTTATATTGCACATTAGCGCCTAACAAATGTGGGCCACTCTTACCTTCACACACATTTAAAACACTTTCATATATTATAAATTCCAAATAGGTGTACAGTAACAAAAATGGAATGTCATGGACCAACTAAATCCCTTATTTCAGGCATGAATGTGACAAGACATTATTACATAAACAAAAATGTCATTTTTCAGAGGTATTTAGTACTGTGGCAAAAGATAAACATAATATTAGCACAATTTTTAAATGACACTAAGTTCGGACTTGAAATGGATATGTATGTATGTATGTATGATAAAAATGCAATGTGAAGAACAGACTACAAGCGCAAACCATAAAGGGACATAGAGTAGCACTGAAGGAAATGGTTGGTTTGGCTTATGCATCCACATCATCATTCATCACTGAAGGAAGTCAGGACAAGAACGCAAATAAGGCTAGAACCTGAATGCAGGAGCAAATGCATGTGCCATGAAGGAGTGCTGCTTATAGGCTTGCTCATGTCATTGTACATCTGCATTCAAGGGTTCGCTAATAACCACTTGACACTGCCAACGCAGGCCTGTTTCAAAAATCTCCTCTGCCAATGACATTCATCCAAATCTCTTCAATTTAGTCTTCAACAGAGTTTTAGGACAGGGCCAAAAAGCAACCACATTCTTTGCCAAAATTTCATAAGAGCGGTCTCTAGTCACTTGCTGATATTCTTCCCCTGAAACCCCTTGAGCCAAGCCTGCAGAGTCCACATCACACTCAACACTGTTGTCTCCCAAGTTTCTACTAAGATAGGTCATTAAATATCATTTAAAGCATTTAACACTTTATCCAAAGTCTCAAATTCTTCCATATTGCTGCAAACAATAGTATGGTCAAGCCTGTGACAGCAATATCCCACTCCCTGGTACTAACTTTTGTCTTAGTTTCTGTTTTGTAAAAACACACCATGATCAAGGCAACTATTATAAAAGAAATCATTTCATTAGGGGCTTCCTTACGGTTTCAGAGGATTAATCCATTATCATCATGGCAGGAAATGTGGGGGCAGACAGGCAAGCGTGGTGTGGAACTGGTGAAGTAACTGAGAGCTGCATCCTGATCCACAGGCATTATATAGGCAAAGAGAGAGAAAGAAGGAGAGAGAGGGGGGGAGGGAGGGAGGGAGGGAGAGAGGGAGGGAGGGAGAGAGACTGAGCCCGTCAAAAAGCTTTTGAAACCTCAAAGACTATTCCTAGGAGCCCACTTCCTCCAATAAGACCATACCAGTGGAGACCAAGCATGAGCCTACCAGAGCCATTCTTATTGAAAGCACCACAACCTACTACGTGACCCTTTCTAAAACATACATGTTTATGAAAAGGATCTAAATAGAGTCACTACATAATAGGGCAAGCAACGTTCAGCTAGAAATCTTTTGCCACCAAGTAAAACTTTCGGTGCTAAGAATAGGTTACTTTTGTTGAGTTGTTTCACAAATATGTCCTATAGACACCCATCCTGAAACATCACAGGCTATAGACAAGGTGATTGTTTATCTTCCCCAACCAGAAGACAGTTAGGGGCCTAAGCTAAGTCAAGAATTCATAACTAATAAGAAGTTTCCATGTCATGATTTGGGAATTGGTTGGTGGTCCCCCAAAAAAGAAAAATCTGGTATATACCACTACTATGAAAATCAGTTTAACAGTTCCTCAGGAAGATGGGAATCAATGGACCTTGAGACCTGTATAACCCACTCTTGGGTATAGACCCAAAGGACTCTGTATCCTACAAGAGAGACCTTTGTTAAACCATGTTCAGTGCTGCTTTATTCATAACAGACAAAAATTGGGAACAGCCTAAATGTCCTTCAACAGATAAGCAATAAAGAAAATGGTGGTGGTGGTGGTGTGCACCTTTAATCCCAGTATTCGGGAGGCAGAGGCAGGTAAATATCTGTGAGTCCAAGGGCATCCTGGTCTACAGACTGAGTTCCAGGACAGTCAAGACTACACAGAGAAACCCTGTCTCATTATACAAAAAAGGGAAAAAAAGAAAAGAAAACATAGTACATTACACAATGGAATATTAATCAGCCACTGAAAAGAATGAAATCATGGAATTTGCAGGTAAGAGGGTGAGATTAAAAAATAATTATCCCAAGAGAAGTAACCCAGACCCAGAAAGAAAAATATAGTATGTATTTTTCTTATATATTGATATTAGCTGTCAAGTCAATGACAGCTAAACTACAATCTGTATAACCAGAGGTTATATATACAGTAAAGAAGAAGGGGGACAGATAGAAAAGAGGAATAGGATAGATAATTATGGATAGGGGGACTGGAATAAGAAGATCAAGTGTGGAGGAGAAGGAAAGGGGGAAGAGGGAGGGAATATGAGTAGAGACAACTAAAATTAAGGTCCATTTGAGGGATAGTATGGAAATCTAGTACAATAGAAGCTTCTTAAAATATATACATATATGAAGGTGATCTAAATGAAACCAGAGCATAATGGCAGAGACAAAGACCCAACTGAACATCTCTTGGTACCAAATGAAGCTTCCCGCACCAAGAATAGGTATTATCTAATTGAGTTGTTGACCAAAGTTTTCCCATTTAGACTCCCAAACCAGGCTCTTGTCAAGACTACACATTGTTCTCCACAAACTGAAGTCAAGGCCCTACTGCTGAAGACAGCACCTATACAACTCAGTGAACATGGAGAAATCAAACCGGTTCCCACCTTGAGCCTTTACCACTTCATGCTAGCTCTTAGGTACAGGAAGGTACTCTGCATGTTACCAAAGGAGAACTCTCAGTGGCAACCCAGCTACATCCCTCTATCTACAGTGGTGTCCGTCCATCCATCCACTGCTTGAGTGACCAAGAACCTGAGACTAGATAGCCAAGTGACCTAGAATTAAACCAAATACTACTGATCGAGAGAGAGAGAGAGAGAGAGAGAGAGAGAGAGAGAGAGAGAGAGAGAGAGAGAGAAGGGAGTAGCAATAAAATGACCCCTAATGGCATCTTGCTTTGTTCAGATCTGTGACTTGCTCAGCCATCGTCAGAGAAGCTTCCATCTTCAGGAGATGGTGAAAAATACAGAGACTCCCAGGCAGACACTAGGCAGACAGTAAGAGACCATTGGTGTAGGAGGTCCTTCTATATTTGTGTTGATTTCATTGGTTGAATAAAGAAGCTGCCTTGGCCTTTTGATAGGGCAGCCCTTAGGTGGGCAGAGTAGATAGAACAGAATGCTGGGAAGAAGGGAAGTGTGGCAGATGCCATGCTTCTCCTGGCCAAGATGAATGTTGGTTAGACTCATGCTGGTAAGCCACAGTCAAGTTGCAATACATATTAATAGAGATGGGTTAATCAAGATGTGAGAGTTAGCCAATTAGAGGCTAGAACTAATGGGCCAGGCAGTAATTTAATTAATACAATTTCTGTGTGGTTATTTAGAGGGTTAAGCTAGCTGGGCGGTGGGACACAGCCCGCTCCTCATTACTACAGACCATGGAACGTTCAGCTCTAAATGGGATGTCTCCAACAGATCCCTCCCCTCAGGGCCCAAGAACCCTGAGAAAGAGGAGGCAGAAGAGTGTAAGATCCAGAGAGACAGGACACTTAGGGAACAAGACCCTCTAAATCAACATGATAGATGCACATATGAAGACAGACACGGAGCCTGAGGCAACGTGCACGGGACCTGCATAGGTCTGTACCAGGCGATTATCAAGGGGAAAATGCCAACAAGGATATTGGGGAGAAGGGAATCCTTATTTAATGTTAGTGGAGTGGGATTTTAAACTGGTGCAGCCCCTGTAGAAACAGGCACTGAGATTTCTCAAACAGCTAATAATCGACTTCCAGATGATGCACATATACCACTCCAAAGGACTCTGTATCCTACCACAGAGATGCCTACACAAAAACTGTGTTCATTGCTGCTCTAGTCATGACAGCTAGGTGATGTCTATCAACTCATGACTGGGTAGGATATCCATCTGTCACCTGTCCTCCATAGCTTGTGCAGCTGTGTCTTCATTCAGCTGGCTCAGTGGAGGGGCTTGTCTATTTAAAGGTAACATAGCATGCATATAAATATAAATTAAAACATTTTAATATATCAATTTAGGTTAAAAAATAGTTTTTGATTCCCCCTAGGACCTATGTTCTCCCTCAGCATGTTCCCATCCAGGTTAAATTAAATGGGTCAGAAAACAAAATATAAAGTAATGAATGTAGACATGAATTTAGACTGGTAAGGAGAGGGTTGATAAGGAGGGGAGGAAGAAAAGCCATCAACAGTTTACCTACCTGTGAAACCTATACCTTCTAGGTGAAATACACCGACTTGTACTATAGTGGCATGATTGTTTGGGGGCTAACAACTTACTTGTTCCATCAGAAGGAACAAATTCCTCACACTGTACACCTGATCAAACCATGTGTCTGAAGAGTCATAGGTTCTGCGTGAAACCTTCATTTTGTTGTTTTGATAATGGATATGATAGCAAACTATCAAACTTACTTTAAATATTTCTGTTTTTACATATGGACTAGCATTGTTCTCAGTCTGGAGCAGAAGAAACTTCTTCTTTTGCGGAAATGATGACCAGTGCAGTGATTACAAATTTTCAAGGGTCCAAGAATAAGTGATTGTTGAATGTTCCACCCTAACAAGACACACACACACACACACAAAAATGTGTGTGTGTGTGTATTTCCTATAAGGTTCTAGGAACATTATGAATAGGGGGGACATTATAAATAGTAAGACTGGAAGATAAGGAGTGTTGTTAAATGTTATTTTCTGGATATAACATGGCCACTACAATCATGACCCAATGACAACAATAATTGCACAAGATTGGACTTCTCAATGTTCTGTCCTGGAAGAAGAAAGGAGCTCATGAGGCCCCACACTTCCCTGGGCATGTGTTGTCCATTAATGGTGGCCAGAGAAAGAGCATCTTTTTCTTCAGTGGTGTTTCCACTGGTAAGCCGTACATACATACATGTACATACTTGTACATACATACATATGTACATACCGATACATCCCTAGTAAAATGTAGTAAATCAAAAATATCATAAAAGTAGTTTGGAAGAATGGCATCAGAAGTGGAAAGGCAATAAGAGAAGTTAATGAGTGACTGTGGTTTTATACATTTTATACGTGTGTATATGTATAAAATTGTGAAAAGAGGGTGTTAAATGAGTTGTGACAGATTCAGAAACATTTATGACATCAAGATGGCATCATTTATTAATAAGTCAATGGCTTAGAAATGAAGTACAATCTGTTAACAAAAAGAAGAGATATTCATGTTAATAAAATAATGAAGAAATACACTTGAAATTGGCTAAAGACCACTAATAGATCACCAGTGAGCATTAAGTCAGAAAATGGTGAGAATTACAAAAAGCAAAACAGAAGCAGGAAGAACTGTGAAAATTATGTTACCAGAAAGTAGGTGGGGGATGGGGGGATGGGGGTGTGTCTACCAGACTTGATGATATTATCACTAGAGAAATAGGGTTCCTTTTTGAATTTCTCTGTCTTGTTAATAAGGGAGTTTAAGAACAGACTCTAAAAGAAGCTAAACAAAAGCTTTATTAGAGTTTAAAAGGAAATGTCCGGGACAGGCAAGCTATAAATCTCAGCAGTTGCCGGAAGGAGGAGGATGGAGGAAGGAAAAAAAGAGCATGTCCTCCAGAGGTCAACAAGCAGCCAAAAGGCAGACTGACAGCCATGAAGAAAGAGCAGGGAGTCACACTGGGGAAATCGAGCTTCAAAGAGATAGAGGGAAGAAAAGGCAAAGTTATGCTTCTGAGTAACTCAGCAAAGCAGGCAGACTTAGCAAAGCTGCATGGTTGTGGCTTAGTAAGTGACCACATTAAAGACAGGGCTATCTGGGAATGAAAAGCACCTTGTTGTATTAGGGAATAATTATTCTTCCTGACTCTTTGGCATGGATTTAGGGATAACAGCCTTCCTCGGGGGAAGGGGACAGCATTAATTCCTTGCCTGGGTGATTGCCTGAGGCAACTGGATTGACTCTTTTTAGTTAAATTTATTCATTTATTTTACATTCCAAACACAGTTTACCCTCCTTCCTCTCCTTCCACTCCCTCTCCTCTCCTCCCCCAACTCATTCCACTCCTCCTCTGTCTGTTCAAAAGGGGCAGGCATTCCATGGGTGTCAACAAAGCATGACATATCAAGTTGAGGTAGAACTAAGCTCCTCCCCTTGTGTTAAAGCTGGGCAAGGCAACCCATTATGAGGAATAGGTTCCTCGAGGCCAGCCAATGCATTAGGAACAGACCCTACTCCTACTGCTAGAAGGCCCACAAGTAGACCAAGCTACACAACTGTCACACATATGTAGAGGACCTAGGTCGGTCCCGTGCAGGCTCCCTAGCTGTTAACCCAGGGTCTGTGAGCTCCTATGTGCCCAGGTTAGTTGTTTCTGTGTGTTCTCTTGTGAAGACCCTGACCCGCTGGCTCATTCAATCCTCCTCCATCTCCACAGGATTTCTCAAGGTCAACCCAGTTGATTGCCTGGGATCTCTTCATCTGTTTTCATTATTCACTGGATGAAGGCTCTCTGATGACAGAGAACTGCGGTAGTTCCCAGTCTGATTACAGGAGATGGTGAGTTCAGACTGCATATCCACTATTGCCAGGAGTCTTGGCTGAAAAACTGGGTTAATTCTTAAGGGAGTTTACAGTGGTACATCACCAAGAGACAGATTTCACTCCTTGGTCTAGGAGAAAATAATGCAAAAATTACTTATCAAACACCCCATTATCCCAATCAGTAAATGAACAGTTGTCAAAAAGAAGAAACCCAATGACAAAACCTATTTTAAAATATTAACCATCTTTAGCCATCAGGGAAAAGCAAACTAAAACCATTTGTAGATTCCATCTTCCCAATCAGAACAGCTGTGATCAAGAAGACAAGTGACACCAACTGGTAGCAAGCATGTGACTGTGAGGTTTACCAGTTACTCTTCTACTGGTGTGATTGACACCATTATCAAGACAACTTACAGAACAGTTGAATTGGGCTTATAGTTAGAGTCCACGATGGCAGAGAGAAAGGCATGGTGGCCGGCAGCTTGAGCAGCTACTAAGAGCTCACACCTTGATCCACAAACGGGGCCAGAGAGAGTACACTGGCAATTGTTGGCAGCTTTTAAAAATTCAATCCTGCCTCCCCCACCAAGTGACACAATGCCTTAACAGGCCCATACCTCCTACTCCCTCCAAAACAGTCTCCAACTAAGGACCAAGTATTCAAATATATGAGCACAGGAATGGGGACAGGATTCTTATTTAAACCACCACATGGGAGAGAACAGGTTCCCTTTCCGATTCTTAGTCTTATTAATAAAAGAATTTAGAAACAGAAACAAACAGAAGTTGAAGAAAAATTATATTTGAGTTTGAAGGAAAAAAACAACAAGAGAGACAAGCTACTTGAAATAGGGAAATGGAGAAATGAGAAAGCCATACTTATGTTCAGCAAGCAATAACATGTTAGAAGGGGTGTTGACTGAGGTTTCTGTCCTGCCTGGTCCCACAGCCGTTCATCCCAAAGAAATACATAGAGGCTTATATTAATTATGAACTGATTGGCCTATTAGTTCAGGCTTCTTATTAACTCTTATAACTTTTATTAGCCCATAATTTGTGTCTGTGTTAGCCAAGTGGCTTAGTACCTTTTTCAGTGAGGCAGTCACATCTTGCTTCCTCTGTATCTGGATGATGACTGTAGACTGACTCTTCTCTTCCAAGAATTCTCCTGTTCTCATCATCCCGCCTCTACTTCCTGCCTTGTTGCCCTTCCTATATTTCCTACCTGACTACTGGCCAATCAGTGTTTATTTAAAATACAAGTGACAGGGTACAGACTATTGTCCCACAGCACTTCCCCGCCCCTTTTTGTCATGGTATCTTAAAGGCTATTGGCTGAAGGAGCGGAAGGAGCTCCCACAGCAGAGGGGACAGAGGCTTCAGAGTAGTGAAAATGCACAGAGTGTCACATAAAGCTTACTTAACCTTTAGCAAGTACAGAAAGAGAGAGACAATAGGGGAGGGTGAGGTAGATAAAACAAAAATTATATTCTCTGAGTTCTGCCTCAGTCAGTGTTCTTTCTCTGTGAAGGTACCATGACAAGGCAACTCATAAAAGGAAGTTTTTCACTGGGGAGTTGCTTGCAGTTTCAGAGGCATAGTCCATTACCATCATGGTAGAGAAAATAGTGACAGGCAGGCATGGTGCTGGAAAAGTAGCTGAGAGCCACATCCTGATCAGCAATCAGAGAGAGGGAGAGAGAGAGGGAAGAGGGAGAGGGAAGAGGGAGAGGGAGAGGGAGAGGGAGAGAGAGAGAGAGAGATTGGGCCTGGCATTGGTTTTTGAAACCTCAAAGGCCACTTTCAGTGGCACATTTCTCCAACAAGGTCACACCTCCTAATCTTTCTAATGCTTCAAGCGTTTCCACTCTCTGGCATCTAAGCATTAAAATATATGAGCTTATGGGGCCATTCTTATTCAAACCTGTTTGATAGAAGCGGATGCATGAGAACTTCTGGAGAGGAAAAGTTCTTCATCTCATTAAGGGGATAATTACTTCTCCTGTCTCCCTTTGAATAGCTTGAAATGTCAGGTCTTTCCCCAGGGTTAGAAACAAAACAAAACAAAAAAGCACAGATACTTTCACCTTTTCATATGGAATAATGAAATTAATGTTTATACTTCTATTAATTTTTTTTAAATTATATATGTGTAGGTGTTTTTGCCTGCATAGATTTCTGTGCACTACAGTGTCATGCCAGCCTCTGCCAGAAGAGGGCAGCAGATCCCTTGGAACTGGAGTGATAGCTAATTGGCGCCACTATGTGGTCCTTGGCAGTCAAAATCAAGTCAGAGGCCCACATTGGACCACCAGACTGATCTCCTAAGGTCCAAATGAGGAGCAGAAGGAAGGAGAACATGAGCAAGGAAGTCAGGACCGCGAGGGGTGCACCCACCCACTGAGACAGTGGGGCTGATCTATTGGGAGCTCACCAAGGCCAGCTAGACTGGGACTGAAAAAGCATGGGATAAAACCGGATTCTCTGAACATGGTGGACAAGGAGGGCTGATGAGAAGCCAAGGACAATGGCACTGGGTTTTGATTCTACTGCATGTACTGGCTTTGTGGGAGCCTAGACAGTTTGGATGCTCACCTTCCTAGACCTGGATGGAGGGGGGAGGACCTTGAACTTCCCACAGGGCAGAGAACTCTGACTGCTCTTTGGACTGGAGAAGGAGGGGGAAAGGAGTGGGGGGAGGGGGAGGGGAATGGGAGAGGGGAGGAGGCAGAAATTTTTTCAATAAAAAAAAGATCAAGTCCCATCTTAAGAGTAGCCACTGCTCTTAACCGCCGAGTCATCTCTCCCACCCTGGTGTTTACATGTATAGCATTACCATGGAGAACAGAAGTAGGCTTCAAAACTTTAATATCTTAAAGTTACTAGTGTCACAGTGCAGAAAAAGAGCAACACTCCCGGTGAAACCACTGTGGAGATCAGAATGAAAGTGAGAGAGCAGATAGGTAGATGCTGGTATTAGGCAGCTAAAAAGGAATGAAGGGATCTCCCAGTGGGATGAGGCCATGAAATCACTCAGTCAAAACTCTGTAACACAGACCAACTTGAATGCTATATCTACTTCCCCACACAGAAAGTATACATAGCCACTGAAACTCAATCCTTTATAGACCTCTCCCCAACAGAGAGAAACTCTTCCATCATTAACTTAGTGAAATTTGTACACATACACACATCTCTCCCCAGAGAATCAACCCATGATAGACAAACAACAATTGCACTAAAGTCCAATTTGGTAAAGCGATGAGTTTCTATTAGGGTTATAACAAGAGTATGGGTAGGGATTATTTACAAGGAGCAGGGGTGACTCATAAGCAGCTAAATCACCAAATTAATTAACTAATTAAAGAATAAAAATAAATGCCCCCAGAATGTTTAATGGCTGGGGCTCTCTGAACATCTTGCACACAACTCGATTATCTGAATATCTTTTCTCTTTGCAGTTCAGCTGGTCCAAAATTCCTCTTATAACAGATGCTAACACCTTTTTATAGTGATGGGGTCAGTCCCTCAATAACTTTCTAACTTTCTGTTATCCATGCTAAATGACCTTTGTTTACCAATTAAGGCTCATAACCTTCCTCGTCTCCTGGAGGAAATGCTTTTGATTTGGAGGAAAATGCCATGCAACAGAGAAATCCATGGTTCTTAGCAGCCCTTAAGGGGCCCAGAATGGTGAATGAAAACAGATCTTCTAGAATTTGAATTCTTTTTTCTCTCTACTTCTTTTGTCTATCTTATATCTTGTTGTTTTAGGCTGGTGAAAACCAGTGACTTCAGGCACTGAAGTAAATATGAAGGTTGGGTGATCTAAGGATCAAATCTCCAAGTGACTTCACAAGCCACTTACCTTTGACTCAGCACTATAATGTTTGTGTTGAGGCAACCTTCTCCATCAGAGCTGCAACATCTCCCCCTGGAAAGCCTTTCCCCTCAGAGCTATAACACTTAGATAACTTCCAGGTATTAAATGAAAATTGGAAAATCTTGTCTGAAGTTCAGTAGAGAAGGCAAGATGCGTTTTCAATCAAATACTTCTGATCGTGCTGTACCACAAGACAGTGTTCTGACCTAGAGAGCAGCCTAGACAAAACAGGAACTCTCTGAGGAATATGCTCCCTGGGCTCCAGGATTCTACAATCAATCAAACAAATGAAATCATCTCCATTTACCGTCCTCTGCCAATGGAGGTCTTTATACTCTTCAGCAGAACGTGTCCTTGGGAAAAAGTTAGCTAAACAGTTAGCTAAAAAGCTGTTTATAGGCAGAGTTCTTACAGACTGCAGAACACAAGGTCAGCTCCTGTGGAGTCTGTCTGCAGTAGAGTTTCTATCGTTGTGATAAAACATCATGATCAAAAGGAATTGTGGAGGAAAGGATTTATTTCATCTCACACTTTCTGTCATCAAAGGCGCTCAAGGCAGGGACCTGGAAGCAAACACTGAAGCAGAAGCCATGGAGGAACATTGCTTACTGGCTTGCTCCTCCTGGTTTGTACAGTCTTCTTTGTTATACACCCAGGCCCACCTGTCCAGAGGTGGCCTTGCCCACAGTGGGATGGCCCTTCCGTGACCATCATCAATAAAGAAACGCCCCACAGATTGGCCTGGAGGCCAACCTTAGAGGGGCATTTTGTCTCTCTGATGACCCTATCCAGGGTCAAGTTGACAAAGCAATCTGACCCTTAAACCATCTAAGCAGGGGACCCTGTCATCTGAATAGAAAAAAGGAAGGCTACCCCAGCAATGGCGAGCGAGCTTGACTCCTTGTCCAAGAGCAGAACTTTCACTATTTTGTTGGTTCAGTCTTGCTAACTGGGTTGAAACCCTTCCCTATGGAACTAAAAGACCTCTAAAAAGTTAAAATGCTAATCTCAAAAACAATTCCCAGATTTAGGTTTCCCCTCAAAAGACTATCCAGAAGCAAATATCCCTTTTTAAGGTAGTTATCACCTAAGATGTCTTCAAGGCACTGAACACACATCACCACTCGCCTTGTGCCTGTAACCACACTCTTTAATAAAGTTAGAAAAAAATAAATGATATTATTAAAAATTTCCTCAATATTTACTAGCTTCTAGGAAAGAGAGAGACAGTTCCATGCTTGACAGCAATCTCTTACTGTGCACCTGTATGTTAACAGCTACTGTCATGGCTAACTCTATAACTATTGTTTTTAAAATTACTATGCTTAGGGCTCAATGCATTTTCTATGTAAAAGGTTTAACTCTATTTGAGATTATTTCAGGTAAACCTCCTCCCATTCTCCCTTGAATTGGCCACTGAAGTCAGAAACCACCAATTGTGCCAGTCTGTACAGGTTCTACAGCTGACTTGGGAGATAAGGCAGCATGGTGAAAGAACAGGACCCTGCTGGAAGGGACATCTTGCTACCCTAATCGTCCCAGATGCTAACAAGGTTGATGGTGTCCACACCTGAATAGATCACTCCCAGGTCAAGTGGATCGCAGAAGAAGGCAGCCCAGCTCCAGGGAAATGGACCGTCACCAAAACATAATACCGACACGGGATTTTGGACTAATAATGTTGTTTTGCCAGACAATATTGCCTCCTGTTTTCTCCTGGGATCCAAAATGGAAACCTCCACAACTTCCCCAGGTTCCAAGTCTCTATGGGCTTCATTTATTATTTAAAGTTTTATTTTGATATTTTAAAAACTTCTATTCAGAACTATAATTTTTTAATCTAAAACTTAACAGGGATAAAACTGTAAAATCTTAGTCTTATAAAAAGCCACTAACTTGTAAACTGTTACAGATAATTAGGACATGAAAGTTAGCGGCCAGTCACCTTATAAATGATCTTTATTTTTCTTTTTCTGCACTCAGAGCTTTGCTTGTAGCCATGATAGGTTCAAATGTAATTCATTTACAGGGACAAGGTTTTCAAAGGTTAAACCTGAAATAAATACCTAAAACAAATAAAGTTCATTTAAAATCAGGTATACTTAATAGACAATGGTCAGGCTTCTCAGAGGTCTACTGAATATGGAATTTAAAATGTTTAATAAAAAAGACTTCTCATTATAGACAAAAATACCAGATCCTAACAGCAGCCCTAAGGTCTCCTCCATACACAACAATTCCACCTGAATGTGGTGATGCTAAGCAATGGGGAAAACTGCCCCAAGCCTTCACCCACCACTAGAACTCTATCTAAACTGTGGACAATCAGGACACTGAAGAATTGATTGCTCCTCTTTGTCACACCAAGCTAAACCAATCTCTCAAATTCCTCAGCCACAGGAAAGTCTCTGGTCTCTTTTTGTTCTGGCAGCTAAAGGCTGATGCTGCCCTGTATGGCAGTCAAAGAATTGATGTTTGCAGGGGCCAGGGCCAAGAGAAAAACGCCCTCCCCTGGCTTGACTTAGAGTCCCTGAGCCTTGGAAATCCCCTCCCCCATGACTCAATATTATCAACAACAACAAAAATAAACATCAGTCATACTGTACTCTTCCAGTAGCTCAGTGCACGTGCTCCGAGAACCCCATGAAATCCATCCCTTTTATGGAGTCCTCTGTTGCCTCTCTTCCTGTTCATAAGCAGCCACTGTTCTGTGCTTCTCCCCCAGTAAACCTCTCATGTGAGGTTGTTGCATGGTGTAACTTTATGGTTTTCCTTGACTCGGGACTGCCAAGAAGCCCTTGTGCTAGAATGACCCTTACAATGCTGTCCTGTGTGACTGCTGAGGACTGAAAGCATCCCACCTCTATCGAGATTACCAGATTACTGAGTTTGCCAAAAAGAAGCCTAGGTAACCATCCATGTATGGGAGTAAGTTCCTGTCATTTTCAAGATCTCCTGAGTAAACTGGGAGCATGGGGACCATGGGAGAGGGTTGAAGGGGAGGGGAGAAGAAGAAAGGGGAACGAAGAAAACTATACAGCTCAATAAAAAGAATAAAAAAAGTCCCTGTCGTTTTAATTGATACAGAAGCCATTTGGTATAAACTCACTGTACACATTTATCCTTCTCAAACCTCTGATGGCTAAGTATAGCTTTTTCATCTGTCCAGCAGCACCTGCCTAGTCAGTACATTTCTCTGTGAAAATCAGGCCTTGCTTTTAACATAGCTGTTAGGTCACCTGAGGAAAAAGGCAAACTCATATGCAGGTTTGCATTATTAACAGGCTTCATCTTAAAAGACAAACAGGTTTCAAATGTAACTTTTTAGCTATTCCTTTATAACTTGCTTTGCAATCACTGCTCTCAGTAATTAACCATTTCTGTATTGTGGTAGGTGATTGGCTGGCTGGGGAAAAATGAGGTTAGTATAAATTGTAATGGTGTAAAAGTAATTTAAGGTATTTAACCAGATAAATATTCCTATCATGCCAACCAATAATCTAAGCTTCCCCACCTAGTGACTGTTCCTGGGGGGGGCAAGTCCAAAGGTAATATTTTCCTTTAAGTTCATAAACTTTAACTTCTGTCTCTAATCTATACCTGTCCCAGCAAATTTCCACTATGCTGACAGACACTGCCAAGGAATCAGCTGCAGATTACAAATTGCTCCAAAGTGACCTACAACACACCATCTCCAAGATGGGTCAGAAAACCAGGTGCTTCTGATGAATGTTTCCCATTGCCTAAATTTCCTCCTGTCCTTTGACCTACATTTCAGCTGAGACTCAGTTACAGAAGATAGAATGCCACCTCTTATCCTCGACAAAGGCAGGAATCTTAGGTCTGTAGGAAACTGTTCCCTTCGACCCAGTCTGGGAGTCATCAAGCAAATGGTTATTAAATCCCAGTATGAACAGGCATCCACCCTGCCTGTTACGATTTTTTAAAAATGCTGCAAGATCCCCCATGGCAGTAGGCGGCAGAAATGCTGTAGGTCCCCAAATGGTGGTAGCAGGCCATGTGGTGGCAGGCAGGGGGCTCGGAGAGCAGACAGTCCCGGGTAGAGAAGGCTCCCAGTCCCTGAGCGGAGGCTGGTCCCAGGCAGGAAGACACATGGCAGTCGGGAGACAGAGACATGGATAGGCAAGACATGCAGAGTGAGGTTGGGTATTTTTTATTCAGGAAGCTATGGAGGGGAAGGTGAAAGGGGAGAAGGGAGATGGGGGGGAGAGAGGGGGAGAGGGAGACAGAGAAGGAGGGAAGAGGAGAAGTGGGGAGAGAGGCAGATACATGGATAGGCACGCCATGCAGAATGAGACCGGATATTTATTCAGAGGGTTATGGAGGGGGAAGGGATAAGGGGAGAGAGAGAGAGAGAGAGAGAGAGAGAGAGAGAGAGAGAGAAGAGGAGAGGAGAGGAGAGGAGAGGAGAGGAGAGGAGAGGAGAGGAGAAGTGGGGAGAGAGGAAGACAGAAAAGAGTGCTCAGGAAGCTGAAGATCAGCCTGCCTCAGTGGATGGGGGAGGGAGTGGGTGTGGCTTGTATGAACAATCATAAAACTGCCCCTGGCTTGACCTAAAGCTCCTGAAATTTGACTCAGGATACAACTCAAAGGCATAATGTGATGGCTAACTTTATGATTAAAAGTTTTAAAATTGACAGAGAGAGTCTCCTTCTGGATTCCTGGAAGCGGGATTGCCATTTTGAACTGAGATAGAGCCTCATCTTACTGTGCAATCTTCATGCATTTGCTGACTTTCTCAGCCTAGCCAGCAGTGTTATCCATCCAGAGAGACAATAATTATTAAACAAAGGATATAGAATGTCCAAGCTGTTAACTACTAATATCTTTGAAGTTGGGGAACAAGAAACTTGTGTCTTAAAACCATAGGAAAGAGAGTCTCATTGTGAGATTCCTGGAGGCAGGATCACCATTTTCAGACTGAGGTCGAGCCCATTTCTTGGTGGTGAGCACAAGACTGCAATGTCAAAGATGAAAGAAACATGGACTGTTTCAGCATGATAGGCTAGCCTCTTGTTTCTAAGCTAAATTTAAAAATCAAAGGCTACTAGAACCAGTGAGATCTCTGTTACAATCCTGATAAACCTCCTTCAAAAGCACTTTTTTCTAATCTTCAGACAAGAAAGGGCCACCCACCCACCCAACCCTGATCTCCCCCAGAGCCAGCAGGCAAGGAAGGGCCGCCTACCTTCTCTGGACCACTGCTTTGCTAGCAAGCAACACCTGTCATGACTGGGACCATGCCCCCTCTTCTACCATGAGGAGCAACCATATGAGCTTAGGTTCCACTGGTACCTGGAGAACTGATCACTGGAGACACAACCCCAACTACACCAATCGAAGTAAAAGGTGAGTAGACCAAGAAAAGAACACACTAAACAACACAAAGAGCAACAAGGCATCCCCAAAAACCAGTGGCTCTACAGCAGCAAGACTTGAACACCCCAACACAAATGAAGCAGAAGACAACTATCTAAAAAATAACATTAGGAAAATGTTTGAGGCTCTTAAAGAGGGAATGAAAAATTCCATCAAAGAAATGGAGGAAAAGACAAACAAAAAAATTGGAAGAAATCAACAAATCCCTTAAAGAAAGGCAAGAAAAAGCAATCAAACAGATGAAAGAAGTGATCCAAGACTTGAAAACTGAAATATAGACAATAAAGAAAACAGAAATTGAGGGAATTCTGGAAATGGAAACTATGGGTAAATAATCAGGAACCACAAAAGCAAACATAAACAGCAGAATACAACAGATGGGAGAAAGAATCTCAGGTAGTGAAGATACGATAGAGAAAATAGATTCATCAGTCAAAGAAAATGGTAAACCTAACAAAAGCTTATGGGACACCATGAAAAGGCCAAACCTGCGAATAATAGGAATAGAAGAAAGAGAAGTCCAACTCAAAGGCACGAAAAATATATTCAACAAAATCATAGAAGAAAACTTTCCCAACCAAAAGAAGGATGTCCCTATGAAGGTACAAGAAGCTTACAGAACACCAAATAGACTGGACCAAAAAGGAAAAAGAAAAAAGTCCCATTGTCACATAATAATCAAAACATTAAACACACAGAATAAAAAAAGAATGATAATCTTGGATTGGGTGTGTATAATGAAAAGAAAAGATTGTTTTCTTTTAAAAATAAATAAAAATTTAAAAAGAAAGAATAATAGGAGCTGCAAAGAAAAAGGCCAAGTAACATATAAATGCAGACCTATTAAAATTACATCTGACTTCTCAATGAAAATAATGAAAGCCAGGAGGTCACAGTCAAGTGTTATATAGACATCAAGAAACCATGGATGCCAGCCCAGACTACTATACCCAGCAAAACTTTCAATCAACATAGATGGACAAAACAAGATATTTCATGACAGAACCAGATTTAAAGAACCTAGCCACAAATTCAGCACTACACAAAGTACTAGAAGGAAAACTCCAATCCCAGTAAGTCAGCATCACTCACAAAAACACGGACAATAGGTGATGTCACATCAGTAAATTCCAAAGAAGGGGAAAGCACACACAATAATATCACCTACAACAAAAGTAAAATGACAGGAACTAACAATCACTGGTCATTAATATCCCTTAATATAAATGGATTCAACTCACCTATAAAAAGACACAGGCTAACAGACTGGATGTGAAAATAGAATCCATCCTGCTGCATACAAGAAACACATCTCAACTTCAAAGACCAACATCACCTCAAAGTAAAAGATTGGGGAAAAATTCCAATCAAATGAAATAAGCTGGTGTAGCTATCCTAATATCTAACAAAATAAATTTCAAACTAAGAACAATCAAAAGAGACAAAGAAGGACATTTCATATATATTACAGGAAAAAATCTATCAAGAGGAAATTTCAATACTGAACATCTATGCCACAAATACGAGGGCACCCTCATATGTAAAAGAAACATTACTAAAGCTTAAATTACATATTAAACCCCACACACTGTTAGTGGGATAATTCAACACCACACTCTCACCACTAGACAGGTCTGCCAGGCAGAAACTTAACAAATAAATAAAGGAACTAACAGGGGTTGGAGAGATGGCTCAGTGGTTAAGAGCATTGCCTGCTCTTCCAAAGGTCCTGAGTTCAATTCCCAGCAACCACATGGTGGCTCACAACCATCTGTAAAGAGGTCTGGTGCCCTCTTCTGGCCTGCAGACATGCACACAGACAGAATATTGTATATATAATAAATAAATAAATATTAAAAAAAAAATAAAGGAACTAACAGACGTTATGATTCAAATGGACTTAACAGACATCTATAGACCATTGCATCCTAACACAAAAGACTATATATGTTTTTCAGCACCCCATGGAACCATCTCAAAAATCGACCACATACTCAGTAACAAAGAAACCTCAACAGATAAAAAAAATCAGAATAACTCCGTATCTCTTACAGTATCACCATGGCTTAAAGTTAGAATTCAACACCACCACTAATTTCAGAAAGCCCACAAAAACATGGAAATTGAATAATGCTCACATGAATCATCAATGAAAATAAAAAAGGAATTAAAGACTTCCAAAAATTCAATGAAAATGACCACACAACAAACCAAAACTTATGGAACACAATGAAAGCAGTCTTAAGAGGAAAATTCATAGCACTAAATTCCTACATAAAGAAGCTGGAGAAATCCCACATAACGAGTTAACATACACCTGAAAGCTATAGAGTAAAAAGAAGCAAACTCACCCAGGAGGACTAGATGACAAGAAATAATCAAATTGAGAGTTGAAATTAACAAAATAAAAACAAAATAATACAAAGAATCAATAAGACAAAGAGTTGATTTTTCAAGAAAATCAACAAAATAGACAAATCTTTACCCAAACTAACCAAAAGACAGAGAGAGAATATCCAGATTAACAAAATCAGAAATGAAAGATATGGATGAAATCCAGAGAATCATCAGGTCAAACTTCAAAAGCCTGTACTCAACAAAATTGGACAACTTAAAGGAAATGGACAATTTTCTGGATAAATATCACTTATCAAATTGAATCAAGACCAGATAAACAAATTGAATAGAGCTGTAACTGCTAAAGAAATAAAAACAGTCATCAAAAGTCTCTTCCCCTCCAAAAAAAAAAGAAAAATCCCAGGATAAGAAGTTTTAGTGCAGAATTCTACAAGATTTTCAAAGAACTAATACCAATATTCCTCAAATTGTTCCACACAATAGAAACAGAAGGAACAGTACCAAACACGTTTTATGAAGCTCAGTTACCCATATACCCAAAGCACACAAAGACATTACTAAGAAAGAGAATTACAGACCAATCTCACTCATGAACATTGATGCAAAACTAATCAATAAAGTACTGGCAATCCAAATCCAAAAACATATCAGAAAATCATCCACCATGACCAAATAGACTTCATCCCAGAGATGTAGGGCTGGTTCAACATACAAAAATCTGTCAATGTAATCCACCATATAAGCAAACTAAAAGAAAAAATAATGTGAACATCTTATTAGATGCTGAAAAACTCTTGGACAAAATTCAATACCCCTTAATGATAAAAGTCTTGGAGACAGCACAGATACAAGGAACACACATAAATATAATAAAGGCAATATACAACAAGCCAACAGCCAACATCAAACTAAATGAAAAGAAACTCAAAGCAATCCCACTGAAATCAGGAACAAGACAAGGCTGTCCATTCACTCTATATCTATTCAATATAGAAATTGAAGTTCTACCTAGAGCAATAAAACAACAAAAAGAGATCGAGGGGATACAAATCAGAAAAGAAGAAATTAAACTCTCACTGTTTGCAGATGATATGATAGTATACTTCTGGAGGCATCACAATCCTGGACTTCAAACTCTAATATACAGCTACAGTAATGAAAACAGCCTACTATTAGCATAAAAACTGACAGGAGAATCAATGGAATCAAATCAAAGACATGAATATCAACCCACGCACCTAACAATACCTCAGCCTCATGTATTTTGAAGCTAAAAATATAAAATGGAAAAAAGAAAACATATTCAGCAAGTGGTACTGGCATAACTGGATATCAACATGTAGAAGAATGCAAATAGATCCATATCTATCCCCATGCACAAAACTCAAGTCCAAGTGGATCAAAGACCACAATATAAAGCCAAGCACACTGAATCTCATAGAAAAGAAAATGAGAAGTACACTTGAACACATTGTCACAAGAAACCACTTCCTAAATATAATACCAGTAGCTAGCACAGACACTGACAGAAACCTTTTGAAACTGAGAAGCTTCTTTAAAGCAAAGGACATGGTCAACAAGACAAAATGGCAGTCTACAGATTGGGAAAAGAACTTCACTAACCCCACATCAGACAGAGGACTAATTTTCAAAATATACAGAGCATTCAAAAAACTTGACATCAAAAGAATAAATAATCCTATAAAAAATGATAGGGTACAGACCTAAACAGAAAACTCTCAAGACACTAATCTCAAAGGACTGAAAGACACTTAAGGAAATGCTTAACATCTTAGCCATTAGAAAAAAATGCAAATCAAACAACTCAGAGAATCCATCTTACACCTGTCAAAATAGCTAAGATCAAAACCACCAATGGTAGCCTATGTGAAGAGGATGTGGAGCAAGGGTAATGCTCCTCCATTGCTGGTGGGAGTGCAAACTTGTACAGCCACTTTGGTGCAAAAGAATAGATCACAAGGTTAACAGCTATTTCTGCTTTTGTTAACTGCATACGTGTGCTTTGTGTATATATTATGGTTTCCAGTTTTGTGTTTTTATGGGAGTTTGAGGGGAATATGGGTTTATATGTGTTTCTTGTATTTTTTCCTTTGACTTTTTTCCCTTATTTTGCTTGTTTGTTTTGTCCTGTTTTATTATTATGCATGTTGGTTTAATTTTATCCTACTTTATTATTATATTTTCTAGATTCTGGTTTATGTTCTAATAAACAGGAGAAAGAAACACTAAAATTTGAGTAGTTAGGGAAATGGAGAGAACCTTGGGGAAAAGAGATTATAATGTCTGAGAAAGAGATCTTCTTTCACGGAGGATATGGAGCCTGAACTGGTCATCTTCGGTAACCAGGCAAGGCGTCTGGTATTGGGACTGGAACATGAACCAGCTACAAGACCATCAACCTACAACCTTTCCTGCCTGCAAGATGTGCTGGGGTAAATATGTCACAGAGCCTGTGGGAATGGCCCAAAAATGACTAGTCTAACTTGAGACCCACACCACAAGTAAAAGTCAATGCTCTACACTGTCTGGATGACCAGGAACTGGAAGTTGGGTGGCCCAGAGACCTAGGATCAGTGCCTAGCCAAGTCATTAGGGAGACTTCTTCCAGCAGCTGAAGGGAGCAGATGCAGAGACCCACCACCAAATACTAGGAGCCCAGGATCCCCACAGAAGAGCGGGAAGATGGATTGTAGAAGCTAGAGGACTCTAGGACAAGGAGACCGTGGCCTACATAATTAACTAAGCAGGACTCATAGGGCTTCACAAAGACTAAAGCAACAAGCATGGGTCGTATATGAATCCATGCTAGGTTCTCTGTAGACATGTTGAAGTTGTTAAACTTGGGATTTTTGTGACACTCTTAACAGTGGGAGAGGGGTGTGGAGATGGAGTTTTCTGTGTCCTAGCAGTCACTCTCAAATAACCATAGAGACTTAATATTAATTATAATTTAAAATTATTATTATAAATGATTGACCAATAGCTTAGGCGTATTACTAACTAGCTCTTATATTTTAAGTTAGTCCATCCTCCCTATTTACTCTCTGCCACATGGTGATACTATAATTAACATGGCACGTTCATCTCACACTCCCTTTGCATCTGGCTGGTGACTCCAGACTCTGCCCTTCTTCCTTCCAGCATTCTCTGAGTGTAACTCTCCTGCCTAACCTTATTCTGTTCAGTTATTGGCCAGTCAATTTGTTTATTAAACCAATAATAGTAAAATGTATTCACAAAGTGTAAAGGAATATTCCACAGCAGGGGTATTTCTGAGTCTTTTGCCTGTTCTTGGGACTCATTCTTTCCTACTGGGTTGCCTCATCCAGCCTTGATATAAGAGTTTGTGCATAGTCTTATTGCACTGTGTTATGTCATGTTTAGTTAGACATCTTTTCTGAAGAGAAATGGAGGAGAAGTGAATGTGGAGGAGAGGTGAAGTTGGGGGAGAAATTGGGAGTAGTGCAGGGAAGGGAGGTTGCAGTCAGGATATATTGTTTGAGAGAACAATAAATAAAAATAAAAAATGCCAAAGCAAAAATAAATAAATAAATACTCTCCTACACACAAAAAAAAAAAGAATTTGTTTTGTGATTGCTGACTATTATTGGCCATGGAGTTTGTTCTGAAGTGTAGTTGGTATTTTTCATTGCTGCTGTATCTGCAATAGCTAAGAAATAGAATCAGTCTACATGTCTTATAGTACAATTAATTTTTATTTAAACAGAAAAGGGAAGGTGATGTGAGATTCCCCTCTGTATGCTGTTAATACCATTGGTTAATAAAGAAACTGTCTTAGGCCTGCACAATGCAGAACTTAGCCAGGTGGGGAAAACTAAACTGAATGCTGGGAGAAAGGAGGCAGAGTCAGAAAGAAGGCTTGTAGCCCTGCCAGAGTCAGACGTGGGAGGGAACCTTGCCAGTAAGCCACAGCCACGTGATGATACACAGATTAATAAAAATTGGTTAAATTAAGATGTAAGAGTTAATCAATAAGAAGCTAGAACTAATGGGCCAAGCAGTGATTTAATTAATGTAGCTTCTGTGTGGTTATTTCAGTCTGGGTGGCTGGGAAGAAATGAGAGATCTCGTATAACAATAGCTTACTTCCAAATATAAATAAATATTGTTTTCTATTTCTTGCAAGTCAAAATCTAGGATGAATAATTTAATGTTTAAAAAATTTAAGGTCTCTATTAGAAGAAACCAAATCCAGATCTCGGCCTTCCGTTTTTGGGATGTGACATCTTCAGCAAATTATTTATCTAAGCATCAATGACTTCATCTATAATATAAGGTACTAGTCTAAAACTAGTTCATGAGTTATAATTATTATTATGGCAATTAAAATTCTTATTCATAGATAGTCATCCTCTCAATAAGTGGCATTTAACAAGCTTTTGATAAATATCGATTGCTAATGTCTTTATGACACACAGGTCAATTGTGAACACAGGTAGATTTTTGGATTCATGTAATAAACTGAGAAATAATTAAATGAAATAGGCTTTCCTTTGAACAGAGAATGTGGCCCAGAAGTTCAGATGAGAGAATCCTTGTTCCAATATGAGAATAAGCATATCAGATATATGAAACAAATTTAACAAAAGAATGATCCCTGTGGTAGTGTCCATCCTCCTAAGGGAATTTCAGCAAAGAGAAGCCTGAATGAAATAAACTGGCTTTGATCCAGCAATAGTGTCACCAGGGACAAGCAAATAACCCAAGTTTTCATTGTTATCCTTCCTGACAAGGGTGGGAGAACATATTCTCCATGTAGAAACAAACAAAAATCCAAATGCATTCCAATTGTAAACACAAGGGACAGAGCTCTGAGATCAGAGGGAATTAAGAAAAGAGACCTGCTCATCTGAACACTGTCCTTATTCTCAGTCAGGGCCTGAGCCCGTGGCCTCAACAAAGAACAGATGTCCCTATTCCATAAATGGAACTTGGAAAGTCTGCGTTATGATTGTGGCATAAAAATGTGAGTTTAAGAAAACCTTTCTACCTAATAGTTCTGGCTTTAAAATGAACCATTACTCACAGCTACAAATGCAAAAGAACAAACTAAAACTAGTTATATTGCTGTCCCTCAGGCTTCTCTGCCATTATAGCTTTGTGATCTTTCTTCTAAATTTCAGCAGTCTCCTCAAAATTAGATTTATGAATTCAGGTAAAACTCCACCTATAGACTAATGTCATTTACATTTTTGTTTCTCTTAGGAAAGAGAGCTAGAATGAGGGTACAATGACGGTTCACTGTGAAGGTTAAGAGTCTGACTCTCTGAGAAGCCAATGTGCATCACTCCCTGTAGTGTGACAGTGAATCTTTGTGTTTATGAGATGGTATTGGTGACCCAAATGTAAAATGCAGCCTTTAGGATGCTCTGCTGGGATCCTTCTTCCTCAGCCTCTAACAGTCCGAAGTCCAAGAGACACAAAGGATAATTCCATTCCAAAGAAGGAAGAACAGAACAGGAGGGTTATTGCTTTTTAAAAATGTCTCCTCTTACTATTTTGAATTTCTTTAATGTCTCCCTTTTATAAATAAAATTTTTATAAATAAAAATGTTTCCGTTTTTATTTCTGATTCTGTTAATTTGGGTCCTCTCTTTCTTTCCTTTGGTTAATTGGGCCAAGGGTCTGTCAATCTTGTTTATCTTCTCAAAGAACAGCTCTTACATTTGTTGATTGATTGAATTGTTTTCTTTGTCTCTATTTCATTGATTTCTGCTCTTTTTATTATTTTTTTCCGTTGACTGGATTTGGATTTGGGTTTTTTTCTTTTTCCAATTTTAAGTTGCATCACTAAGCTATTATACTGTCATCTTTCTAATTTTTTAGTGTAGGCACTTAGAGGTGTAAATTTTCCTCATAGGACAGCTTTCCAGAGTATTTGCTTTGCTGGGTTTCATTTTCATTTATTTCCAGGGAGCTTTTTATGTCCTTCGTGATTTCTGCTTTGACCGTCTTCATTTCAGCTTGAGTTCTCTTCAGTGTTTCTAGTTCCATTCTCAAGTCCTGGATTTCCTTTCTCTCTTCCATCATCATTTTGTTTGTTTTCTTCTTGGACAACAGTCAAGCATTTATTCTACTTAAGTTCTTTTTCCTTAAGTTTACCGAGCCATTTCATTGGGTCTTCTATAAACTCCTTGGATTCTTGGATGAAGTTTATCAGTGAGTGCTCTCTGAAATTCTTGAATTCTTTGATGAAGTTTATCAGTGAGTGCTCTTTGAAATTCTTGAATTCTTTGATGAAGTTTATCAGTGAGTGCTCTTTGAAATTCTTGAATTCTTGGATGAAGTTTATCAGTGAGTGCTCTCTGAAATTCTGTATCCTGAGAGTCACCCAGGAAATTCTCGTTTGCAAGCATTTCTAGAAGACTGGAAAGGACTGACTTGTTCTTTTATATTATTGGTATTTGGGGAATGAGATCTCACATGTGGGTTTCTCTCATTAGTTCTAAGCCTGCTGTGGAGAGAGCAGGTTAAGGCAGAAGAGAAGATGTGCTGGCAGGTTTGGCTAGAGGCTGAAAATAGTTTTAGTTGAATAAAGCCAGATGGGCCGAGGGGCCTGGTGTTGATGTGCTTCCTAGTCCGCATCTAGAATACAGGAACACATCAGATTATATGGAGAGGTCCTGTGGCTTGGCAGTGCTGCTGTGTGTGGCTAGACTAAGACAGGACCTTTGATATGGGACATGGGCTAGATGTGACATTTCGGAGAAGAGGTATGGATAGGAAAAGCAGGAAGACTCGCTGGGCTAGCCTCTGGAGAAGGAGGAGGCAAAAGATCTGACTGGGTGGAGAGGCTGGATGCACTGCAGAAGGGGCCTGTTTGTGGTTGCAGATAGGATAGCTCCTGGCTGAAACCTAGAGGATGACTGATGCATAGAAGGGGCTGGCCAGACCGGGCATGGGTGGGCTTGGAAGAAGGCTTGGAAAGGACATGGAGAAGCACTGGACTGGAGTCTAGATGAAGAGATGGAAAGGACATGGAGAAGCACTGGACTAAAGTCTAGGTGAAGAGATGGAAAGGACATGGGGAAGCACTGGACTGGAGTCTAGATGAGGTAGCATATTGGAATCTTTAACCTCATGTTCTCTCCTCTATGTTGTTTAAATTACATTAGCTTCACAGTGGTGGCACAAGCCATCCAGCACTCAGGAGGAAGAGGCAGGTAGATCTCTGGGAGTTCAAGGTCAACCTGTTCTACACAGTGAGATTCAGGACAGCCAGGGCTACATAGTAAGACCCTATCTCAGAAAACCAAAAATATTCTCATCTTTATAAGTGAATTAAGTGAGAAGCTGAGATATCAGTTTAACTTTTCCCAGATATTCTTCTGAGTTGTCAAGACCAGGGTTTTCCAAGACTGACTATACACTAAGGAATGAGAGAAGAAATATGTTTGTTTTTACATTTATTTTAATTCCAAGAAAAATTTTCAAAAAGGTTTCATAAGACTATTGATATTTACTGTTTTGACTGATCAATGGCTTATTATTGTGAATATAAATATATAAGTTATCTCAACAGCGATACTATTGGAATGTCCAATCAAACAACAAATAGAAAACACCGCTTTGGATACCCTGCCCTTTGGCCAGAATGTGTGTGCTCTTTCTTGAACAGGAGTCAGGAAACATAGTTTCTTAATATGTAATTATCTTCACAGAATAGAAGACAATGACCTCAGCCAGAAACACCTCCCATGCTGTGAGTTACTTCATCCTCTTAGGCTTCCCTTCCCGCAGAGAAATGCAGTTCTTCCTTTTCTCCATATTCTTTATGATTTACATTTTGACTTTGCTTGGAAATATGGCAATTGTATTTGCAGTGCACTGGGATCACCGACTCCACACCCCCATGTACATCCTGCTGGCCAACTTCTCCTTCCTAGAGATCTGCTACGTCAACTCTGATGTGCCCAACATGCTGGCCAACCTTCTCTCCATAACCAAAACCATCTCCTTCACTAGGTGCTTACTCCAGTTGTACTTCTTCTTCTCCTTGGGCACCACCGAATGCTTATTTCTGTCTATCATGGCCTACGACAGGTTCCTGGCAATCTGTCGCCCACTGCACTACCCCACTGTCATGACCATTAGGTTCTGTGGTAGCCTGGTCATATTTTGTTGGGTCTATGGGTTCCTTTGGTTTCTTATCCCAGTGATACTCATCACTCAGCTGCCATTTTGTGGCCCAAATGTGATTGATGACTTTCTTTGTGACCTCAGTCCCTTGCTAGACCTAGCTGCAGTCTGTGCCCCAATCTCAGGCACTGTTCTTATCTGTGGCACTATGAGCTCCCTCCTCATCTTTGCCACATTTTTTTACATTATCGGTTCATATGCTTTAGTGCTGAGGGCTGTAGTATGGATGCCTTCTGCTGCTGGCTCAAAGAAGGCTTTCTCCACCTGTTCATCACACCTGGCTGTGGTAACTCTATTTTATGGCTCAGTCATGATAACATATGTAAGTCCAGGTTCAGGACAAGCAAAGGGCATGCAAAAGTTCATAACGTTGTTCTACTCGGTTTTGACTCCTTTCTTCAACCCCATGATCTACAGCCTCCGAAATAAAGAAATGAAAGATGCCTTGAAAAAAGTTATAGGAGGTTCCTAGGAGGTCTTTGATATTACTGAATTATTTTGAGTGAGTTCAGAGTCCTGGACATGTTCAACAGTTGCCACAGGTTTCATGAATTGCAGAACAGCAATAAACAACATATTTGTACAGCACAACCCTATATGGCAGTGTCTTGAAGCCACTTGTCAGTAATGAGCTGAAAAACTTGCAGGCAGATGTGAACTTTTCAAAGAGAGACTCTTCAAAATTGTAAGTGCCACGCCATCAGCTTAGCTTTTGCCCTGACAGAATTTATTGTATCTCTTATTGCATGTTGCTTATAACATGTCTTTCTTTATTCTCTGTATTACAGTTAGCTTCCCACAGTCTGTTTATGCAGGACTTCTCATCTTCATTAAATTGTAAATTCCTTGAGAACTGGAACTACAATGCTGGTTGCTGTCATTTCAGAAGCCAACACAGCACATAAATGCCATGAAAGTAAATTTAAATAAAGATAAATAAAATGTTACAAGAACAGGCAGGCTGCCTGTGGACTTTCTCTGCTCTCTCTGTTCCCTCAGACCCAGTTCTCAGAGTTGCCCTTAGCACCGCAACAGAACACCAGCTGCAGCCTCCCCTGCCATCTGCCCATATCTCCTATAGATTCCTGCCTCATTGCTGTGTCCCAGTCCCTTGGTTGGGTGGACACCCCCAGCTCTGCCAGAAGACCAGGCTCTGGTCCTGCTTTACTCTTTCCTTTCCCCCAAACCCAATCTTCATGGTCACCCTATGAGCAGAATGACTTCTTTTCCCCCGCCACCAAAAAAAAAAAAAAAAAGAAAAAGAAACAAAGAGAACAATACAAATAATTGATGAAGCAGACAGTTGATTCATTGAGAAAATCAACATCAACAAGCCCTTAAAACTAAAAGATGGCAAGATAACATACAAATTTATACAATCAGAAACAAAATGGCAGACATAACAACAGATGGGGAGAAAATCCAGAGACTCATAAGGACTAATTTTAAAAACCTATACCCCACTAAATTGAAAAATCTAAAAGAATTGGATAATTTTCTCAATTGGTACCACTTATTGTAATGACATAAATGAATGCAGACAGATTATAAAAATATATACAGCTTTAATGGGGAAATAGACTTACAGGACCACAGGTTCCCAAAGAGAACAGGAAAGCAGAAAAAAAGGGGCTTCTGGGATCACGCCTGGCAGATTTATCAATAAACATTAGCCCGAGGCGAACATGCCCCCTAATGGGTGGGGCTTATCCCTACATCTCCCCCTTTTGTCTAAATAAGACAGAACTAAACCAAATACAACTATGTACAATAATAACAAATAATAAATATAACAAACAATATTGAGAACAAACGTTTTGCTAAACATTTTATCTCAAGGAGTCTAAATAACATAGAGAGTAACTACATTATATAATCTTCAACTCCGTCAAAGATCTGAGAAGGGAATAAATATTACTTAACAAACGAGAGGTATCCAAAATATGCAACAATTGACAGAGACAACTGACTACCTGGGCAATCACCCAAAGTCTCGTTTGCAAAGTTGAGTCAACCAACTTTGGCTAAGGCCTAACATAACTGACATACCATTCTTAGAAATATCCTACCCTGTCTTGGCAGGATAAGACAATCCTGTTTCATCCACGTAGGGATATTCTGTATCTTTGTTAGAAGTTGAGGTATGGGCTTTTCTTAACCCAAAGGCCAATTCTGCCAAGAAGACAAGCTCCCAGTGGAGTGTCTTTGGTGCTCAACGTTCTCTCGGGGGTAGAGTGCCATTGCCAGGAGTAATTGTGTCTCATTGGCACAGAATTTTAGGTTAGATTAAAGGCTATTTTCTACAGCTCTTCGAAGAGGCTGAAGATCATACTATCTATACTAAATATAATCTCTATGTATCTAAAAGACCCAATTAACCTAAAAATAAATATGACAAACATATAATTCTTAATACCTATCTAACTTGAAGACTAAAAGAATAAACAACTGTGCAATATATGAAGACAATGATCTTCAACTGTAAACAATGTCGTAGTATCAGAGGTAGAAATGTACATTGTAATATGGTAGATGTATCAATACAATATAGACAAAGTTATAAGCATACTCATACAAAAATAGAGGTAGGAACACTCACATTCAATATTCAATATATCAATATACAAGAAACAGTACCAATACAATTTTCTATAAACAGTAATTCACAAATACCAATCATCCCATAAAACCAGTTAATCCCCCTTCTTTTTTTTTTGAAAATACCCCTAATTCCATAAAAATATCACCCCATCCCCTCAACCCTAAACCAACCACTAAAAGATGTCCCTAACCCTGAGGGCAAACTCTGTTGGGAGAGGGAATGTTGTCCTCTAAGATTGCTTCTAGCTGACATGGGGGCGACGTTCTTCTTAAGGGGTCCTGTGAAAGTAAATGATGGTAAAATTCCCAAATTAACCTTTGATCTAAGAAAATTGTAACTAGTCTCTGAGCATTTTGAGAAGGTCGGGCCAGTGTGTTGTCAAAAATGTGCACCATTCGAAATTGTCTCGTGTAGTTGGTACTAAAAAACAGGTCTAATATTAGCGCTTTAAAAAAATCATGACGTCATAAAAACCAGATTAAGTTGATGTCGTGGGGCCCCATCTTCATCCTGGAAACTTCAAAGATTACTGTAGGAAAATTTATTGCTTGTTATGGGAAATTTAAACATTAACAACAAGGACATATACTGACATATAAAGAAAGACACAGATATGAGGAAAGGCAAAGAAAGTTTAAGACATATATATATACATATATATATATATATATATTAATACTTACAGAACATGTCCCTCCATCAGTAATTAAATATTCAGGGTCCCTTAAATTCTTTGAAGATGGGTATTTTCCTGTGGAGATAAGAAGAGAACCCTGCCCCCAACCTATCTGTATTACTTACCATCAGTATGATCGCCATCCATGTGATTGAATTGTTATTTATCTTTTCAAAGTGGCTTCTCTTCATCAAAACGAACCTTTATTAATTTTGACGGTATCCACAATTTTTCCTCACCTGTGGAGACAAGAGCAAATCCCCTTCCCCAATGCAGCACATCTCCTGGCTTCCATTGTGAGGTCAGCACATCCTTGAAATAAACTGGTTGATTTAGTTCAGTAGACTTTTCCATTATCCAATGTCTTTCTGCAGCCGATGTTCCCTTCTCATTAGCGTTGAGAAAATTCAAGGTTAACAAAGCATTATGTAACCTATTTCTGGGGGTGTTTTCCACCCCTTTCTGTTTATTCAACATATCCTTTATAGTTCGATTTGATCTTTCTATGACTGCTTGACCTGTAGGATTGTATGGGATACCTGTAACATGCTTGATATTGTAATAATCAAAAAAACGTTTCATTTTCCTAGAGACATAAGCAGGACCATTATCTGTCTTTATTTGTGTAGGTATACCCATGATAGCCATGACTTCTAATAAATGAGTGATAACTGAATCAGCTTTTTCTGAACTTAAAGCCGTTGCCCACTGAAAGCCTGAATACGTGTCAATGGTGTGATGAACATATTTTAATTTGCCAAATTCTGCAAAGTGGAACACATCCATCTGCCAGATTTCATTCCTTTGGGTGTCCTTTGGATTAGCCCCTGCAGGCAGTGGCGTTTGGTTATAGAAAGAGCAAGTAGGGCATTTCTTTACAATCTCCTTAGCTTGTTGCCATGTAATAGAAAACTCTTTCTTCAAACCTTTGCTATTAACATGATGTTTTTTATGAAATTCAGAGGCTTGTAGCACAGTACCAATCAATAATTGATCAATTTCTGCATTACCTTGTGCTAGAGGACCTGGCAGACCCGTATGGGCCAGATGTGTGTTATGTACATAGGGCAAAGCCTGTTCCTAATCAAATCTTGTACCTGGATAAACAATGAGGTTAGTTCTGTATCATCAGGTATAAATTCAGCAGTTTCAATATGTAAAATAACTCTTTCTGCATATTGTGAATCAGTAACTATATTAATAGGTTCTTTAAAATCCCTTAGCACCATAAGAATGGCATATAATTCTGCCTTCTGGACAGAATCATAAGGACTTTGTTCCACCTTACCCAAGTCTTCTGATTTGTAACCTGCCTTCCCTGATTTATTGGCATCAGTATAGAATGTATGGGCTCCAGTTATTGGAGCATCACGGACAATTCGAGGAAGGATCCAAGAAGTTCTCTTTATGAAGTTAAGCCTCTTGCTTTTTGGATAGTTGTTATTAATGTCTCCCAAAAAATTAGCACAAGCTATTTGCCATGGTTCATTATCTTCCCATAATTTCTTTAGTTCATCAGCAGTGAAAGGCACTATAATTTCTGCTGGGTCTATGCCTGCTAGTTGACAAAGTCTCAACTTGCCTTTTATAATTAACTCAGCGACTTTTTCCACATAAGTTTAGAGTTTCTTACTTGGTTTATGTGGTAAAAAAAATCCAGTCTAAGATAATATCATCTCTCTGCATTAAAATTCCTGTAGGGGAAATTTTTGATGGTAGTATGACGAGAATACCATCAAGCTCTGGATTTACCCTGTCCACATGCACCTGTTGTAATTTATCCTCAATCATTGTCGGTTCCTTTTCTGCTTCAGCTGTTAATTCTCTGGGACAGTTTAAATCTTTGTCACCATCCAAGGTTTTGTTCAAATGAATTATTAGATCAGGTGTTATTCCAATAGCTGGTCGTAGACTGGAAATGTCCCCTAACAGTCTTTGAAAGTCATTAAGAGTCCGTAGGCGATCTCTCCGAATTTGTGCCTTTTGTGTCTTAATTTTTTGCAAACCTATTTTATAACCTAAATAATTAACAGAATCTCCCTTCTGAATCTTTTCAGGAGCAATTTGCAATCCCCATTTAGGTAAAAGTATCTTTATTTCTTCAAAGAGTCTGTTCAAGGTATCCATGTTTGAATCAGATAACAAAATGTCATCTATGTAATAATATACTATCGATTTTGGAAATTTCTTGCGTATTATTTGCAATGGTTGATTCACAAAATATTGGCACGGGGGAGGCTATTTAACATACCCTGGGGGAGGACGGCCCAGTGGTACCTCCTCGAAGGTTGAGAATTATTATTAGTAGGCACTGTGAAGGCAAATTTTTCTCTATCTTCTTTTTGTAAAGGTATAGTGAAAAAACAATCCTTTAAATCAATAACTATGAGAGGCCATCCTTTTGGCAATAAAGAGAGCAAAGGAATTCCAGGTTGCAGAGGGCCCATAGGTTGAATAACCTTGTTGATAGCCCTGAGATCTGTCACCATTCTCCATTTACCTGATTTTTTCTTAACCACAAATACAGGAGAATTCCAAGGGCTGGTAGAGTCTTCTATATGTCCAGCATCTAATTGCTCTTGTACCAGCTGTTCTAAAGCCTGTAACTTTTCCTCAGCTAAAGGCCATTGCTTTGACCATATTGGTTTCTTAGTCAACCATTTTAGAGGCAAGGCTGTTGGTATCTCTGAAGGGACATCAATTGCTTATTCTTGTACAGCCAGAATGGCCAGTTTTCTCCATTTGTAACATTTTTTAATATTATTCACAGAAATATAGGCTCTAGAAGTAGCAAGAATGTTAATTTGGGTATTCCATTGTTGTAATAGGTCACGACCCCATAAATTCAATGCAATATTGGCTACATATGGCCTTAATTTTCCTATTTGTCCCTGGTCCGATACATTCAACCCATCTCATGCTCTTCCATACTCAAGATAGGGTTCCAATTCCCAGGAACTGAACATTTACATTCTGAAGAGGCCAATACGGATGCCAAGATTCTGGGGTAATTATACTTACATCTGCACCTGTGTCCAGCAGACCAGTAATAAAAATGCCATTTACACACACTCTTAGCTTTGGTCTTTGGTCATTTATAGAAGTTTGCCAAAACACACGGAATTCATCTTTCTGATCATTATTACTTGTAACAGTAGGCATGGGGCTTCCTAATTGTCCTGACGAGGCACGTTCTCTGCAGTAACTGGAAATGACTGAACCATGTTTGCCATGGGGGCCTGTGAGGCCCCCCCCTCACGTTTCCCGTCTGTATCAAGTTGCCTTGTCTATTTCTTGTAGACCTGCACTCATTCGTCCAATATCTGCCTTTTCCATATCTTCTACATAAACCTGAAGGCTGAGTCCTCCTATTTCTGTTATTTCTAGAAGATGCATTATTATTATTTCTGAAAATCCATTGTCTACAATTCCTTTTCATGTGACCCATTTTGCCACAATTAAAACATTTGGTATTCTGATGTTTCCTTTTACCATTGGAAATTGCTTCTTTTACCCATGCTTCAGTGCCATAGTCAAATGTATCAACATTCAATATATGCAAGACCCATTCTTCCAATGGCTCTGATCTTGGCTTTAAAGGTCCCAAAATCCTTTTGCATTCCACATTTGCATTTTCATAAGCCAAAGACTCGATCATTATACGTCTTGCTTCTGGGTCAAATATCCCTATTTGTACAGCTTTAGTTAGTCTTTGTAAAAAGTCAGTAAAGGGTTCTCTCTGACCCTGTTTAACTCTGACAAATGATTCCATTCTCTGTCCTGGGTCTTGCACCCTGTCCCAAGCCCTTAAGGCTGCTGTAGTACACATGGAGAGTGTGTTTTCATCCAAATTAGCTTGTTTCTGAGGGTCGGAAAAGAGCCCCTCTCCTAGAATTTGATCTATGGAAATCTCAATTCCCTTTGCTCTTTCCTGCTGTTCTAAAAGTCTAGCCTCTTGCCTGAATAAGCATTTCCATTTCAATTGCGGTCCACTCTCAAGTACAGCAGAGCTCAGCTGTAACTCGTCAGAGGAATTGCTTTGCTTGTTGTGGCCCAAGATTTTAGCATCTCTTTAACAAAAGAGGCATGCATCCCAAAAGTCATTACAGCCTGTTTAATTTCTTTGAGATCATTCATACGGACAGGTTCCCTTGTATCTTCCTTGATGACCCTAGGGTTTCTGGAACCAACCACTTTCTCTGTTGTTACTACTGGAAAGGCAGGTAGAGCTGTAGGTAGAGCTTTGTGGGAATTGTCCCGAAGAGATTTATCCACAGATGTAGTTAAAATTTGCCTTTCTACCCCTTGCTCTTCTTCATCAGAATTTAGAAATTCCTCAATCTTTTCAATTCTATTCACCATTGCCTTCTGCAATGTCTGAATCTCCTGTCCAGAATTATGTTCCAAAGCCTTCATTGAGGATTCTAAAGTATGAAGTTTGTCCATTAGAGATAACATCTCATCTTTGGACATAATTTTTATAGCATAAACCGTGCCTTCTTGTACTGACAATCTTTCCTCCAATCTGTCATGAGCTTTAGACAAAATCTGATTGTCACATTCAGCAGTTTTGATTCTCTCAGTTAATGTTTCAGTTCCTACTGAAAGGGACTGAAGCTTACGATTCAAATCAGCTGTTCCCTCTTCCATAGTAATGAATTTCTCCTTAACATCAGCCTGTACCTCTTCTAAATTTTGTTCAGTTTGTCGAGTTGTGTTAAACAAAGATCTGTTCTCTGCCTGGAGACCTTCAAACTGATTTTTGAGAAGATTGTTGTCCTTCTCAATTGTTTTTAAGTGTTCAACCTCGTCTCGTAAAGACTTTATCATATTTCTATTATCAAACCATATAATACCAAGGAAAACTACGAATCCCAGAAAGATCCATATCTGTGGGCTGACAGACACTTCTTGTAAAATCTCCCACATGGTACAATCGAAGAGGCTGTTAAAGTCTTTAATGGTAATGTTTTCAGACATTTTTCTTATTTATAAAAGAAAATTATTTACCTGTAATGACGTTTTCCTGCTAGTGGTGGTGAAAGAAATGCACCTGAGTCCACGTGGTCTAAGCCAGAGCCAGTCTGAAACAATTAACTCAAAACGAAAATTATTGTACTGCCTGAGAAGTTAGATTGGTCACGGAAGGGGTCACTTTGTCTGCTGCTATGGCGGCTTTTGCTTCAAAACGGCAGGTGCTTCCGTTAATTCAGGAAGTGGGGCTTAGCCAAGGCAGGCAGGGAACTGTTAACGTGCTCTGGCCCATGTAAGTCTGAAAGAAGGGGCAGGCCCACAGGCTAGGCAGAGGGGCCTAGTGGGGGTTGCCGCTCTGCAACTGTATCATGGCCTGGAGTGGGGGAAGGGAAAGCGAGCTGGGAGAGCGCTGTGAAAGCTAGCAGGCTATGCTCGTCCAATCGCACTTCCTGAGCTCAGGTAGCTAACTTGCTCGCAAAGGCTGGGAAAGATCGAGCATGCGCGCCCCCTGTGCCGGGGCAGGGGCAAAATAGCCCAACATTGGACGCCAAATGTAACGACATAAATGAATGCAGACAGATTATAAAAATATATACAGCTTTAATGGGGAAATAGACTTACAGGACCACAGGTTCTCGCGGAGAACAGGAAAGCAGAAAAAAGGGGCTGCTGGGATCACTCCTGGCAGATTTATCAGTAAACATTAGCCGGAGGCGAACACCCCCCTAATGGGTGGAGCTTATCCCTACAACTTACCAAAGTTAAATCAAGGTCAAATAAATAGTTTAAATAGACCTTTAATCCCTGGTGAAATAGAAATAAAAATCTCCCAAACAAAAAAAAAAAAAACAAACAAACAAAACAGTCAAGACAGTTTTAACTCAAAATTCAGAATTCTACCAGACTTTCAAGGAATAATTTATGCCAATATTTCTCAAATTATTCCACAAAATAGAACAAGGAACATTGGCCAAATCATTTTATGAGGCCACATTCATCCTGATACCCAAACCACAAAAAGATTCAGCAAAGAAAATTATAAACCTGTTTCTCATATGAACATAGATGCTAAAACACCGACAAGCCAAGTCCAAGAACACATCCACAGTATCCTCCACCATGACCAAGAACTTCATTCCAGAGATGCAGGAATAATTCATTCTATGAGAATCAGTAAATGTAATCAACTTTATAAATAAAATTAAAGAAGAAAAGCACATGATTGCTGTGGGATATTTCTGCACACTGTGTAAATTATGCTCTAATTTGTCTGATAAATTAGCTGACTGACTGTGTTCCCCCCTCCTTACAGTTCACGCGCCACTGTACCATACGCAAGTCGGGCAAGGGCCTGGAGATCAAAAGAACACACAAAGAGACCTGGGTCATTCGAGAGGAGATCAGCCGAATGCCATTTATTCAAACTTGGGGAAATCCTTATATACCTAGCTGTTGCACAAGGATTTCTGCCCAGGCAGGTGGGAAATTACCATACCATCGATGGAGTCAATGCCCTACAGCTAATCACCAGGCGGGGCAGAGGGAGCACAGGAACAAACAGAATGCTTTAGTTAGCTGAACAGAAACTGTCCTCAAGATGAACCCCAGGAACAAGGGTAGACCCGGGCCCTACAACTGACCAATAGCCAGGTAAGATAAGGTTAGGTGGAAAAGCCAAACTAAGAAAGATAGGGAGAAGAAGAGAGTAGTTGAGGGAGATGACAGCCAGGCACCGAGCAAGCAGGACATTTAGAAAATGAGCTGACAAGCCTTGAGCCATGTGGAAAAACATAGATAGAAATATGAGTTAATTGAAATTTAACAGTTATCTAATAAAACCTGAACTATTGCTCAAGCATCAATAATTAATATAAGCCTCTGAGTGATTATATGGAAACAGCTGCCGGACAGGACGAGACAGAGAAACCAACAATGACACATGATAATTGCATTAGATGCCAAAAAAATCTTTAGCAAAATCTAACATTCCTTCATGATAAAAGAGATTATAGATAAAAGGAATATACCTAAACATAATAAAAGCCATTTACAAGTCTATAGCTAACATCAAGTTAAATGGAAACTCGAATCAATTCCACGAAAATTAAGAGCAAGACAAAGTTGTTCACTGTCTCAATATCTATTCAATATAGTAGTTTATGCTTTAGCTAGAGCAATAAGACAACTGGAGAATATCAAAGAGGTATAAATCGAAAAGGAAAAAGGTGAAGTATCTTTATATGCAGATGATATGACAGTACATATAAGTGACCCTAAAAATTTTACCAGGGAACACTTACAGCTGATAAACACTTTCAGCAAAGTAGCTGAATAGATTATCAACTAAAATAAATCAACAGCCTCCTAAGCAAGGGACAAACTGAGAAATCAAATAGGAATCACCCTGCACAATAGCCTCAAATAATATGAAATATCTTAGGGTAACTCTAACCAAGCAGGTAAAAGAAAATGAAGAAGATAGCAAAAGATGCAAAGATCTCCCATGATCATGAATTTATAGAAGTCTAAAAATGACCATCGTACCAAAAGCAATTTACATATTCAATGCAATCCCCATCAAAATTTTAGCACAATTCTTTACAGACATTGAAAGAACTTTACTCAACTTCACCTGAAAAAATGAAAAAACAAGAATGAAACACTTCTGAACAACAAAAGAAATGGTGGAGATACCACCATCCCTGATTTCAAGTTGTACCTACTAGAGCTATGGTAATCAAAACCACATTGCACCCTAATTGCACACACTTCCCATCCTCCCAGATCTACCTGTAAAATAAGAGAAGAAGAAAGAAAACAAACAAACAAAAAAAGCACAAGTCCAATTTTTGTTGCCCATATACTTGCTGGAGTGTGGTCAAACTTTCAGTGGCCAGTTCCTCAAAGAAAACTGAGTCCTTCCCCAACCACACCCATTGCCAGCTGTACTTGCTACCAGAGACCTTTAGTCGCAACACATGGCACAGACTCAGGTAAGCTACATTCACTCTCCCTCTTCTCCTCCACTCCACTTAACTACACCACATCTAACCTCCAAGCCTTCCCAGACTCCTGCATCCTGTGGCCAGGTCCAGTCTGGTAAATTCCTTCAAACTAATCCCCTTTCACTGCCTTTGATCTTCAGACCTAGCCAGGGTCTCACACCCTTTCTACGGCTCATTCTGATTAGTACTGTCTTTACTGTTACCAACACCCCACTTGTCCCTGGAATCACGTACTGTATGCCATTCCATCCCAAGAAGACTTCCTGACCTTAGCCCTCTGATGGTACCTGCAACCAACAAACCTAGTGCTAGTGGTACAGCTTGCAGTCATTCACACAGGAAAAGACTTTCTGCAGAAGATAGCAATAGCACAGACACTAAGTCTAACAATAAACAGGATCTCATAATATTGAAGTTTCCACATGATAAAGGACACGGTTATTGTATGGCCAGAGAAAACTAACATTAGCATACTAAAAGCTATATAAAAGAAATCCACAGACAGCATCATCCTAAATGGAGAAAACTTTAAAAACATCAGAAATGAAACAGGGGCGTCCACTATCTGCACTCCATTTCAACATTGTTCTTGTAGTACTACTATCTGGAGCAATAAGGCAAAAAGAAGAAAATTAGAGGGATGCAAAGAGGGAAAGAAAAAGGTGACACAATATTATTCGTTGGAAATCACAGAAATCCTATCATCAGAAAACTTCTCGAAATAATAAACAAATTTCAGGATGTGAATGGGCACAGAATCACCCTTCACAAATCAGCAGCGTTTAGTACATGAGCAACAAACATATAAAGGAGATTAGGGACACAAGGACATGCACAATATCCTCAAAGGATCTGGGAATAAAACAAATCAAGGAAGCACAGGACCTCTGAAGAAAGAGAGTAGAAAATGGAAAGATACCCATCCCATTCTCATGTCTAGACGTTAAAGTGACCATTCTTCCAAGAACTATTTACACACATGAAATCCCACTCAATATCCTGATCTCATTCCTTATAAAGGTTTTTTTTTAAAAAAAAAAACTACCTTGAAATTCATATGGAGCCATAAAAGACTCCAGATAGACAATGCAATCCTGTGAAATAAGGACCAATGTTGGAGACATTTAAACTCCAGACCTTGGGATACATTACAGAGAGAAGTCAGACAAACACTGCCCCGTGCCCTTGAGGACCCCCAGGGAGGCAGGCCAGACACCACTATAAAGAACAATATGTGATGCAGAGGGAGGAAAGCTAGAAAAATGGAGCAGGGCATGAGCTATGGAGAGAGGTAGAACTGGAGATTGACGGTCCATGGAATGATATACAGCATCCTGGAGTTTATGCATATGCAGACCGGAACTGCTGAACCTGCCATCTTGCCATGAGATCCCCTGACTCTGGGCAACAACAAAGGTCCGAGATGAAGGAAGCTTCACTCTTCTGGATTAGACCTCCTCAAAAGGCTACTATGGACTGAAATGCCACTGGAAGTCATGTTAGTGTCACAGGTACAGGCTGCTTCCCTGTGTTGAAGCCCACGTGGACATACACAGTCTGTACTGCTGCCTGATGACTTGGTAATGTCCTCGGGCTTAACTGCTCGGGTCACCAAGTTGAAATGAGTGATGTGTGCAATTGCCTGAGGCCATGCAGAGGCTGGTGACCCATGCAGCAACTAAGGACCATGAGTGGGTCAGTGGACCCCTATAAAACACAGGGCCTTATTGATGTCTATACCCCATGTTACCACCCAAGCCCATGAGAACCCTGTGGCCTGGGTTAGCACCTGGAGTCATATCCATGTGAATGAGGAAGCTTGCCCCACCCCTGGTGGGAGAACTGGCCCTGCCTTTGTCACTGCAAACTGGTGCAGGCATCATGGAAATCGGTGTGAAAATTCTCGGATACGTAAAGTTTAAGCTTCCACACAATCCGTCTTTACCACTCTTTGTCATATGCCCAAAGAACTCAACATAACTCCAAAGATACAGCTCAGCCATGATTATTACTGCTCTAGTTGCAATAGCAAAAAAAAATGGAAGCAACCTAATTGTCCTACAACTGATGAATGGATGACAAAATGTGGACATAGGCACTTTGGAACATTATTCATCTGTAAATAAAAATAAAATCATGAATTTTTCAGGTAAATGGATGGAACTAGAAGAGATCATATTCAATGAATGAGGTAACCCAGTTCCAAAAGACAAATGTCTCACGTTTTCTTTTATTGGAGGCTCCTAGCTCAAATCTTCTGAAGAGTATAGTCTATAGTAAATACAGAAAGCAGGAAAGTAAGACAGGACAGCTGACAGGATGGGGTGCTAGGGAACAATGGAGAGAAGAATAGCCAGGTGCAAGTAATCTGATCAGGAAAATGGGAAAGGGTGACTCCTTAGGAAAAGGGAGGAGTAAATACATAAGGAGGTAAGAATAGGGTTAAAAGGAAAGGCAGGAAACTTGTGACCTGACAAGTGAAGTGAGAAAAGATGGGCGCTTTGGGGAAGGAGGAGAAGATGGGAGGGAAAGGGGGAACAGCAGGATACAAGTTATCTAACAGGTAAAATGGGAGAGGGGACTCTTTAAGAAAAAGAAAGAGAAGTAAATGCAGAATAAAGAGGGAGGTGGACAAAATAACAATATAGATGGCTTTAAAGGCCACAAAGAACCGTATTATTAACTATTTGCCTAAAAACATAACGCATTCAATTCAGTGTATAAATATATATGTATAGTTGTAATAAGCTTTTCTATTCTGGGCTAATGCTCCTGCCAAGAGCTGAAGACATCCTAAAAAAGTATCAAACATGAGATGCCATCCTTTGAGTTGTTGACCAAGGATTTCTAAGTGACTACCAACAGTAGCCTCTTGCTGCTGTCCTTGGTTACTTCCCAAAAGTGGAAAGCTGGCCTCTACTGCTGAAGATACTGTGCACTTCAGAACCAGGGCCCAGAGACCATTGAACTGGAACTGACCTGAAGGCTTCTCCTTGAGAACTAGATTTTATTGTACCAGAGAGCACTGTGTGATCTTCCAAAGGAACAACACAACCAATAGTTCTATCCAGCTATGATGACCATATCAGCATGGCAGGCTAACCCTAAGATATAGCTATGCCTTGCGTCGCCTGGCAGAAACCAACAGCTCTCTGATTAAACTTAAGACCCTCTCAACAAGATGGAGACCATGCCTGGAAATGGAAGCCTAGATAACTCCTCAATGTGAATGTAGTCATTCACGGTTATTGGAGGAGAATCTACAACCACAAATTTACTAAACCAGAATAATTGCTAGCAGGATTTGCACTAAATATACCCACATGTAAGTGTAGTTTTCACTCACATCAAGGAAACTTATCTTTGCAGTAAATATAGATTACTATATTGATGGGGGTTCCATATGCCTTATCATCAGTTGTAACTGGCAACACTAAACAATGCTATTTGTTACAAATCAAGATTCAATAGGTGCTACTGAGCTAAATGTCTTGGATATCCTTATATTCGTCTCATATAAAGATGACTCACCTAACCCTTCACCTCGTAGCCTTCTGCCTCTAATAACTGCAGCCTTACACACGACTCTTCTGACCCAATGCTTTCTGCACTAATGCTAGTAAAGGCATAGAGCCCCAGATTCATGGATGTAAAGCAGTTCCTGACTCTAATTAAATCATGTTTCAGCCAAAATTTTACCTAACAATTTAGAATCCTGTCTTCTTATTTTATATTTAAAAATATTTTATTATTTTTTTTAATTTATTTATTTACTTATTAAAGATTTCTGCCTCCTCCCCACCACCACCACCCATTTCCCTCCCCCTCACCCAACCAAGTCCCCCTCCCTCGTCAGCCCGAAGAGCAATCAGGGTTCCCTGACCTGTGGGAAGTCCAAGGACCACCCACCTCCATCCAGGTCTAGTAAGGTGGGCATCCAAAGTGCCTAGGCTCCCACAAAGCCAGTATGTACAGTAGGGTCAATAACCCATTGCCATTGTTCTTGAGTTCTCAGTAGTCCTCAATGTCCACTATGTTCAGCAAGTCCGGTTTTATCCCATGCTTTTTCAGACCCAGGCCAGCTGGCCTTGGTGAGTTCCCGATAGAACATGCCCATTGTCTCAGTGTGTGGGTGCACCCCTCGCGGTCCTGAGTTCCTTGCTCGTGCTCTCTCTCCTTCTGCTCCTGAACAAATTGTGCAGGCAAAACTGGATGTCAATCTGTAGAAGAATGAAAATAGATCCATATCTATCACCATGCACAAAACTCAAGTCCAAATGGATTAAAGACCTCAATATCAGTCTGAACACACTGAACCTGATAGAAGAGAAAGTGGGAAGTACTCTACAACACATGGGCACAGGAGACCACTTCCTACGTATAACCCCAGCAGCACAGACCTTAAGGGCATCAATGAATAAATGGGACCTCCTGAGACTGAGAAGCTTCTGTAAAGCATAGAATCCTGTCTTCTAAAATGGTGTGATCAATTTAAGTACTTTTGAAAGGATCGATTCTTTGAGGTTTCTAAGAAATTTTTCAAATTTCCTAAATCAGAATCTTTTAAATAAATTTGTCAGTGATCTTTTTAACATATTATCTGACTTGATTTGGAAGTGTTTTATTGACAGTTTCTCCATGTGTGCTTATTAGGGCAAACTAGCCTACAACTTTTTGCTCTGGTTGTTATTGATGTATTTGACTTTGATATCAAGAAGTCCTGGCTTCTTAGAAAGAGTTTAGCAGTGTTCTTTCCCTTTCTCATCTGTGAAACAGTCTGTGAAATATTGGTGTTAGCTCTTCCTTAAAGGTCTGGCAAAATTTATCAGTGAATCTGTGTGAACATGGACATTTTTGGCTGCAATTTTTTTACCTTCCTTTGATGTCTACTCATATGTTAAAGGCCTAATTAATTATCACATCTTAATTGATTTTGGGCCCTCTTCTGGTGTAGAAATACATCCACTTCTTATATACTTCCCAGTTTAGTGGACTATAAGTTGTTAAAATGTGGACAAATAGGAATTTTAATAATTTTACAAATTCTTTGATAATTTCATTTATTTTGATCATATTCACTAGCCTCTACCAATTCCTTCTGGATTACACCCACACCATCAGCCTCATGTTCTCTTTAACCACAGTATTTGCACTTCCCAAATACTCTTGGGTGTGGGGCCTAACCTGGATTGTGTTTGACTTACCCAGGGTCATACCTATAAAGAGTATTAACTTTCCTTTCCCAGAACCTGTCAGTTGTCAATAGTTCCTCATTTAGGGGTAGGTCTTTAAGAAAACACTTTCCCACAAATTAGATTTGGTCTGACTTGTTCTTGCACAGGTCTTGTGCATGCTGTCACAACTGGTGTGAGCTTGTATTGAAAAACCTTCATTTTCAAGGGTGGTGGGAGAAATCCCCCAGTCTCAATAATTCAGGCCAACAGATGCAATCAGCAAGAGGTGTCTTTATTACAGACAGGCGCCTGAGGGTGTAACAGTAGCTTACTCCAACTGCCCACCCCAGGCAAATTCAAACAGCCATATTTATAGGGAAAAATGATTACATAAGAGGGTAGTATAGTACAAGCATTTCATTGGCTCTCAAATTGGTGGGTTTAGCTCATCCTGGGAATGGCCCCATGTCTATTCTCGGATTTCCCAAAAAAAAAACCATAAAGACAGATAAAACACCCTGTAGCAAGTTGACAATTTAGATAGGATGTCTTGGGGAGTGGAGTATCCCCGAAAAACCACAAAGCTAGATAGAGCACTCTGCAGCAAGTTTGACAATTTAGATAAACTGCCTTGGGGGGTGGAGGATTCCCTCTTCTTAGCCTAGTCAGTGAGTCTGCAACCCATAGACACCCAGTTTTAGCATCGGCTGAGCTGAGGGGCCCAGCTGAATTTCAGCAAAGTTTAACATAGTACATGGGCATGGGGGTCTTTCAAGTATGGGGGTCTTTCAGTATGTGCAGCTGCCCTGTGTATCCAGAAAGTACTTCCTTCTTGTGGTCACTTACAATCTATGGCTCTACAATCTTTCCGTCCCATCTTCCCTGATACCTCCAAATCTTGGGGCAGAAAGTATAAGATAAATGTCCCACTTAGGACTGAGCATGCCACGGTCTCTATTCCCCGTACAATGACTACTTGTGGTTCTTTGTGTTAATTATCATCTGCTTCAAGAAGAAAATTCCCTGATGCTAGCGATCTTATTCCTCTGAATCCTCATGAGCTGGGCCCCCACAATCTGTATTACTCTCACACTGCCCTCCTCCAGTCTCCTGCTAGAATGGTTTGCTAAGCACTGCTTATAGCATTCAACCATTTTTCTATTCCAAAGTTCCAAAGTCTTCCACGGCCTCAAAAATCAAAAGTGATCAGGTTCCTCACACCAGTATCCAACTCCTGGTACCCAAATCTGTATTCATTGTGTTTCTGTTTCTTTCTCTCTCTCTTTCTCTCTCTCTCTCTGTCTCTCTCTGTGACTCTCTGTCTGTCTCAGAGATTTAAAGTGTTCATTGTAGAGGTCTTTTACCTCCTTGGTTAGGTTTATTCCTGGATGTTGTATCTTCTTTGAAGTTATTGTGAATAAGAGTGTGGCCATGATTTCTTTATTAACATGTATGTTGTTGGTATATAAAAAGGCTACTGATTTTTGTAAGTGTATTTTAAATCCCATAAGTATAATCTAAGGCTCAGAGAATGTAACACCCGCTTCTGTGTTACCCCCTCGGTACAGTTCGTGCGCCACTGTGCCGTACACGAGTCAGGCAAGGGCCTGGAGATTGAAAGAACACACAAGAGACCTGGGTCATTCTAAAGGAGACCAGCTGGATGCTGTTTATTTAACCTTGGGGAAATCCTTATATACCTCACTGCTGCACAAGAATTTCTGCCCAGGCAGGTGGGAAATTACCACACCAAAGATGGAGTCAACAATGCCCTACAGCTAATCACCAGGTGGGACAGAGGGAGCACAGGAGAAAACAGAATGTTTTAGCTGGCTGACCAGAAACTATCCTCAAGATGAACCCCAAGAACAAGGGTAGACCCGGGCCCTACAAAAGGACATCTCAGAAGAGGGAGAAGAAAGATTGTAAAAGCCGGAAGACCAGTCTGTCTACTGTTAGAGTGTATCTTTGATATTAGGAAGGAAAGCTACAACCATAGCATCTTAACAATACAGTTACCTAAACAGAACCTACAGAATGAAAATGCCAATTCATGTAACAATGTGAATGCATAAAATATCAACAAGACTTCACCTATAGATGAAGAGCTATAGGCAATCAGTAATTGCTCAAATAGGGAAAACATCAGTCTTCTTCAAAGATAAGCCCCCAGTTGGTTATCCAAAACCAAGCGGTAATCCTAAAAAACGCACACATGAGCAACACTAATAGACTCTGCATATTGCATTTATATATCCACATGTATGTATATAGTGAAAAACCCTCATTTTCAAGGGCGGTGGGAGAAATCCCCCAGTCTCAATAATTCAGGCCAACAGATGCAATCAGCAAGAGGTATCTTTAATGATTACACAGGCGCCTGAGGGTGCAACAGTAGCTTACCTCAAATTCAAACAGCCATATTTATAGGGAAAAATGATTACATAAGAGGGTAGTATAGTACAAGCATTTCATTGGCTCTCAAATTGGTGGGTTTAGCTCATCCTGGGAATGGCCCCATGTCTATTCTCGAATTTCCCCGAAAAACCATAAAGACAGATAAAAGACCCTGTAGCAAGTTGACAATTTAGATAGGATGTCTTGAGGGGTGGTGTATCCCTCTCCTTAGCCTAGTCAGTGAGTCTGCAACCCATAGATATCCAGTTTTAGCATTGGCTGAGCCCAGGGGCCCAGCTAAATTTTTAGCAGAATTTAACATAGTATGTGGGCACGGGGGTCTTTCAAGTATGGGAGGGGGTCTTTCAATAGTTCACAATAATAATTTAAGGAAAATATAGGTGGGGATATAGAGATGGACATGGGAGGAATTAGGGGAAGGAGTGGGGTATGGATAAATATGATAAAATAAGGATATTAAATTCTCAAATAATTAGTAAAATACTACATTTTTTTTGGAAAAGAGGAAAGCACAGGTTACCTTAGTGTCAGACAAGCACAGGCAAATCTGAAGCCCAGCTGTGAGTATTAGATGAATGCAATTCTTCTTTTCAGGGTGGAAAGAATTTTTTATTGACTGTATAATAAGCACTTACAGGAGTTATAAGCAGTGTTGTTGGGTGATCAATCAACTAATCAATTATATTATTAATTTACTTTTAATTAAACTTCTGTAAGAAGCTTGAAACACAAAATATATCACCTTGAACACAAAAAAAGGAAGCAGAAATTAAGGCATGCCCCTAAGGAAAGCTAGTAACCAGCACAGAGCTGTCCCCTGACACTGCTCTTCCAGAATCAGTAAATGGATCCTCAAGGGCCTGAAGAAATGATCAACAGACAGGCCCTACTTAAAACCCTACACCCTCAGGGAAGGAGCTTAAGTGTCCTCCTCCCCATTGCCATAGTTCCTTATTTTTTCTTTACAAAAAGAAGAAGAAAAACATTGACATACTCTAAGGAAATAAGAATAAAAAGACAAATTTCTAAGATACTTCAACTTGGATTCCCTTTTCTGATACAGGTAATAAGGTAATATAGCCTTAGAAAATAAAATATTAATGTAGTTGTAGAATCTAATAGCTTCTATCCACAGTTGTCTGAATTTCTGACATACAACCAATGTTTCTTTAGCTTCTACTGGTCAGGACTCAGGGCAAGATCCCTCCATAACCTTTTAGATTGCCACAATCATGCCACATTGTAGCTAAGGACATGGTGTTGTTTTCTTAAGGCTAATAAAGAAAACCCTTAGCTTCAGGGGTTTTTCTAATAAACATAACTGTGTGCTATTAGTCTCAATATGAATAGTAAACATCTTTTTAACAAATAGTTACACACATTACAGACACGGCATCCCCTTGCTGTGTTTGTACAGACAGTTACACACATTACAGACACGGCATCCCCTTGCTGTGTTTGTACAGATGACAGTTACACAGCATTACGACACGGCATCCCCTTGCTGTGTTTGTACAGACAGTTACACACATTACAGACACGGCATCCCCTTGCTGTGTTTGTACAGACAGTTACACACATTACAGACACAACATCTCCTTCCTGTGTTTGTACAGATAGTTACACACATTACAGACATGGCATCCCTTGCTGTGTTTGTACAGATGAACAAGAGGACACAGTGATTCTGTGACATGACTCTGGACTGGCTGTGGAGATAAGAGACTTTGGCAGTAAGACTTTGGAAAAAATAAAATATGCAGGCAATGCTTTTCTTTCCACTGTGTGACAGCCTGATTCATTCATTCAGACTTTACTTCTTTTCTGCAGTTGACTAATTATCAAGGAAGCAAATCCCCCAAAGAGATACTCAATGTTCCAAATATCCTGAGTTCTTAAACGTGTTGTCATTCATATCTGTGCTCACAATATCTTTAGACAGTGAAAGAATGGCATAATACAAAGTATATTAGAGTTTTTATACTTGTTTTAAATTTACCATCTAAGGCAATATAGTTTGACAGTTGAAACATTATCTCAGCCTCTAATTATATGTCTTTAAAATCTGAGTGGAAACGACATCCAGCAAATGTAACGTTATGACACGGGACAGAATCTGTTCTTCCACGACAAAGGCACTAAAATGAATAAAGACATAAATTAGGATATAAACAGATAAAATATTGGGAAATTTTACTAGTCCCAGAGTCCCACTGTCCCTAAAGTCAGATAAAACCCAGAAGTGGATAAAGATCAGAGAGAAAAATCTTTCATGCAAATTTTATTAGTTCCAAAATATCGATAAGTTTACTAATCACATTTTCAAAAATTACATTGACTTCCTTCTCTCCTGGTAGTTTGTCTTTCATCTGAAGGCTTACTGTTTTGAAATTTTTATATAGAATATTGTCAGACTCCTTGTATAATTACTTCAACATTAAAAGGAAATTGTTGTTGAATGATATTATATGGCAAACAATCAAAAGAAGGTATTTTCGTATTCTTTGTGCATGTTCTATTTATAGAATTTAACCAAGTTCAACATCTAAGTTCAGTATTACTAAGCAAAGAGAGTTGGGGTCATTTGATTTAGAGAAACATAAAGCTGTTTTGCGGAAGGATAACCATCCACAGTCACTCTGCCTTGAGGTACTCCCAAGCACTAACGGGGAGAGGAGGAAGAGAAAAAAGAAGAGGAGGAGAAAAAGAACAAGAAGAGGAAGGGGGGTGGAGGAGGAAATCGTCTTTAGGTTTTCAAGGTACTTAAATTAATATTACAGCAAAAGTTACAGAATCCAGCTTTCACATGACTGGGCTGGGAGCAGACCTTTGGTGACATATTCATAACACAAAGAATCGAATATCTACTTCAGACAATATAATTAACGCTGATTTTATATTTCAGTTACATGTACTCTTGATGGCTGGAAACCTGCTTAACAGAAGTAAAATGCAGCTATTTTGCGCAATTAATCTAAATGTCTTAATCCCAAAATTGATAGATTGCATTATCAGATAACATGAATCAACATATCAGAAAAGAATATTCCTCAAAAAGTTTCCATTCCACATCCACACAATATCAGTCACTGTGAGTTGTGTTCTTGTCCCACAGCCCTCTCTCTCATTGGTTATTTTTCTGAGTTCTTGTTGCAGGTTTTTTAACAGACAAAATGATTCCAAATGACTTAGAAACAATTAACTTCTCAACAGAATTGAGAAACCCATGGCAACGTTTCCTTATTTATTGTTTAATTGCTTGGAATTATACCCTTAACTAATCTTCTTTGAGAATGGGCTATATTCAAGAAGTGGGGTTAAGAAGCATCTACTTTAATAAATGGGTGCATATGAGCACCCAGATGGTGAAGAAGCAAGCACAGGACCTGCATGGGGACCCTCTGTGTACATTATAGCTCTTAGCTTAGTGTTACTATGGGACTCTTGACTTGGAGAAAGAATAGGATTCTGGCTTTTGCCTGCTCTTAGCACACTTTTCCTCCAGTTGAGTTGCTGTGTCCTACTTCAAAATTATAGTTTTGTTTCATCTTATTATATTTTATTTTGTCATGCTTGGCTGTTATTTATTAGAAGCCTGTCCTTTTCTAATGATAGACAGAAAGAGAGAGGATCCCGAGGGAAGGGAATGTGAGAGGAACTGGGAAGAGTAGAGGGAGAGAAAATTATAGTAAGGACATATTGTATGAAAAAATAATTTATTGTCAATAAAAGAAAATGGATTTAAAGAATTTTTTAAAAATCTAATTTAAATCATAATACTGATTACAAGCTGATCTCCATAGATACTAAACTTCCCAGAGAGGCTGTAAGATTAAATATGTACTAAAGTTATTCTCTAAAACATCTGGTGTACAGTTTTCATGAAAAGTGAATAATCTTTGCTGAAAGCAAAACATGTTTAATGTGGTCATCTACTCTGAAAAAAATTGTACTGCCCAAAACAGAGCCACCCAATGTAGCAATGAAAGAAAAGGAAAACTTGTTAAAACACAGCCTCTATCATCGCTCAGGCTGAGGTAGAGCCCGTCACACTAGAAAGGAACAGCAACAGAATTCACATAAACCAGGGGGAGTGGTAGAATATCAATTCAGTGATGAGTACTCTAAAGATATGTGACAAAAGAGTCATTGGTCCTGGAAAAGAACCAAATATTCATCCCCAATAGAGTGATTTTAACAAGTGATACTTTATTCCTATAAGATATAGAGCCACAAAAATATTATAAAGTTACTGAGCAAAAGATACCATCCAAAAGACCAATAGGGTGATTTTATTTGTGAGAAGAACAGGAGCAGGAAAAACGAAGAACAACTTTTTTAAAGTAACAGCTTTTAAATGGCATTAAATTATAAGGAAAGAGGAATAAATTGTCATAAACAAACATGTGACAGCAGGGTGGGATAGTCTGCGTACTTATAGTTGTGTTTTCTTTATGACTTACTAAATTAAATATTAGTTACATCTTGTACCTAGTTCACTCATTACACAAAAAGAAAACTTCTGTGACTTTGTATTAATGTTCTCTGGCATCATTGGTCTTCTACAGACAAAAACTATGCCAAACATGAGGCTTCAGGACAGTGACAATGGATAAGTAAATATTTGCATTTCCCGAAGATGACTTAAACACATTTCTTCATTCTAATTTCTCTTTAAACTGTCATTTGACAGTTTCTAGTGACTTTACAGCTCACTGACAGATGAGAACCTTCAGAAGCCCCAGCAACTCCAGCACCATCTCTGGCTTCATCCTCCTGGGATTCCCCTGCCCCAGGGAAGGGCAGATCCTCCTCTTTGTGCTATTCTTCATTGTCTACCTCCTCACCCTCATGGGCAATGCTTTCATCATCTGTACTGTGCGCTGGGATCAGAGACTCCACACCCCCATGTACCTCCTGCTGGCCAACTTCTCCTTCCTGGAGATCTGGTATGTCACCTCCACGGTCCCCAACATGCTGGTCAACTTCCTCTCTGACACCAAGGTCATCTCCTTCTCTGGGTGCTTCTTGCAGTTCTATTTCTTCTTCTCCTTGGGTTCTACAGAATGCTTTTTCCTGGCAGTTATGGCCTTTGATCGCTACCTTGCCATCTGCAGGCCTCTACACTATCCTGCCCTTATGACTGGGCGCCTCTGTAACATCCTGGTGATCAGTTGCTGGGTGCTTGGTTTCCTCTGGTTCCCCGTTCCTATCATCATCATCTCCCAGATGTCCTTCTGTGGGTCCAGGATTATAGACCATTTCCTATGTGACCCTGGCCCTCTCTTGGCCCTCAGCTGTGTGAGAGATTCTTTAATAGAGTTGACTAGTTCCACCTTAAGTTCCCTACTTTTATTTATCCCATTTTTCTTTATCATGGGGTCTTATGCTTTGGTTATGAGAGCTGTGTTGAGGGTTCCTTCAGCAGCTGGACGAAGGAAGGCCTTCTCCACTTGTGGGTCCCATTTGACTGTGGTTTCTCTTTTCTATGGATCAGTGATGGTCATGTACGTGAGCCCAACATCTGAACACACAGCTGGAATGCAGAAGCTTGTGACTCTGTTTTATTCTGTAGTTACTCCACTCATTAATCCTGTGATCTACAGTCTGAGGAACAAAGATATGAAATGTGCAATGGAGAAATTACTGAAAATATAAAACCTGTAGTCTTGTTTTAAAAGACAATCTCATCTTGGTTTATTGACTAAAAACAAAATTCACCAATCATGATGTTACAGATCTGTAATTCTAGCACTCCAGAGGCTGATGAAAAAGAATTGCCAGTTGGAGGCTAGTTTAAGGTCTGTAATGTGAATTTATCTCAAAAATAAAGTGAAGCCAGGCAGTGGTGTCACACACCTTTAATCCCAGCGTTCAGGAGGCAGAAGCATGTGTATCTCTGTGAGGTCGAGGCCAACCTGGTCTACAAGAGCTAGTTCCAGGACAAACTCCAAAGCAACAGAGATACCCTGTCTCGAAATCCCTCCAAAAAAAGCGAAAAGGAAGAAAAATGAAGAAAAGAAGCTAATTTCACTTGGGAAATTACTACTTTTTATTTCCTAGAATATGTAGGACTATAAGGGGTCACTAGTATGTCCTCAATCTTCATGATTATTAATGATAAACTATCAATTTTAGAAGCCTGGTTTGTTGGGAAAATGAAAGTATCTCCACAAAGACAGAAAAAAAACTAGAGCAATTTTGTTTCTGAATAAGAATTAAGCCATAATGTGCATCAGAAACAGCTCACTGAATGACTGTAAACAAAGAAAGACATCAATGTGCTGCATACATCTTATCTAGACAAGCAATAATTAGTCCTCTAAGGGATTTAACAACACAGTCTGTGAGCAGAGACCGACCTACAGTCAGCTGTACTTAGTGTTTGCCATTTCCAATAACAGTAGACCCTAACCTTCAGACAAAACTTAAAGTTTTCCACCACCTTTTTTACAACAGCAAGTTACCTTTACACTTTTAGCTAAACTTGTATTACTCTTCTAAAAAAACTATCACAATAACATTAAATAATAAACAAAAGATTAATATCTTCGAAATATGTAAATGACCAGAACAGTAAGAAAAGGTGCCCTGGTCCAACAGAAAAGATTCAGATACCTTTTAGTTAAAAGAAAAAATAAAAATAAAAAACAGTAAATTTACCACAGAGCCACACAACAAAACTAGCATGGTACTAGTACAGAGATGGGCATCCAGAAGGATGGCAGAGAACAAAATCCAGAGTCAGAAAAGACAATCTCTCCAACAAATTGATACTAGGAAAACTGAATTTCCATGTAAGAGAATAAAATGGGATCCTATTTCTCGCCCTGTTTAAAAACCAACTCAAAATTAATCAAAAACCTTAATGTATAACCCAACACTCTGAAGCAGAGGGAAACATAGGGAAATATTTCATAGTGAAGATATAGGACAGTACTTTCTGGATAGGATTCCAAGAGCGCATGTCCAAGATAAAGTCAAGAGTTCGCCATGTCCCAACCCCTTTATCTACTGAGATTTCTGACAAAGCAGATATCAAGTCAGCCTTAATCAGAAGAGACAGAAATGTGCTGCATGCTAATAATTAGGACCATACAATAAGAGTAAACACACCAGGAAGCTCATTCTATGGTGAATGAAACCCAGACAAGATGGATAAGAGCACAGAAAGTAAGGAAGGGTACAGATGAATTTCCCTACTGATCATAGACCCCCAACCTCAAGACTCATATTCCTATCTTCAAAGACTGAAGTCACACTAGAAAACTTTTACATCTAAGAAACATTTAAAGCACAGTATCAAGATGCAAAAATGAATATACAGAGATTAGTATCTTTTCCAAACACCAACAAATTTGACGAGAAAGAAGCCAATAATACTAATAACAACAACAACAATAATAATAATTACATTTATAATATCCTCTTTCAAAAGTACCCTGGAATAAGAAGTAAAACCCTCTCTAATAAAAATTATAAAATAGTAGGAAAATTGAAAGGGATATTATATGAAGAAAAGTGTTCCATCTTTATAGATAGGCAGAATTAATATTAAAATGGTAATATCATAAGAAGCGATCTACTGGATCAATAAAATCTCCACCAAAATTACAATGATATTTTTATTTTTTATTTAACATAATTTCTTTACTGGATCTTTTGGAATTTCACATCATGCACCCCAATTCCATCCTCTTTCCGGTCCCTTCATACCTTTCCCTGAACCCTGAAGAACCGTCCCAAAAGAAAAATTTTTAAGATCAAAACAAGCAAGAACAAACAAACAACAACAACAACAAAACCTCTTTGTTCCTCCATATTTGTCACTTCTCCAACACCTTCTCGTTCTTCCTGGTGGCATTGGGAGCCTCTGGTTTCTGCTCCTCCACATTACTGGATCCTCACTGAAACTCCTCACGGATATCCTATGGCCACTCGAAGTTATGGAGATCCTGCAGGTGTTGTTCCACAGGACCAGTCCCTTCACAAGCTCCAGCAAGTCCTAAATGGAGTAGATGTTACGGTGGGCCAACCTAAGACCCAGCTGTGGGCCCAGGTGGCTGAGCTCCTCAGTCCAGGCTACTAGGACTGTTCCATTCAAGTGAGGGGCAGAGTCAGCTCCCATGTGCCCAAGTCATCAGGGTCAGTTCTATCTTGTATGTGGTGAGGAGTGGGGCACCTCTTCTCAGTGCAGGGGGCCAGCTCTCCCATGAGGGTCTACACTTAAAGATGTGTCCCTGCCTAAGGTGCCTTCTGATTGGTTTAATAAAGAGCTGAGTGGTCAATAGCCAGGCAGGAAAGAATGTGTATGTGTTTAGGGGAAAGCGGAAATAAGAGGAAAGAAGAATGTAGGACTGCAGGAGACACTAGAGAGATGCTGAAGCAGTCAGACATATAGCACAGAGTAGAGGTAACCAAGTCACAGTAGGATTGGTAGGTCACATGCTCGGTAGGTAGCAGGTTAATTTAAGTTAAAAGAGCTAGTGGGACCAACCTAAGCTAATGACCAAGCATTCATAGTTAATAAGAAGTCTCTGTGCCATCATTATTTGTGAGCCGGTGGCCAGTGAAAAGCTTGCTGCAGCTGGGGCCAGCTCTCTTGCTACAGTGTCCAGCGAAGGGCCATAAACAGCAGGGCCAGCTCAGTATGGCCCTCTGATTTCATCATGCATGGTTCCTGTGAACCCCCGAGGTGACATTGGCCACAGGCCCTGGCCCTTAGCCACAACTCGGGAGCAGGCGACCTCCTGGGTGGATGCACAGGCCACTCATATCAGTATGGTCACAACATGGCTGAGAGACTTCTACATAGACCCCTTCTGTCAAAGGACCACAGACACAGAAATGGCCCTCGGCCCAACCTCACAAAATGTGAGTTCTCAGTTACTTCTCCAGAACTCTGTCTGTCTGCCTGTCTGCCTGACTGCTGCCTGCCTGCCGCATACTCCCTGCCATGATTGTTATGGCAAACTGTAAGCTCAAAATAAACTTTTAGTTCTGTACATTCCCTTGGTCATGGTGTCCAATCTCAGTGACAGAAAAGTAATTAAGACAGAAATTGGTGCTGGGGAATGGGCTCTTGCTGTGACACATCTGACCATACTGGTTTTGGAATGTGGAAGACTTTCATACTTTGGACTAGAAAATTGGTTAGTGCAATAAGTATGAATTAATAGTCCAACCTAGTAGAAGTTTGGGAGACAGAAGTGCTAAGAGCCTCATGGACTATGGATGCTGGCTCAAGAGATTCTGAAGAACAATAACAGAAACTGGGCTAGAAACTATTCTGTGATATTTTGCTAAAGAATCAAAAAAAATAGAGGCCATAAATTTGAAAAATATCAGGCAATGGTATATGAGAGGGTTTGGAGGAAGGAAAGGAACAGAGAAATAATGTGGTTATAATCACAAATAATAAAAGAAATAATTTCTTTAAAAGAATATGACTGCCTTTTGTCATGTCCTAAAAAATATTTCTGGGGCAAAATTGAAAAGTAATGGATTAATTTCCTTGATATTGACTCTGATGCATGGATACTGGGAATCACTATTATGCAGATCTATCATGAAAAATGAAAAAAAATGGAGCAAAAGAAATGCAAAATATGCAGAATGAGGACAAAAATAGGCACCAGAAACTTAGTGCTGGTGTCAAAGTGTGTGTGTGCTTAAAGAGATGAAAAGATTAAAGACAAGTCTTTTCCAAAGCAGAATGGAGGAAGGCAAAATTCCATGCAGGAAAACTTCCAGCTTTACAAAGGAAGGCCTGAGAAATTTCTGTGTCTAAAAGGCAACCACAATAGAAGCTATGCAGATACGATTCAAGGGGGAGTCCCAGATTCATCCCAGCTGAACTTGGAAGTAACACCTATGTGGTTCTGACTTTAGAGTCATGAACGATGCAGGAGTAAAGTTGTTTCAGAACCTTTCTCCACACGTTACAGGGGACGAGTCCCTGCCTAGAGCCCCAGAGGGGTCATTGGGTAGACCTATAAAATAAAGCCTGGGTTATATTTGAAATCCCAGGGTGTTGGAGGTTCCATCTCCACAGGATGTCCGCCACATAGAGCTTCACAGAGGAGTGGAACCAGCACAAGAGAGAGAAGTGTGTTGTAGTCGGCAAAGCTGGAAGATTAGAACCATCTAAGCTTTTTGACATTAAACATATAACTACAGAATTTAGAGTGTGCTCTGCTGGTTTCAGTTCCTCTTAGGTCCAGCAGTGCTCCCTATGTCCCTATTTCTCCCTCTTGGAATGGTGTGTTTGTTCTGGGCCATTGTATGTTAAAAGTATATAATTTGCTTTTGATACTGATTTTAAAGGCGGTTACTTTAAGAGATTGCCTTGGAACTCAGAGGAGAACTTAGACTTTGTGCTTTTAAACTATGTTGAGGCTGTGAAAGACTACAGAAACTCTTGAAGCTGAACTAAGTGCATTTTGCTTTATGATGTGGCTATTAGCCTATAGTGGGCCAGGGAATGAATTTTGATAGTTTGAGCAAGAATGTTTTATTTCATGCAAGGTGAGGTAAAAGTTTCTCATGATCATGTACATGGCGGGGGCGGGGGGGTTCAGAGTTGAGGTAATGCTTTTTAGTCTGTATAAAAAGCCATACAAAATAAAGCTTGTTATGTAGTTGATCATATTCTGCATCCCCTATGTCCTGATTTGTGCAAGACCCTTACCCAGGGACCCCAAAACACTAGACATTGACACATTGGGTAAAGGAAGAAATAAAGAAAGAAATTAAAGACTTCCTAGAATTCAGTGAAAATGAAAGTACAGCATACCCAAACTTATGATACTATGAAAGCAGTGCCAAAAAGAAAATTCAAAACACTAAATGACTGCATAAAGAAGTTGGAGAAATCTCAGACTAGTGATTTCACAGCAGACCTGAAAGCTCTAGAACAAAAAGAAGCAAACTCACCATGGAGAAGTAATGCCAAGAAATAATCAAATTGAAGGCTGAAATCAATGAAATAGAAACAAAAAGAGCAATACAAAGAATCAATGAAACAAAGAGTTGGTTCTTTGAGAAAATCAGCAAGATACAAAAACTCTTACCCAAACTATCCAAAATGCAGAGAGAATATCCAAATTGACAAAAGCAGAAATTAAAGGGGGCACATAACAACAGATATTGAGGAAATCAGAGAATCACTGAGTCATACATCAAAAAACTGTACTCCATAAAATTGAAAAATTTAATAAAAATGGAGATTTTCTGGATAGATACCAGATTCCAAAATTAGATTCAAACTAGATAAACAATTTAAATAGAACTAAAAACCTTAGGAAATAGAAGCAGTCATTAAAAGTCTTGCAACCAAAAAAAGTCCAGGTCCTGATGATTTCAGCACAGAATTCTACCAGAATTTCAAAGAACTAATTCTAATAATTCTCAAATTGTTCCATATGGTAGAAGCAGGAGGAATACTACTGAATACCTTTTATGAAGCTACAAATACCCTGATACTAAAAGCAAATGAAGACACAACAAATAAGAAAAAATGAAGGAACACAAACTGGTATAGCTACTTTTGAAATAAGTATGGCAATTTCTCAGTAAATTAGGAATCTACCTCCAAGGCCCAGCAATATCTCTATTAGGTATATACCCAAAGGATGCCTATTCATACCATAAGTACATGTCTTCTACTATGTTCATAGCAACATTATTTTTAATAGTTTCACAACCCCAGAGAAGCTAAGAACAAAAAGGACCCTAAGACAGACATACATGGATCCAATCTACATGGGAAGCAGAAAAAGACAAGATCTACTGAGTAAATTCAGAGCATGGGGATCATGGGGGAGGGTAGAAGGAGAGAGGAGAGGAAGAGATGGAAACCAAGAAAAATATATAGTGCAATAAAAAAAAAGAAAATGGCAGACCAATCTCCCTCATGAACATTGATACAAAAATACTCAATAAAATACTAGCAAACCAAATTCACAAACACATCAAAAAGCATCATCTGCCATGATGAAGCAGGCTTCTTCTCAGAGAGGCAGGGATAATTCAACATATGAAAATCTATCAGTGTAATCCACCATATAAACAAACTAAAAGAAAAAAAAACATGATCATCTTACTAGATCCTGAAAAAACCTTTGACAAAATTCAACACCCCTTCATGACAAAAATCTTGGAGAAATTGGGAATACAAGGAACATGCCTGAGCATAGTAAAGGCAATATCAGCAAGCCAACAGTCAACATCAAACTAAATGAAGAGAAACTCAAAGTGATTCCAATAAAATCAGGAATAAGACAAGACTGTCCACTCTCTCCGTATCTATTCATTTAGTTATTTAAGTTCTAGTTGGAGCAATAAGGCAGCAAAAGGAGATCAAGGGGATAGGAATTGGAAAGGAAGAAATCAAATTTTCACTATTTGCAGATGATATGATAGTATACATAAGTGACCCTAAAATTTCTACCAAGGAACTTTTACAGCTGATAAACATTTTCAGTAATGTTGTAGGACAAATGGTTAACTAAAAAAATAAAATAAAATAAAATAAAATAAAATAAAATAAAATAGTAGTGTACCTATATACAAATGATAAATGGGATGAGAAAGAAAACAAATAAACATAACCTTTTATAATAGCTACAAATAATATAAAATAATTTGGGGTAGCATTAACCAAACAAGTTAAAGACATGTATGGCAAGAACTTTATGTCTTTGAAGAAAAAAATTGAAGAAGATATCAGAAAATAGAAAAATCTCCCATGCTCATAAATAGGTAGGATCAACATAATAAAAATGGCAATCAAACCAAAAGCAATAGACAGACTCAATTCGATCCCCATCAAAATCTCAACACAATCCTTTACAGAACTTGAAAGAACAATGTTCAAGTTCATATGAAAACAAAACAGAAAAAAGGTTAGTGAAAATAATCCCATACAATAAAGGAACTTCTGGAGGCATAACATCCCTGACTTGAAGCTGTACTATAGAGCTATAGTAATCTTTTAAAAGCCTTGGTATTGACACCAAAACAGACATGTGGATCAATGGAATCAAATTGAAGACCCTGACATTAATCTACATATCTATGAACATTTGATTTTTGACAAAGCAACCAAAACTGTACAATGGAAAAAAGAAAACATCTTCAACAAATGGTGCTGCCATAACTGGATGTCAACATTTAGAAGACTGCATTTTTATCACCACGTACAGAATTCAAGTCCAAGTGGGTCAAAGGCACACTGAACCTAAGAGAAGAGAAAGTGGGAAGTAACCTTGAACACATTGGTATAGGAGTTCATTTCCTAAATAGAACACCATTAGCATAGATACTAACAGCAACAATCCATAAATGGGACCTCCTGAAACTGAAAAGCTTTTCAGACAAAGGACATGGTCAATAAGACAAAAAGCAGCCTACTGAATGTGAAAAGGATCTTCACCAACCCCACATCTGACTGAGGACTGATCTCCAAAATATACAAAGAAACTAGACATCAAAATGATATTTAACCCAATTTAAAATGGGATACAGATCTAAACAGAGAATTCTCAACAGAAGAACCTCAAATGGTCGAAAGACATTTAAGGAATTGCTCGACATCCTTAGTCACCAGGGAAATGTAAATCAAAATGACTCTGAGATTCCATCTTATACCTGTCAGAATGACTAAGATCAAAAATACTTATAACAGCTTATGTTGGAGAGGATGTGGAGTAAAGAGACCACTCCTCCACTGCTGGTGGGAGTACAAACTTGCACAGCCACTTTGGAAATCAACATAACAATTTTTCAGAAAATTGGGAATCAATCTACCTTAAGACCCAGCAATACCATTTTTGGACATATAGCCAAGGGATATTCAATCATACCACAAGGACTCAACTATATTCATAGCATCATTATTTGTAATAGCCAGAACCTGGAAACAACCTAGATGTCTCTCAACCAAAGAATGTATAAAGAAAATGTGGTACATTTACAAAATGGAGTATTATTCAGTTGTAAGAAACATTGACATCATGAAATTTGTAAGCAAATGGATGAACCTAGAAAATACCATCCTGAGTGAGGTAACCCAATCTCAGAAATGCTAACATAGTATGTACTCACTCATAAGTGGATACTAGATATAAAGCAAAGGATAACCAGACTACAACCCATAGCTCTAGAGAAACTAGGTAATAAGACTGATCCTAAGAGGGATATATATATGAATCACTCTGGGAAGGGGAAATAGATGGGATCTCCTGGGTAAATTGGAGGGGGAGAGCATGAATGAATAGTAATTTAGAACTAGGACTTCTGCATGTCGGTGACAGTTTTGTGGCTTGGTCTGTTTATGAGGCCCCAGCAGTAGGACCAGGATCTCTCCCTGGTGCATGAGTTGATTTTTTGTAGCCCATTCCCTCTGGTGGGATATCTTGTTCAGCTTTGATGTAGGGGGAGGAACTTGGTCCTGCCTCAACTTGATGGGCCAGGCTTTGTTGAGTCCCCATGGGAGGCCTTACCCTTTCAGATGAGTAGTTGGGGGTAGAGTGGAGGGAGGTGGGTATTGTAGGAGGCTGCTTGTTTGTTCTTGCCAACTCAGACCAAGAAATAATCACACAGAAACTATATTATTTAAATCACTGCTTAGCCTATTAGCTTAAGCTTCTTATTGACTAGTTCTTACATCTTAATTTAACCCCTTTCTATTAATCTGTGTATCACCATGTGGCTGTGGCTTACTGACAAGGTTCTATCTGGCATGGGGCTACATGACTTCTCTTGTCTCCACCTACTTTCTCTCTATATATAGCCTGGCTATTTTCTGTTAAGCCTTTGGCCAAGAATAGCTTCTTTATTCATTAACCAATATAAGCAATACATATACAGAAGGACCTCCCACACCACTTTACCTTTTCTCTTTATAAAAAAAGAAGGTTTTAACTTTAGCATAGTAAAATTACATATAACAAAAGAGTTATCTAGAAAGAATTATAGTTACAATATTTATATCTACTTTACCCTTTATCATAACTAAGGAAAACTATAACTATCTATTTTTAAATTCCATCAAAGACTTCAGAAGGATATAATATTACCTAAGTTAACAGGATGTGCATTGCAAGCAACTTCTGAAAATCTTGAATTGACAGAGACATCTCACTGCCTAGAAAGTCACCCAAATGTTCTTCTCTAACACTGGAGCATCCTACCTTCAGTCTACAGACCCAAAATATTCAGAAAACTTTTCCACAAAGCAGGAAATTTCAGAAACAGTTCTACCTATATTGGCAGTTTTCAGTCACATTTTTCTGTGTCCTGTTGAATGTTTAGCAGACTCTTTCATGAATCAGGAACTCTGAAGAATCATCTCACCTTTAGGCAAGTTCAGCAGTCATTTCACTGTGGGTCCTGCAAGTCCAGTTAATGCAGCATAGCATCAAGTAGTCCAGACAAGAGTAGTTTCTTGCCCAAATGGCTAACCAACACCATAAGGAACCTTTTTGTTGTCCATCATCCTCTTGAGGTAGATTGGTGCTACCAGAAGCAGATGTGTCTCATCATGAAAAGTCCCAACTTCTAAAAACATTTTAAATGCTATATTCTGAAGGTCTCTGAAAGATTTGAAGAACACCTATCTAACTGAAATATATCTATACATCTAGAAAACCTGACATTACTACAAACTTGACTATTATAAATAATTACCTATAAACCTATATTTCTTAATTATATATTACATTTTAAATGAGCTGCATAAACTCCTTACCTTAATAAATGACAGAAGTATACATGTAACAAAATTGATCTTAAATTTGTATCAATAAACCAAGATTCAAACCAACAAATAAACCTATATACTACAGATACCACCTTATCCAGATAATAGCTCCAGTGAGTGACTGATAAACTTAATAATTGCCTCTCAAAAGACCTCCAAGAAAATAAGAGTCAACAAAATGAATGATTTCCTCTGTACCTGGGTGAAAATGAGAATCAGAAATTAGGACACAATGCCCAGAGGGCAGAGTGAGCAAGGGAATAAGAAGTAGAGAGAGAGCTCTGTTCTCAAATAGTTCTCTAGAATAAAAGAGCACAGAGCATGCCCTGCCTAACATCCCAGGATCCTGCAGAAAAGTCTCCACTGACCTTCAGACAACATGTTTTGCACTTTCTCTTCTAGTTGGCTGTTACAAAGTCAGCTACCACTGTCCTCAGATAATCCTGGAAAAAACTGTTTAAGATGATTCTCTTGATAGTGTCTCTTCTGAGTCAAGAAAGAAGGTAATGTAATGGTTAGCTAAGGAAAATGGTAAAATGTAGTTGATGAATCTATGGCCCTGAAAACAGTTCACACTTCACTTTGTGAGTCTATGAGGTGTGAGATACAGGCGTGTGCCTCCACCTTGTCTATTCACCGCCTCATTCAGCACACTTCACAGTAACCCTTTCTGGAAGGCATTACTATATCACTGGATATTAGGAGAAATTAATAGATGTAAATAAGTGCTTTGTAGAATGTTCCTATTTAATTGTCATATCCATGCTGGCGTCTGTCCTTCCACAACAGCACAGCTGTTAGAGGACACGGGTGGACACTTTCCAGATTCTAATTTTATATAAGTACAATAGGTGTGCTTACTGGATGTCAGGAACTTGACAAAATGTATCTATCTAATTCCCAAAACACACTACAGGGTCAGGACTGCCACTCTCCAATGTCCAGTAAAGGGAACCAATGTATGAAGGAGGCAAAACTTGTCTAACACATACAGCACAGGCTTCGAACCCAAATTATCTAGCTTTGGTATTAGTGCCTTTCTACCAATTCTCCTCAGACCAGTGAGGCCATGGAATATGCTGACATACTTTATTGTCAAAACTGTATATGAAATTATCTAGTGAAAATGACAGTTTAATGTTCTACTTTGTTTCCATGACTTAGCTTTAAGAGGAAAGAAAGAAACCATAAAGACCCACCCAGGATATTAAATTATTGCCCAGAAACCCACATAGCCCTGAAATCCTGTCTTCATGTCTAATTTCCTAGATCACAACAACAATAGGTTAGCAGAGGAGACTGTTAGTATATTTAAGTATAAAATCAAGTGACAGCAGGCTAATGAAGACATTCTTTTCTCAACTCATGTCATATTTATTAACATTAAATACTTTCACAAATTTCCCATTTCCAAGTACAGTTTATAAGGTTTATCCTTGGGAAATTACTCTGAGAGGGAGATCCTCTAAACAACGTACCACATTACACATTGTCAAAACAAAAACACAGCTCCCACCTTACTGCACATAAGAAATAGTCTACTCCACATGAGTACACATAGCTGAGAAACACAAATGCAGGTCTCCCAAAAGGACATATTATACACTGAAAACAATTACATAATGTTTTAATAATTGTATGTTAAGAAAGTCATAAATTAAGACATTTAGCAAACACACTTTCATTAGATGCTATGTGCATGTGAAAGCTGAATAAGTTTTGTCTCATAGCATTAGAAAAATTCATGTCTGGTAACATGGGGCTGAGAGCAAGGAAAACAGTCTTTCAGAGAGAGAAATAATAAATCTGGTAAGGAATTAGCCTTTGAATTATATAAAATTTACCAGCTTTTATGATCTGGTTCTAATTACTCTTTTCATTCCACCCTGAGAATTTGACATAACATTTACCTGTGTTATAAGTGGAATATTATCTAAAGTTGAAATAGTAAAGAATATAATATGGTCTATAGAAGTAAAGATAGCAGTGGAAGACATTTTTACTGACAAATCATACTCATTGATTAGACTGTATATTTCTACCTTTGTCTACAGTTATCTGTACTATATAAAATACTTTGATGTTTAAAGAGCCTGAAATAATTTGTTATCCTTTAGTTCTACTTTGCCTTCAAATTCATAAACTCATAAAGAGTGACTGGTCTAATTCTAAGGGAGATTTATCATAATATCTAAGTTATTGTAATTCTTATTTGTTATTGATAATTTTAAGTATCCTGTCATATTGGTGGTATACCAGTATTTGGGGATATTTCAGAAGAATTCAGATAATAATACAGTACAACTTTAACTGTTAACAAAATTGTCACAACTCATGAAGCAAGAATAGGAAAAAAACAGACTTATAAATCAAGATTGCCTAGACTTTTGCAACATAAATAAATCTTACCTATTACTTTCTCATTGGAAAGGGTAACTGGACTTATTTTGCATTGTTGTTCAATTGTCCTTGCTAGCAAATATTATTATTGAAGGAGTTACTAACAAAAGTATTAAATATTCACTTAAGAAAAACATATGAGCTCTCAAGAAAAGAATGGTAAACATTCTCAATGGAGACTGTTTGTACAAAAGAGTTAAACAAACCTGTGAGTATTTCTAAGTCAAAGTTACTCTGAGATAAATCTGAATGTGTCATAGTGTTTTTCAAAGCCTTGACTCTTTTGGAGTTTCAGCTGCATTTAATTCAAACAATTTTAACTCACTTTTGTTGTTTTTAGTCGTGTGTGTGTGTTGGGAGATGTGCATCTGAGTGCAGGTTGTTACAGAGGCTGGAAGTGTTGGGTTCTCCCGAGGCAGCAGGTAAAGGTGATGCAGAGCCATCTTTCCTACCCCCTCAGATTCACATTTATAGGAGCAATCTGATTAGTTGGACCCAGTTAATATTCTTCCTTCTTTATTAATAGAAAGTTTGATTTCATTGATAAGAATTTGGATATAAGAAAGAAATATCCCCAAAATTGGATTCATCTTGGTAGATTTTAAATGTCTTTGTCAATTTAGAAATGAGATTTTATTCAAGTTACTTCAAATAATAATAAAAGGTAGTAAAAACTTGATCCTTTTAAAATATTAAAATGGGTTAAGTAATATGAAAGCACATAATTAGGACAAAAATATTATTGGTGAAAGAACATATACTCATTTATAGATTTATTAAATGTAATGTTATATAGGGCTAACAAGATGGTTACATAGCTAAAAGAGCTTGTTGCCAAGCCTGATGACCTGAGGCTGATCCCTGGGGACCTAAATGGAGAAAGGAGAAAGCCAACTCATAAAAGTTATCCTCTGATATCTGCATGTGTAATGTAGCATGGATGTACTCACACATGGACACATGCATGCTCATATGTGTACATACACCTAAGTAAATACAGAAATGTAAATTAGAAAACAAAAGAATCATCATTTTTATCAGTTAGGAGCAAAACAAAGAAAATTCAAAATATTTTAGACAGTTTTTTAAAATCTAAATATAAAAGTATTTAAGAATTATAATAAAATGAGAGTTAGTAGAAATGTTGTAAGAGAAGTTTCAACTGTTGGGGTGTTCAGCTGTTGATGTACTTGAAAATGAATGTCACCCAGCTTTAATGAAGTTTATGTAGATATGATATGAAGGCATTGACATAAGTTTATCTAAGAAATACAAATCTAAGGGGTTTTCTCCTGAAATTTTGTAGCGTAGGAAGTGGATAAATGACCCAAAGAGGATTGTTACTGTTACTTGAAGGAAATCTTAGATGTGAGGTATTTTCTAATCAATGAAATCGCCTTATGTTAATTTTTATTCATTTAGTTCTTTGATTCCCAACAGATCACTGTGGAAATTCTGTAGCAAATGCAGAACTTTTATGTTTTATGGCCTCTTATAATAGTGCATGTCTTTCTGGAGGTCCAGTATTCCTGTATTTTATTTTTATAAACCACCAAGTAGTCATTATGTGAAGAAATCCAATGTTTTCCAAGAGACAGATCTTAGATTCCGACTAATTATAGAACTGTATTAGAGTAAACTACTTCAGTCAGTTCTGAAAAGTACCATCAGTTATTTATTTAACTATAAATATAGAAGTTGGAAGATCAGAGACATGATGAAATTTTGTATAATTTGCAAAATTTGACAAATATGTTTAAGTATTTAAAGTATTTATTAGTTTATGATTTTGGGGTTCCATACATGCATATAATGCATTCTGTTCACACTCAGTGCCCCACCTTCTTTTATCCCCTTTCTCCCTAACAACCTCCTTCTCATCAACAGTCCTCTTCCACTGTCATGTGCTTCTGCTGTGTGGCTCACTGGGTTTAACCAGGGCCACCAATGTGGGGATGAATGTAAAGTTATTGACTGGAACATGAGCTCCATCACTGAGACAAAGAATTTCCCTCCTTCATAATGAGTATATGATAAGCAAACTATTCTGCTTCCTGTTTGGGCAAAATTTAACACCCTCAGCTATTTCTAGAATATGCAACCATTTCTGATGCTTTATAGCTCACAGACAGATGAAAACCCTCAGCAGCCCCAGCAACTCCAGCACCATCTCTGGTTTCATCCTCCTGGGATTCCCCTGCCCCAGGGAAGGGCAGATCCTCCTCTTTGTGCTATTCTTCGTTGTCTACCTCCTCACCCTCATGGGCAATGCTTCCATCATCTGTGCTGTGCGCTGGGATCAGAGACTCCACACCCCCATGTACCTCCTGCTGGCCAACTTCTCCTTCCTGGAGATCTGGTATGTCACCTCCACGGTCCCCAACATGCTGGCCAACTTCCTTTCTGACACTAAGGTCATCTCCTTCTCTGGGTGCTTCCTGCAGTTCTATTTCTTCTTCTCCTTGGGTTCTACAGAATGCTTTTTCCTGGCAGTTATGGCCTTTGATCGCTACCTTGCCATCTGCAGGCCTCTACACTATCCTGCCCTTATGACTGGGCGCCTCTGTAACATCCTGGTGATCAGTTGCTGGGTGCTTGGTTTCCTCTGGTTCCCCGTTCCTATTATCATCATCTCCCAGATGTCCTTCTGTGGGTCCAGGATTATAGACCATTTCCTATGTGACCCAGGTCCCCTGTTAGCACTCACCTGTTCCAGAGCCCCACTGATGGAATTTTTCTGGGCAATACTAAGTTCTCTGCTACTCTTTGTTCCTTTTCTCTGCATCATGGGATCTTATATGTTGGTCCTACGAGCTGTGTTCAGATTTCCTTCAAGAGATGGACGAAGAAAGGCCTTGTCCACTTGTGGGCCCCATGTGACTGTGGTTTCTCTTTTCTATGGTTCAGTGATGGTCATGTATCTGAGCCCAACATCGGAGCATGAAGCTGGAATGCAGAAGCTTGTGACTCTGTTTTATTCCGTGGTTACTCCACTCATTAATCCTGTGATCTACAGTCTGAGAAACAAAGATATGAAACATTCCTTGCAGAAGTTTTTGAAAACACAAAATTTTAAATTTAACTAAACAAAATGCATTTGAGTGTGTATCTGTATATACTGTAGAATATTATTCAACCATAAAAGTAATTAAATTGTGTAACTTAGAGCAGTGTGGATAAAATCGGAGAATATTGTGTTAAATAAAATAAGCAGTCATGGGAACTCAAATACTGCATGCTCTCAATTATGTGTAGAAAGTTTGAAATAGTGAATAGGATAATTGTTACCAGAAAGGAAAGCAGAAAGAATATGGTTAATGTTTATAGGGTGTACAGTTGGGTAGTTACTAAAATTCTGTGTTTGATAATGAAATAAAATAAATATGTCTGACATGTGTTAATTCTGTTTCACCCAAGACAGCCAAAATTTTGAATGTTTCCAACATAAAAAATAAAATAAACATTTTAAATGATACTGATGACAATTACCTTGAGATAATATGCATTGTATTCATATACTGAATGTTATCCTGTATCTCATGAATACATACAATTATTGGATCAACTAAGATAAAAATGTGGGTACAGGCATATTGGAACATGAATATATTCCCAGAACCTGGGAAATTGGGACAGGAGGTTTAGAATTTCAAAGGATTTTTGGCTACATAGCAAGATTATGTTTCATAAACAAAATAGAAGAACATGGTGGCACAAACTGTGATATTTACATTTCCTGTTGCTATGGCAAACACCATAACCAAAAGCAATTTAGGAAGGAAAGGGACTACTTGGTGTACAGATTATAATCCATCAATCAGGAGAGCCAAGACAAGATCTTAAGGGAGGAAACTGGAGTCAGAAACCGAATCAGAGACCATGAAGGAGTATGCTTTCTGTCTTGTTTTCCATGTCGTGCTCAGCTTACTTTCTTCTGAAACCCAAGACTACCTGCCCAGGGATAGCACCACCCACAATAGGAATGGCCATCCAATATCAATCATTAATTACAAAAATATGACACAGACATGCCCAGGTGATAGTTCAATAGAAGTTAATCCTCAGTGACTCTAATTTATGTCAAGTTGACAAAAACTAGACAATACACATGATCCCCTGTCAACTTGACACACAGTTACTATTAAATAACATTTACTATGTTTGTCCCTAAGCCCTCATATTAATATAATGTTATAAAATACAGTCCAATGTTAAAACTCCCACATTATTTTAAATTTTCAAAGTTTTAAAAATTCAGTGATCCATAGTCCACAACCCAAGAGAAGTTAAGTAACAAGGAGAACCCTAAGAGAAACATACATAGATGCCCTGGGAAGGGGAAATAGACAAGATCTCCTGAAAAAAAACTGGGAACATGGGGGTGAGGGAGAAAAGAGGGTGGAAGAGGAGAAGGATGGAAAAGGGGGAGGGGAGAGGAGAACTTGAGGGAATGGGGTAGTGAAGATGGCGGAAGTGCAGAGATGGAGAGCAAGCAAAGAGATAACTTGATTGAGGGAGTCATGAAGGGGTTAGCAAGAAACCTGGCGCTAAGGAAATTCCCAGGAATCCACAAAGATGACCCCCGCTAAGACCTTAAGCAATAGTGGAGAGGTGCCCAAACTGGCCTTGCCCAGTAATTAGATTAATGACTATCTTAAATGTCATCATAGAACCTTCATCCAGCAACTGATGGAAACAGAGGCAGAGACCCTCAGGGGAGCACTGGGCTGAGCTCCCAAAGTCCAGCTGAAGAGTGGGAGGAGTGAGAATATGAGCAAAGAGGTTAAGACCATGATGGGGACACCCACTGAAACAGTTTATCTGAGCTAAGGGGAGATCACCAACTCCAGCAGACAGGGAAGGATCCAGAATAGGATCAAACTAGGCCCTCTGAATGTGAATGACAGTGGTATGGCTGGGGCAGACTGCTGGACACTGACAGTGGGAACAGGATTTATTCCTACTACATGTACTGGCGTTTTTGGAACCCATTTACTTGGATGAATACCTTGCTCAGCCTACATATAGTAGGGAGGACCTTGGTTCTTCCTCAGAGCAATGTGCCTTACCCTCTCTGAGGAATGAATGGGGTGGTGGGGTGGAGGGAATGGTGGAGGGCATGGGAGGAGGGGAGGGAGTGGGAACTGAGATTGGTATGTAAAATGAAAAAAGATAGTTTGTTTTTGTTTTTATTTTTGTTTTTTTAAATAAAAGAAAAGAATTGGAAGCAGAAAAAACTAAAAGTTCAACAGCTCTTTAAAATATCCAAAGACTCTTGATGATAGGCTCCTATAAAAAACAAAATAAATTTCATGGGTTTTTTTTATTTTCCTTTTGGGAATTTTATACATGAGGACTGTATTCACATTACTTCCATCCTACCTGCTCCCATTTGAAACTCTTCTCCTGCCTCCCACTCCCTCACAAATCCATGCCCTCTCTTGCTTTAATTATTATTACACATGTAGACCATACACACACACACACACGTACACATCTGATGAGTCCAAATAGTGTTGTTCATGTATATGTGTTTGACAGTGATGGCTTAAGTGGGATAATGTTCCACAGAGTTTGTCCCTGGAGAAGAATGATTCTCTCTTAGCAGCCGTCCCTTTCCTATAGTTCTCCATCTAGGGGTAAGGCCCTGTGATACCCCCCATCACATTGAGATTAACTGGTGTTCTCACTGCACATGTCTAGTTTAGATTACCATATTGTTAAAATTTCATGGGTGAAACTTTCTGTCCTATGTAAACGACACTATCTTGTAGCAGATATTAGTCCTCTGACTTTTACAATTTTTAACCCACCACTTTCTCAATGCTTCCCAAGCTTTAGATGTAAGGGCAATCTTGCAGGAATATCTTTTTTTTTATTGAAAAAAAAATTTTCTGCCTCCTCCCCGCCTCCCATTTCCCTCCCCCTCCTCCCGCCCCTCTCCCCGTCCTCCCACTCCTCTTCTCCTCCCTCTCCAGTCCCAGGAGCAGTCAGGGTTCCCTGCCCTGTGGAAAGTCCAAGGTCCTCCCCCCTCCATCCAGATCTAGGGTGGTAAGGTGCTCTCTGAATTTTGACCAGTTGTGTATTTCTCTGATGGGCTCCATCTGCTACAAAAAGAAGGTTTTTTTTGTTGTTGTTTTGTTTTTTTGGTTTTTCTAGACAGGGTTTCTCTGTGGTTTTGGAGCCTGTCCTGGAACTAGCTCTTGTAGACCAGGCTGGTCTCGAACTCACAGAGATCCGCCTGCCTCTGCCTCCCAAGTGCTGGGATTAAAGGTGTGCGCCACCACTGCCCGGCCTAAAAAAAGAAGCTTTGTTGATGAGTGGTGAGAGCAATATTTATCTGCATATAAGGATAGATATTTATAATGCAATTGAGAATTATATCAGTTTAAGAAAGGGGCAATATTAATTTTCTTCTAGGATACACAGCTTCACCAGCCATGGGTAGTTGGCTAGATTTGTAGAACCAGGCATGAGTTTTCTGCTATTTAGCAGGACTAAAGTCCAATTAGGAGACTTCTGGTTACCCCAAAGACGTAGGGCAAATACTGCACACTTGGGTCTAACTTGCCATGGCCATTGTTGTTTCATGGGCTTTACAGCTTGGTATGACTCCTGATGGCTTTTCTCCCTTGGCGGCTTACACAGCACCTTCCAATACTATGAGAACTAGTCCTCAGGGAGGAGGCTTGCAGGTCAGGTCCAGCTTGATTCATCCAACTCCTGTGTCTTAAGGGTGGGATGTTTTCCTGTTGATTTTTCAATCATTCTTAGTGATCTTTGTCCCTTCTTCCCCAATCTCCCTCAGCATTACCCTCCCTCTCACATTCTGAGAATCCATGTCTTATTTTCTCCATTTCTCCCATCAAGGCACCTATGTTCTGTTATCTTAATTTCTGGGAATACTCTCTCATTCTTTAGGTTGTTTCCATTTCATAGACACAGTGGTTTGAATGGGGATAGACTTGAGCATTTGAACACATGGTCCCCAGTTGGTGGCATGGTTTGGGTAGGTTTACATAGCATAGTCTTATTATCAAAAGTCGGTCACTTGTAGAAGGAGGGGGCACTTGTTGGTTCCCGGCTGCTCAGCCCCGAAAAAATCACACAAAAACTGAATTAATTAAATCACTCCTTGGCGTATTACCTCTAACTTCTTATAAATTAAATCTTACATCTTAATTTAACCCATCTCCATTAATCTGTGCTCACCACAAGGTTGTGGCCTACCAGCAAAGTTTCAGTGTGTCTGTCTCCCACAGTGGCTTCATGGCTTCTCTCTGACTCTGCCCTTCTTTCTCCCAGCATCCAGTCCATTTTTTCCCACCTAGCTCTGCTCCATCCACCCCTGCTCTGCTATAGGCTCAAAGCAGTTCTTTATTCATTAGTAGTAATCACAGCATACAGAGGGAAATCACACATGGATCACTGGAGGTGTGCCTTGAGATTTTACAGCCTCACCTATGTCCAGTTTACCTCATGGCATCTTGTTTGATGTTTTAAGATATGAGCTCTGAGCAAGTTGTTCCTGTATACACGCCTGATCCTTGTTCTCATGCCTCCCGCCATGATACACTAACATCTCTCTGGAACTAAGAGGCAATATAAACACTTCCTTCCATATGTTGTCTTGGACATAATGTAACATAAAAATAGAATAGTAACTAATACGGTAGCTAGTTGAGTAAAGTAAAATGGGCATGGTTGCCCCAGTATCTGTAGAGTAGAGCATATGCCTAGGAGCTGTATAAACTTTTGAGAATTCGCCACAGTGACTTCCAGTATGGCTGCAATCAATTATCAATACCACACATAGCAAACAAGATTCCCCTTTTCTCCTCATCTTCAGGTGCATTTTCTGTCAGTTGTATTCTTGATCTTAGTTTTTCTGACTATGATAAGATAAAGTGTCAAAGTAGCTATAATTTGGATTCCTGTAATTGCTTAGAATGTCGAATGTTTTTTGAGATATTTTTTAACCTATTTTGTTTTGCCTTTTCAGAATTCTCTGTACAGATCAATAGACCATTTTAAAGTGAGTTTTCTTTTCTCTAGACCCTGTAATGTGTTTGCATATTCTGGGTATCAATCAGATGTTCAGCTGTGTGTTCATTCTATTGATTGTTCCTTTTGCTATACAGAAACTTTTTACTTTTATGAGATCTCATTGGTCAATTGTTAGCAGCTTTGATTCTTGATCAAATGGAGTTCTATTTAGAAAGTCCTTTTTTACTTCTATATCTTGAAGGATACTGCTTATGTTTTCTTCTAACAGCTTTCATATTTTAGGTTTATATATTGAGGTTTCTATCTTTCAAAAAATTGTGCAATATATTTTGATCATGTTGCTTTCCCTCAACATCAACTCCTCCCAGATCCTTTCCACTCCTCAACCCACTGAACGCTGTGCACTTCCTGCTCTCAGTCAAAAATTAAAAAAAAAATAAGTAATGAGTGAAGAAAGAAAAAGAGACACACACCTCATCCACACCCACCAAAGACCCTGAGACCCTAGAGAAGCTTCACCACACTCCCATCTGTTCCCCCAACACATCCGCTACAACCAGAGCCTTGGCCCAACTGCAACTGGAGAGGTGAGTATCTGGGTTCCCAGCTGGAGGGCCCTGCTCTCTAGTCCCCAACCTTAGGAGGTAGACCCTGTGCCCACCCCTACCCAGAGAAGCCCCAGAGACCTGGGACCTGCCTCCTAACACCCACAACCATCACCCCACTGCATCTGAGATGACTAAAGCCTTGGACCCACCAGCACCCAGAGGAGCACTGATAGCCACTTCAGCAACCAACAGAGTCAAGGAACGGTCTACCCAGAAGCACAGGCCCAATTGCACCCACTGGAGGAAGAGGTGGGTAGATGACAATGTAAAAACACATTCCACAACATAAGAGCAAAATGGCACAACTGGAGACCAATGGTTCTACATTGGCAAGACCTAAACATAACAATACAGGCAAACCAGAAAAAAAGCCCTAAAAATAACTTTATGAAGATGATAGAGGCCCTTAAAGAGCAAATAAAAATTCCTTAAAGAAGTAGAGGAAAGGAGGAAAGTGTGTGCCTGACTGGCCAGCGGACACCCTGGAAAGAGAGCACAGGTACCCTCCACCCCCCTAAACTTTCTGATCATTCAGCAGGGGCTTCTCTCCCCAGCTACTGCCTTTCTCTTCTTATTCCATCTATGCTTGACCCTTCCCTTCTGTGGGGTCATAGGACCCCCCAACTCAGCCTGTTTTAGGGTTGAGGGTCTTGGAACAAAGTGGTGAATGCAACTGCACAGGAGATTCTTTGTTTCCCTGAGCCAACACACAGCAAGCCTGCCCCTTTGTCTGTGAGGTCCCTGGCCAGCAAGTGGCCATGATCCTGTACCAGAAGATCCATCCAGAGAGCCTACTTCAGGGTGGAGAGAATCTGAAAGTCAACGCCAGTGCTGAGGGGACCTAAGAGAGGGCAGAACAAGAAAAACCCCGAAGTACACAGGTAGCCACAGCAAAGATCAGACCAAGCTGACAAGACTCTCCTAACAGCATTTGAAGAAAGAGATGGGCAGGCGCCAATGCAAGAATTCCTCCAAAAATCTGAAATACAGCATGATAACAGCAGAATCCAGAAAACATACAAAAGGAAGATTTACACCCTAATCCAGAAGAAGTAGAAGAAATAGACTTTATACATAACAATATGAAAGTGATAGAGTCCCTTAAACAGGATGTGAAAAACTCTCTTAAAGAAATAGATGAGAAGAATAACAAAAAGTATGAAGAAATGAATAAATCCCTCAAAGATACCCTAGAAACCAAGAAAAAAAACAATCAAACAGGTAATGTAAACAGTTCAAGACTTGAAAACTGAAATGGAGGCAATAAAGAAAACACAAACCGAAGGATGGCTGGATATGGAAAATCTGGGTAAATGAACAGAGACTACAGAGACAAGTATAACCAACAGAATACAAGAGACAGAAGAAATACTCTCAGATGCTGAAGACACTTTAGAGAAAATAAACGCACTGATCAAAGAAAACAGCAAATCCAACAAATTCTCATCATAAAACATCAGGAAATCTGGGACACCATAAAAAGACCAAACCTAAGAATAATAGGGGTAGAAGAAAGAGAAGAAATACAGCTCAAAGACCAAGAAAATATATTCAACAAAATTATAGAAGAAAACTTTCCCAAACTAAAGAAGGATATTCTTATGAAGGTACAAGAAGCATACAGAACACCTAACAGACTGGATGATACAAAAACATCCCCCTGCCATATAATAATCAAAACACAAAACATACAGAATAAAGAATATTAAGAGCTGCAAAGGAAAAATGTCAAGTAACTTACAAAGGTAAACCTATCAGACTTACTCCTGACTTCTCAGTGGAAACCATGAAAGTCAGAAGGTCTTGGATAGATGCGCTGCAGAAACTAAGAGACCATGGATGCAAGACCAGACTACTATACCCAGCCAAGTTTTTGTTCACCATCAATGGAGAAAACAAGATATTCCAGGATAAAAACAAATTTAAACAATAAATAGCCACAAACCCAGCCTTACAGAAAGCAATAGAAGGAAAATCACAACCCAAGGAACCCAAAATAACCACAATAACTCAGACATCGAAAAACTCTTCACCAGCACAACTCAAAGACGGGAAACACACAAACTCTACCACCAAAAATAAAATAAAATAACCGGAGTTAACAACCACAGGTCATTAATATCACTGGACTCAATTCACCTATAAAAAGGCACAGATTAAGAGATTGAATGCAAAAACAGGATCCAACATTCTGCTGTTTACAAGAAACACAGCTCAACCACAAAGACAAACATCTACTCAGAGTAAAGGGTTGGGAAAAGGTTTTTCAAGCAAATGGACTTAAGAAACAAGTGGGTGTGGCTATACTAATATCTAACAAAATTGACTTCAAACTAAAATCAATCAAAAGAGATGGAGATGGACACTTTATACTCATAACAGGAACAATTCATCAGGATGAAGTCTCAGTCCTGAATATTTATGCCCCTAATATAAAACCACTGACATATGTAAAAGAAACATTACTAGGCCTCAAGGAAAACATCAAACCCGACGCACTAATAGTAGGAGACTTCAACACTCCTCTCTCACCAATGGACAGGTCAATCAGACAGAAACCTAACAGAGAAAGAGAAAACTAACGGAGGTGATGAATCAAATGGACTTAACAGACATCTATAGAACATTCCACCCAAATAAAGAATAGACCTTCTTCACAACATCTCATAGAACCTTCTCGAAAATTGGTCACATACTCAGTAACAAAACAAACTTCCACAGATACAAATAATTGTAGTAACCACCTGTGTCTTATCGGATCACCATAAAATAAAGTTAGAATTTAACAATAATTCTATCCCCAGAAAGTCTACAAATTGTTGGAAACTGAACAGTCAACTACTGGGCCAAGGAAGAAATAAATAAAGAAATTAAAGTCTTCCTTGAATTCAATGAAAATAAAGACACAACATACCCAAACCTATGGGACACTATGAAAGGAATGTTAAGAGAAAAGTTCATAGCTCTAAGTGCCCACATTTAAAAAAAATGGAGAAAGCTTAACAGTAAGGCTAAAAGCTCTAGAAAAAAGAAGCAGACTCACCCAGGAGGAGTAGAAGACTGAAAATAATCAAACTGAGGGCTGAAATCAACAAAATAGAAACAGAGAAAACAATCCAAAGAATCAATAAAACAAAGAGCTGGTTCTTTGAGAAAGTCAACAAGATTGACAAACCTTTTTCCAAACTAATCAAAAGGCAAAGAGAGAACATGCAAATTAACAAGATCAGAAATGAAAAGGGGAACATAACAACAGACACTGAGGAAATTCAGAGAATCATTAGGTCTTACTATAAAGGCCTATATGCCAAAAAATTGGAAGATGTAAAAGAAATGGACTTGTTTTTAGATAAATACCATATACCAAAATTAAATCAAGACCAGGTAAACAATTTAAATAGACCTATAAGTCATGAGGAAATAAAAGCTGTCATAAAAAAAAAAAACTCCCAACCAAGAAAAGCCCAACGCCAGATGGTTTTAGTGCCAAATTCTACCAGAACTTCCAAGAAGGGCTGATACCTATACTCCTTAATGTGTTTCACATAAAAGAAACAAAAGAGTCTTTGCCAAACTCTTTTTATAAAGCTACAGTTACCCTGATTCCAAAACCACACAAAGACCCAACCAAGAAAGAGTATTACAGACCAATCTTGCTTATGAACATCGATGCAAAAATTCTCAATAAAATACTGGCCAACCGAATTAAAGAATACATCAAAAAATTATCCATTACAATCAAGTAGGCTTCATCCCAGAGATGCATGGCTGGTTCAACATATGAAAATCTATGAATGTAATCCATCATATAAATAAGCTGAAAGAAAAAAATATGATCATTTCATTAGATACTGAAAAAGCATTTAACAAAATTCAACACCCCTTTATGATAAAGGTCTTGGAGAGGTTAGGGATACAAGAATCATACCGACATATAATAAAAAGCAATATACAGCAAGCCAACAGCTAATATCAAATTAAATGGAGAGAAACTCAAATCCATTCCACTAGAATCAGGAACAAGACAAGGCTGTCCACTCTCACCATATCTCTTCAACACAGTGCTTGAAGTTCTAGCAATAGCAATAACACAACATAAGGTGATCAAGGAAATTCAAATTGGAAAGGAAGAAGTCAAACTAAATTTTGCTATTTGCAGATGATATGAGAGTGTACATTAATGACCCCAAAAACTCTACCAAAGAACTCCTACAGCTGATAAATACCTTCAGTGATGTGGCAGGATACAAGGTTAATTCAAAAAAATCAGTAGCCCTTCTATACACAAAGGATAGAGAAGCAGAGAGGGAAATCAGAAAAACATCATCCACCATGATCAAGCAGGCTACATCCCATAAATGCACAGATGGTACAACATACAAAAAACTGCCAATGTAATCCACCATATAAATAAACTGAAAGAAAAAAAAACACACGATCATTTCATTAGATGCTGAAAAAGTCTTTAACAAAATTCAGCACCCATTCATGATAAAAGTCTTAAAGAGATCAGGGATACAAGGAACATACCTAAACATAATAAAGACAATATACAGCAAACCAACAGTCAACATTAAACTAAATGGAGAGAAACTCAAAGCAATTCCAATAAAATCAGGAACAAGACAAGACTGTCCACTGTCCCCATATCTATTCAGTATAGTATTCAAAATTCTAGCTAAAGCAATAAGACAACAAAAGGGGACCAAGGAGATACAAATTGGGAAGGAAGAAGCCAAACTATTGCTATTTGCAGATGATAAGATAGTATACATAAATGGCCTCAAAATTTCTACCAGGGAAATTCTACAGATGATAGACACATTCAGTAATGTGGCAGAATATAAGAGCAATTCAAAAAACTCAGTAGCCCTCCTATATACAGATGATACATGGACTGAGAAAGAAATCAGAGAAATATGAGCCTTCACACTCTCTACAAACAATATAAAATATCTTGAGGTAACTCTAACAAAAGAAGTAAAAGACTTGTAAGACATAAATTTTAATTCTTTAAAGATAAATTGAAGAAGATATCAGAAAATGGAAAAATCCTCCATGTTCCTGAGTATGTATGATCAACATAGTAAAAATAGCAATCATACCAAAAGAAATGTACAGATTCAATGCAGTCCCCAACAAAATCCCAGAACAATTCTTCACAGATCTTGAAAGAATATTCAACTTCCTATAGAAAAACAAAAACTCAGGATAGCCAAAACAATCCTGTATAATTAAGGAACTTCTGGAAGGCATCACCATCCCTGACTTCCAGCTCTACTATAGAGTTATAGTAATGAAAACAGTTTGGTATTGGCACAAAAACAGACAGATGGGCCCATAGAAACAAATCAAAGGTCCTGACATTAATTCACACTCCTATGAACACCTAATTTTTAACAAAGAATCTGAAATTATACAATGAAAATAAGAAAACTATTTCAACAAATGGCATAATTGGAGGTTGATGTGTAGAAATGTAAATAGATCCATACCTATCCCCATAAACAAAACTCAAGTCCAAATGGGTCATAGACCTCTACGTGAATCCAGCCACACTGAACCTAAGAGAAGAAAAAGTGGATGTAGCATTGAACACATTGACACAGGAGACCACTTCCTGAATATAACATGGGAAGCACAGAAACTGAGATTAACAATTAATAAACAGTACCTCCTGAAACTGAGACGTGTATGTAAGGTAAAGAACACAGGCAACAAGACAAAATGGCAACATACAGAATGGGTAAAGATCTTCACCAACCCCACATCTAACAGAGGAGTGATATCCAAAATATACAAAAAACAAAAGAAGCTAGACATCAAAATGCCAAATAATCCATTTTAAAACTAGGATACAGACAAACACTTCCAAAGAACTCCTACAGCTGATAAATACCTTCAGTGATGTGACAGGATACAGGAAAATCAGTAGCCCTCCTGTACACAAAGGATAGAGAAGCAGAGAGGGAAATCAGAGAAACTTCACCTTTCACAGTATCCACAAATAGCATAAAATATCTAGGGGTTACACTAACCAAGGAACTAACAGATCTATTTGACAAGAACTTTAAGGCTTTGAAGAAAGAAATTTAAGAGGACACCAGAAAATGGAAGGATCTCCCATGCTCTTGGATGGGTAGGATCTACATAGTAAAAATGGCAGTTCTACCAAAGGTAATCTATAAATTCAACACAATCCCTATCAAAATCCCAACAAAATTCTTCACAGACCTTGAGAGAACAATAATCAACTTTATATGGAAAAACAAAAAACCCAGGATAGCCAAAACAATCCTATACAATAAAGGAACTTCCAGAGGCATTACCATCTTTAACTTCAAACTCTATTACAAAGCTACAATAATGAAAACAGCTTGGTATTGGCATAAAAACTGAAACAATGACCAATGGAATCAAATGAGACCTGGATATTAAACAGCAAACTTATGAAAACCTGATTGTTGACAAGGGAGCTAAAATTATACAACAGAAGAAAGAAAGCATCTTCAACAAATGGTGCTGGCATAACTGGATGTCAACCTGTTGAAAAATGAAAATAGATACATATCTACCACCATGCACAAAACTCAAGTCCAAATGGATTAAAGAACTCAGTATAAATCTGAGCACACTGAACCTGAAAGAAAAGAAAGTGAGAAGTAGCAACACATGAGCACAGGAGACCACCTCCTATTTACAACCCCAGGAGCACAGACAACAAGAGCAACAGTGAATAAATGGGACCTTTGGAAACTGAGAAGCTCTGTAAAGCAAAGGACACTGTCATTAAGACAAAAAGGCATCCTACTGAATGGGAGAAGATCTTTACCAACCCCGCATCAGACAAAGGTCTGATCTCTAAAATATATAAAAAAAACTCAAGAATCTGTACATGAAAATTCTAATTAACCCGATTAAAAATGGGGTACTGTACTGAAAAGAGAATTCTCAGCAGACAAAGTTCAAATGGCCAAAAGACACTTAAGGTCATGTTCAACATTCCTTAGCGATCAGAGAAATGCAAATCAAAACAATTTTGAGATACCATCTTACACCTGTCAAAATGGCTAAAATCAAAAACACCAATGATAGCCTTTGCTGGAGAGGATGTGGAATAAGGGGAACACTCATCCATTGCTGGTGGGAATGCAAACTTGTGCAACCACTTTGAAAATCAGTGTGGCAATTTCTCAGGAAATTGGGAATCAACCTACCTCAGGATCCAGCAATACCACTCTTGGGAATATACCCAAAAAACGCCCAATCATACTACAAAAGCATTTGTTCAGCTATGTTCATAGAAGCATTATTTGTAATAGCCAGATCCTGGAAACAACCTAGATGTCTCTCAATGGAAGAATGACTAAAGAAAGTGTGGAATATATACGCGTTAAAGTACTACTCAGCAGTAAAAAACAATGACATTTTGAATTTTGCATGCAAACTGATGGAACTCGAAAACACTATTCTGAGTAAGATAACCCAGACCCAAAAAGATGAATATGGTATGTACTCACTCATTAGTGGACTCTAGCCATAATCAAAGGACATTAAGCCTATAGTTCACAAGCCTAGAGAAGCCAAATAACAAGGTGAACCCAAAGAAAAACATATATAGATCCTCATGAAAATTGGAAGCAAACAAGATTGCCAGGCAAAAGTTGTGAGCATGGGGGTGGGGCTAGGGATGGAGACGGCATTGGGGGAAGGGGAGAGGGGGATAGAGAAGGGATAAGGGAAAGACTGGAGAGAGCTTGGGGGAGTGGTAGGGTGGAGATGGAGGAAAGGTGAATATAGGAGCAGGGAAGAAGATATCCACAATAAGGGAGCCATTTTAGGGCTGACAAGAGACTTGGCTCTAGAGGGGATCCCGGGTGTCCATGGGGATGTCCCCATCTAGATCCTTGGGCAGCAGAGGAAAGAGTGCTTGAACTGGCCTTGCCCTACTAATGGAGGAAGGTCATTGGTTAATTAAAAAAGAAACTGCTTGGCCCTCATAGGTTAGAACATGGGTGGAGTAAACAGAACAAAATGCTGGGAGGAAGAGGAAGTGAGCTCAGATGCAGGGCAGCTCCTCTCACAGACAGACACAATGCAGCTCTCCAGGGCAGATACGATGAAGCTCCGACCCAGGATGGATGTAGGCTAGAATCTTCCCAGTAAGCGCACCTTGGGGTGCTACACAGATTATTAGAAATGGGCTAAATTAATATGTGAGAATTAGCAAAGAAAAGGCTAGATGTAATGGGCCGAGCAGTGTTTAAAAGAATACAGTTTGTGCCTTTGTTTCACTGGCCTGTCTGGGCACTGGGGGCGAATCCTCAGGGCAAACAGGCTGGCGGGATTTCCTTTGTTTCACTGGCCTGCCTGCGCCAAGCAAGGTAGGCGCTTTGTTTACGGACTACCCAACCAGCACGGAGATCTGAGCTCGGTACCAGGAGAGACATAATTGGGGTGAGTTTGTGACCCACTGCAGCAGCCCCAGACAGGGAACTCAGAAGTTCCCCACCCCCCCATCCCTCCTGGGCTCCCTGCAGAGACTCTACTCCCTGCAGACTGCCTCTCTGTTCCTATCCCACCCAGCTTGCATCCAGAACCCTTCTTCCTTCTGCCCCCTTCCTTCTTTGGGCACATAACACCACCTAGCTCAGCCTGTCTGGGCACTGGGGGCGAATCCTCAGGGCAAACAGGTGGGCGGGAGTTCCTTTGTTTCACTGGCCTGCCTGCACCAAGAAAGGTAGGTGCTTTGTTTACAAACTACCCAACCAGCACGGAGAGCTGATCTCAGCACCAGGAGAGCCATCATTGGGCACGGAGATCTGATATTGTCACCAGGAGAGACATCACTGGAGCACCAGAAGAACCATCACTGGGGAGTACCATCACTGGGAAGGTACAACAGTAGGCAAGGAGACCTGATCCTGTAAAAGAAGATCCATAGGAGAGCATTCGGAGGAAGAGATGGGCAGGCGCCAATGCAAAAATTCACCCAACAATCTGAAAAATAATATGAAACCAGCAGAACCCAGCGACCTCACAACAGGAGGACATGAACACCTTAATCATGAAGAAGTAGAAAAAATTGACTTTATGAAAGTGATTGACGCCCTTAAACAACATGTAAAAAATGCCCTTATAGAAATGGATGAGAAGTATAACAGAAAGTTTGAAGAATTGAGTAAATCAGTGAATGATACCCTAGGAAACCAAGGAAAAACAATCAAACAGATAATGGAAACATTTCAAGTCTTCAAAACTGAAATGGAGGCAAAGAAGAAAACACAAACAGAAGGCTGGCTGGACAGGGAAAATCTAGGTAAACGAATAGAGTCTACAGAAACAAGCATAACCAACAGAATACAAGAGATCGAAGAAAGAATCTCAGATTCTGAAGATACCATAGAGAAAATAAACATGCTGATCAAAGAAAACAGCAAGGCCAACAAACTCTCATCACAAAACATTCAGGAAATATGGGACACAATAAAAAGACCAAACCTAAGAATAATAGAGGAGAAAAAAGGGGAAGAAGCGCAGCTCAATGGTCCAGAAAATATATTTAATAAAATTATAGAAGAAAACTTTCCCAACCTAAAGAAAGATAAACCTACGAAGGTTCAAGAAGCATACAGAACACCGAATAGGCTGGATCAAAAAAAAAAAATCCCCTCACCATATAATAATCAAAACACAAAGCATACAGAATAAAGAAAGAATATTAAGAGCTGCAAAGGAAAAAGGCCAAGTTACTTATAAAGGTAAACCTATCAGACTTACACCTGACTTCTCTATGGAAACAATGAAAGCCAGAAGGTCCTGGATAGATGTGCTGCAGAAACTAAGAGACTGTGGATGCAAGCCCAGACTACTATACCCAGCCAAACTTTTGTTCACTATAAATGGAGAAAACAAAATTTTCCAGGATAAAAACAAATTTAAACAATACGTAGCCACAAATCCAGCCTTACAGAAAGTAATAGTAGAAAAATCACTAACCAAGGTGTCCAACAATGACCAAAATATCTCAGACAACTAGAGACTCTTCACCAGAACAACTCAAAGAAGGGAAACACAAAATTTACTACTAAAAAAATGACCGGAGTTAACAACCACTGGTCATTAATATCACTTAATGTCAATGGATTCACTCACCTATAAAAAGGCACAGACTAAGATATTGGATCCGAAAACAGGATCCAACATTCTGCTGTTTACAAGAAACACACCTCAACCACAAAGACAGACACCTACTCAGAGTAAAGGGTTGGGATAAGGCTTATCAAGTAAATGGACCTAAGAAACAAGCAGGTGTGGCCATACTAATTTCTAACAACGTTGACTTCAAACTTAAATCAATCAGAAGAGATGGAGAGGGACATTTTCTACTCATAACAGGAACAATTCGTCAGGATGAAGTCTCAATCCTGAATATCTATGCCCCTAATATAAAAGCACCCACGTACGTAAAAGAAACATTGCTAAAAGAACACTGTCATTAAGACAAAAAGGCAGCCTACTGACTGGGAGAACATCTTCACCAACCCCGCAACAGACAAAGGTCTGATCTCCAAAATATATAAAGAACTCAAGAAACTAGACTTTAAAAGGATAATTAACCCAATTAAAAAATGGGGCACTGAACTGAACAGAGAATTCTCATCAGAAGAAGTTAAAATGGCCAAAAGATACTTAAGGTTATGCTCAACCTCCTTAGCGATCAGAGAAATGCAAATCAAAACAACTTTGAGATACAATCTTACACCTGTCAGAATGGCTAAAATCAAAAACACCAAGGATAGCCTTTGCTGGAGAGGTTGTGGAGAAAGGGGTTCCCTCATCCATTGCTGGTGGGACTGCAAACTTGTGCAACCACTTTGGAAATCAGTGTGGCGGTTTCTCAGAAAAATTGGGATCAACCTACCCCTGGACCCAGCAATAGCACTCTTGGGAATATACCCAAGAGATGCCCTATCATATGACAAAAGCATTTGTCCAACTATGTTCATAGCAGCATTATTTGTAATAGCCAGAACCTGGAAGCAACCTAGATGCCCTTCAATAAAAGAATGGATGAAGAAAGTGTGGAATATATATACATTAGAGTACTACTCTGCGGTAAAAAACAATGACTTCTCGAATTTTGCATGCAAATGGATGGAAATAGAAAATACGATCCTGAGGGAGGTAACCCAGACCCAAAAAGAAGATCATGGGATGTACTCACTCATAATTGGTTTCTAGCCATGGATAGGGGCCACTGAGTCTATAATTTGTGATCCTAAAGAAGCTAAACAAGAGGGTAAACCCAAGGAAAAACATATAGATATCCTCCCAGCTATGGGAAATAGACAAGATTGATGGGCAAAAAATTGGAATCATGGGGGGTGGGGTGGGATGGGGATGAGGGGTGATGGGGAGAGAAAAGTGTGAAGGAGAGGATGAGGGGAACTGGGGGAATCGGGGTGATTGGAGTTAAAGGAAGGTTGAATTGGGGAGCAGGGAAACTCATACCTTAGTTAAGGGAGCCACCTAAGGGTTGGCAAGAGACTTGAACCTGGAATGGCTACCAGATGCCCAGGGCAATGTCCCCAGTTAGTTCATTGGGGCACCTGAGCATAGGGAACCTGAAATGAACCTATCCTATAATCATACTGATGAATATCTTGCATATCGCCATAGAACCTTCATCTAGCGATGGATGGAGATAGAGACAGAGACCCACACTGGAGCACCGGACTGAGCTCCCAAGGTTATAAAGAGGAGCAGAAGGAGAGAGAACATGAACAAGGAAGTCAGGACCATGAGGGGTGCACCCAACCACTGAGACAGTGGGGCCGATCTATTGGGAGCTCACCAAGGCCAGCTGGACTGCTACTGAAAAAAACATGGGATAAAACCGGACTCTCTGAATGTGGCGGACAATGAGAGCTGACGAGAGGCCAAGGAAATGGCACAGGAACTTTCATCTGGCGATGGATCGAGAGAGAGACAGAGACCCAATTTGGATCAACCGTCTGAGCTCTTAAGGTCCAAATGAGGAGCAGAAGGAGGGAGAACATGAGAAAGGAAATCAGGACCACGAGGCGTGCACCCACCCACTGTGACAGTGGAACTGATCTATTGGGAGCTCTCCAAGGCCAGCTGGACTGGGACTGAATAAGCATGGGTTGAAACTGGACTCTCTGAACAAGGCGGACAATGAAGGCTGATGAGAAGCCAAGGACAATGGCACTAGGTTTCGATCCTAATACATGAACTGGCTTAGTGGGAGCGTAGCCTGTTTGGATGCTCACCTTCCTGGACCTAGATAGAAGTGGGAGGACCTTGGTCTTCCTGTAGAGCAGGGAATTTGGACTGCTCTTCAGTATTGAGAGGGAGGGGGAGTGGACTAGGGGGAGGAGAAGTGGAGTGGGGATGGGGGAGGGGAGTGGGGGGAAGGGGCAATATGTGGGAGGAGGGGGAGGGAAATGGGAAACGGGGAGCAGTTGGAAATTTTAATTAAAAAAGAATAAAAAAAATAAAAATAAAATAATTCTGTCAAAAAAAAAGAAACATTGCTAAAACTCAAGGCAGCAATCAAACTGCACACATTAATAGTAGGAGACTTTAACACTCCTCTCCCACCAATGGACAGGTCAATTAGACAAAAACCTAACAGAGAAGTAAGAGAATTAATGGAGGTAATGAATCAAATGGACTTAACAGACATCTATAGAATATTCCACCCAAATAGGAGAGAATATACCTTCTTCTCTGCAGCTCATGGAACCTTCTCGAAAATTGACCACATACTCGGTAACAAAGCAAACATCCACAGTTACAAAAAAGTATCTGTAACCACCTGTATCTTATCAGATCACCATGGATGAAAGCTAGAATTCAACAACAATGCTACCCCCAGAAAGCCTACAAACTCATGGAAACTGAACAGTCAACTACTGAACCATACCTGGATTAAGGAAGAAATAAAGCAAGAAATTAAAGTCTTCCTTGAATTCAATGAAAATAAAGAAACAGCATACTCAAACCTATGGGACACTATGAAAGCCTTCCTGAGAGGAAAGTTCATAGCACTAAGTGCCCACTTAAAGAAAACAGAGAAAGCACACATTGGAGACTTAACAGCCCATCTGAAAGCTCTAGAAAAAAAAGAAGCAGACTCACCTAGAAGGAGTAGAAGACTGGAAATAATCAAACTAAGGGCTGAAATCAACAAAATAGAAACACAGAACACAATTGAAAGGATCAATGAAACAAAAAGCTGGTTCCTGGAGAAAATCACAAGATTGATAAACCCCTATCCAAACTAATCAAACAGCAGAGAGAGAATTTGCAAATTAATAAAATCAGAAATGAAAAGGGGGACATAACCACAGACACAGAGGAAATTCAAAGAATCATTAGATCTTACTACAAAAGCCTGTATGCCACAAAACTGGAAAATGTTAAAGAAATTGACACTTTTTTAGATGAATACCATATACCAAAGTTAAACAAGGACCAGGTAAACAACCTAAATAGACCCGTGAGTCGTGAAGAATTAGAAGCTGTTATCAAAAACCTCCCTTCCAAAAAAAGTCCAGGACCAGATGGTTTCAATGCGGAATTCTACCAGAACTTCCAAGAAGACCCAATACCTATACTTCTAAATGTATTTCACAATATAGAAACAGAAGAGTCATTGCCAAATTCCTTTTATGAAGCTACAGTAACTCTGATACCAAAACCACACAAAGACTCAACCAAGAAAGAGAATTACAGGCCAATCTCACTCATGAACATCAACGCAAAAATCCTCAACAAAATACTGGCAAACTGAATCCAAGAACACATTAGAAAAATTATCCATTATGATCAAGTAGGCTTCATCCCAGAGATGCAGAGCTGGTTTAACATACGCAAATCTATCAATGTAATCCATCATATAAATAAACTAAAAGAAAAAAGCCATATGATAGTTTCATTAGATGCTGAAAAAGCATTTGACAAAATTCAACATCCCTTTATGATAAAAGTCTTGGAGAGATTAGGGATACAAGAGTCATACCTAAATATAATTAAAGCTATTTACAGCAAGCTGACAGCTAACATCAAATTAAATGGAGAGAAACTTAAAGCCATCCCACTAAAATCAGGAACATGTCAAGGCTGTCCACTCTCATTTTAACGTCTAGTTTCTTGAGTTCTTTATATATTTTGGAGATCAGACTTTTGTCTGTTGCGGGGTTGGTGAAGATCTTCTCCCAGTCAGTAGGCTGCCTTTTTGTCTTAGTGACAGTGTCCTTTGCTAACCTGGAAGCATCCTAGGTGTCCTTCAATGGAAGAATGGATGAAGAAAGTGTGGAATATATACACATTAGAGTACTACTCTGCAGTAAAAAACAATGACTTCTCGAATTTTGCATGCAAATGGATGGAAATAGAAAATACTATCCTGAGTGAGGTAACCCAGACCCAAAAAGAAGATCATGGGATGTACTCACTCATAATTGGTTTCTAGCCATGGATAGGGGGCCACTGAGTCTATAATTTGTGGTCCTAAAGAAGCTAAACAAGAGGGCAAACCCAAGGAAAAACATAGTTATCCTCCTGGCTATGGGAAATAGACAAGATTGCCGGGTAAAAAAATTGGAATCTTGGGGGTAGGGTGGGATGGGGGTAAGGGGAGATGGAGAGAGAAAAGTGTGAAGGAGAGGATGAGGGGAACTTGGGGAAACAGGATGATTTGGGATATAGGAATGTTGGATAGGGGAGCAGGGAAACTCATATCTTAGTTAAGGGAACCACCTAAGGGTTGGCAAGAGACTTGAACTTGGGGTGGCTACCAGATGCCCAGGGCAATGTCCCCAGTTAGTTCCTTGGGCAGCTGAGGATAAGGAACCTGAAATGACCCTATCCTATAGCCATACTGATGAATATCTTGCATATCACCATAGAACCTTCATCTAGCGATGGATGGAGATAGAGACAGAGACCCACACTGGAGCACCGGACTGAGCTCCCAAGGTCCTAATGAGGAGCAGAAGTAGGGAGAACATGTACAACGAAGTCAGGACCACGAGGGGTGCACCCACCCACTGAGACAGTCGGGCCGATCTATTGGGAGCTCACCAAGGCCAGCTGGACTGTGACTGAAAAAGCATGGGATAAAACCGGACTCTCTGAACATGGCGGACAATGAGAGCTGACGAGAGGCCAAGGACAATGGCACGGGGTTTTGATCCTACTTCAGGTTCTGGATTTGTGGGAGCCTAGACAGTTTGGATGTTCACCTTCCTAGATCTGGATGGAGGGGGGAGGACCTTGGACTTTCCACAGGGCAGGGAACCCTGACTGCTCCTGGGACTGGAGAGGGAGAAGAGGAGTGGGGGGATGGGGAGAGGGACGGGAGGAGGGGGATGGAAAAGGGAGGCAGGGAGGAGGCGGAAAATTTTTTTTTTCAATAAAAAAAAAAAGAATACAGTTTGTGTGTTGTTATTTCGGAGCATAATCTAGCCAGGTGACCAGGAGCTGGGGCGGCAGGAACACAGCCCACAGCTCCTACTACAGAATGGCGCCCGACGTGGTAGCAGCAATTTTTTGGGTCTGATCTGCTTGCTAGAGGCAAGCAAGCGCTCTCATCTAAGAGAGGCTTCCTGACTCAGCTTTAGCTGCAAAGCTTGCAGCTCTTTTAAGAGGTCCTGCCATGAAACATTTAAATGGTATTGATAAAAGCTGACTGCATGCTTGTTTGTTTTCAGCCGTAGCAGGAAAAAAGTTGTGTTGTTTTAAAATGCAGGCTTTCTGGGCCATCCTGCCAGGGCAAACTCTGACTGTTTGAGGCAAGAGGGCCGACTACAGAGAGAGGACTTGAGTGTTGTCTGTTGCAGCTTGCTTGCTGGCAGGGACCTTGAAACGCCATAGACTTAGACTTGTGACAATAAAATGGCTACAGCTGGTATCTCCGCCACGAGGCTGGAAAGCTAAGGAATGGGCTAGATCCAACCATCAAAGCCACGGCTTTCGTCCTACTGGTATTGCTTGGTAAATTAAAGACTCATGTGGTCAGAAAAAGAGAGATATACAGTAAAGAGAGATTCAAAGACAAAGAAAACTTTAAATGATTTACAGTGTGTTTAAAAATATATGCAGGCTAAAAGTTAAAGTTCTTAAAAGTAAAAAAAAACAAAAATAAGGAAGTAGTTGGGTGTGGTAGTACACACCTTTAATCCCAACACTTGGGAGGCAGAGGGAGATTGACCTCTGTGACTTCAAGGTGTGGCAGTACACACCTTTAATCCTAATGCCTGGGAGGCAGAGACAGATGGATCTCTGAGAGTTCAAGGACAGCCTGGTCTACAGAGTTATTCCAGGACAAAGATACACAGAGAATATAAAATAAAAGTAAAAATAAACAAAATAGAGTTTAAAATAAAGCCACACAAAGATGGAAAATACAATGAGAATCTTGATACTATATGCTATTATGCTCTGTTTGAATTGTTTGAATGCTGAGGAAGGAGCAACAGATGCTAAAAGATATTTGTTTATAAATGCTACTGAACTAATTCAACATAGATATTTTGAAAACACCTTGACTTCAGAATTTGGATCTAAGGATATGATACTTTGGAAAAGAGATTCTTCTTTTGTTTTCGCAGACGATGACACCCTGCGGATTGCTTCCATCCCAATATGGTATGATAGACCATGCCCTCCTGAAAGGTTGCTGTGAACACCTTCAAAAAATTACTTCACTCAATTGACAACTGAGATGAACCTAGCACACAGGTTATACCCTGAAATATCTGATTAACAGTGCCCCCATTCAGCAGGAAGCAGTTTGGAGAGAAATAACTATGTCCATGTTCCCAAATATTGTTTATAAATGTTCTTTTACATTTAAAGGGGTATGAATACTTTGCATTGCTATAGATTTTAAGGTCAATTTTGTTATATGTGTATGTTTTGCTGATATTGATTAAGGTATTGTGATTGTGTAGCTCATGTAAAAATGTTATGTATATAAGTTGTTAATGAATAGTTATCTATAATAGTCAAGTTTGTAGTCATGTTAGATTTTCTAGATGTACATAGATATATTTTAGCTAGACATTCTTCATATCTTTCAAAGACTACGGAATATGCTATTTAATGTTTTAATAATTTAGGGTTTGTCATGACAATGAGATACATCTGCTCCTGGCAGCACCAACCTACTTCAAGAAGAATGAAGATGGGCATCGAAGAGGCACCTTATGGAGTTTGATAGCCATTTGGGCAAGAAACTGCTCTTGCCTGGCCTGTTGTATAAACTGGACACAGAGAACTCACAGAGAGAAAGCGTACTACTGAACTTGCCTAAAGGTGAGATGATCTTTCAGCGTTCCTGATTCATGAAAGAGTCTGCAAGACATTCTGCAGGACACAGCAGACAGTGACTGAACTGCCTTTGAAATTTCCTGCTTCATGAAAATGTCTCTGGATACTATGGACCTGTAGGCCGAAGATGGATGCCCCAATGGTACAAAGGAACTTTGGGTGACTGTCCAGGCAGCGAGTTGTCTCTGTGATTTCTAGAGTTTTGTAAGTCGCTTACTTCTCATTTACTTAGGTAATATTATATCCTTCTGGAGTCTTTGATGGAGTTGAAGAATAGTTAGTTATAGTTATAGTTTTCCTTAGTTATGATAAAGATAAAATAGATGTAAATATTGTAGTTTTTACTTGATAATTGTTTTGTTATATGTAATTTTGCTATGTTAAAGTTGAAGCCTTCCTTTTTTTGTTTAAACAGAAAAAGGGGAAATGATGGAGGAAGGTCATTTGTTAATTAAAAAAGAAACTGCTTGGCCCTCATAGGTTAGAACATGGGTGGAGTAAACAGAACAGAATGCTGGGAGGAAGAGGAAGTGAGCTCAGATGCAGGGCAGCTCCTCTCACAGACAGACACAATGCAGCTCTCCAGGGCAGACACGATGAAGCTCCGACTCAGGATGGATGTAGGCTAGAATCTTTCCGGTAAGCGCACCTTGGGGTGCTACACAGATTATTAGAAATGGGCTAAATTAATATGTGAGGATTAGCCAAGAAGAGGCTAGATATAATGGGCCAAGCAGTGTTTAAAAGAATACAGTTTGTGTGTTGGTATTTCGGGGCATAAGCTATCCAGGCGACCAGGAGCTGGGGCGGCAAGAACACAGCCCACAGCTTCTACTACACCCTACCATCACACTGATGATTATCTCGAATATCACCATAGAATCTTCATCTGGCAACAGATAGAGATAGAGACAGAGACCCTCATCAGAGCAACGGACTGAGCCTCCTAGGTCCAGTTGAAGAGCAGAAGAAGGGAGAAGATGAGCAAGGAAGTCAGGACCTCGAGGGGTTGGTCCACCTACTGAGACAGTGTGTCTGATCTAATGGGAGCTCACCAAATCCATCTGGACCGGGACTGAATGAGCATGCGATCAAACTGGACTCTGAATGTGGCTGTCAATGGGAGCTGACTGAGAAGCCATTGATAAAGGCACTGGGACTTGTTTCTACTGCATATACTGGTTTTCTGGGAACCCTAGTCTATTTGGATGCAAAGCTTCCTAGGCCTGGATGTAGTGGTGAGGGCCTTGGACTTCCCACAGGGCAGTGTTCCCTGCCCTCTCTTAAGGAAGGAGGGGGAACAAGGAGGGTAAGTTGGGGAGTGGGAGGGGAATGGGAGGAGGTGAGGAAGTGTAAATTTTTGAATGGAAAAATAAATATTTTTTTTAAAAAAGAATTCTCAACAGAGGAATGTCAAATGGCCAAAGAACACTTAAAGAACTTCTCAACATCTTCAACCATCAGGGAAATGCAAATCAACACAGCTCTTAGATTTCATCTTACTCCTGTCAGAATGGTTAAGATCAAAAACACTAATGATAACTTATGCTGGAGAGGATGTGGAGTAAGGAAAACACCCCTCTATTGCTGATAGGAGTAAAAACTTGTATCGCAGCTTTGGAAATCAGTATGGTGAGTTCTCAGAAAATTGGGAATCAATCTACTTCAATACCAGTCTTAGGCATATACTCAAAGCACACACATTCACACCACAAAGACATTTGCTCAACTATACTTATAGCAGCATTATTCATAATAGCCAGAACCTGGAAACAACCTAGATTTCCCTCAACTGAAGAATGGATAAAGAAAATGTGGTAATTTAAACAATGAAGTAATTTACACAATGTGATACATTTATACAGCTCAGAGATCTTAAAAAAATGACGTCTTGAACTTTGGATCCAAATGGATGGAACTAGAAAAAGACATCCTGAGTCCAGACCCTGAAAGACAAAGTATGTGCTCACTCATACGTGAATGTTAGACATAAAGCAAAGGATAACCAGCCTACAGCCCACAACCCTAGAGAAGTCAGAAAAATAGGAGGACCCTAAGGAAGATGTACATGGATCCACCTGGGAAGGGGAAACAGACAAGATCTCCTGAACAAATTGGGACTATGCAGGGAAGGGGGAAAGGGAAGTGAGGAAGGGAAAGGAGAATAAGGGATCAGGAAAGTCAAGATGGGGAAGGAAAGGAAGTGACAGCAAGGAAAAAGCTTGATAGGGGGATCCATTATGGGGTTACTGAGTAAACTGGCACTAGGGAAATTCTCAGGAATCCACAAAAGTGACCTAAGCAATAGTGGAGATGGTACCTGAACTTGCCTTCCCCTTTAATCAGATTGATGACTACCTTAATTGTCATCATAGAACCATCATCCAGCAACTGATGGAAACAGATGCAGAGATCCACAGCTAAGCATTGGGCCAATTCCTGGAGTCCAGTCATAGAGAGAAGGAAACAATAATATGAGCAAAAGAGTCAAGACCATGATAGGGTAACCCACAGAAACAGCTGGCCCTATTTATGGGAGCTCACTGACTCTGGACTGACAGCTGGGGAACCTGTATAAGACAGAACTAAGCCCTCTAAATGTGGCTGACAGTTGTGTGGCTTGGGCAGTTTGTGGGTCCATTGGTCATGGAACCAGACTTCATCCTAGAGCATGAGCTGGTTTTCTGAATCCCATTCCCTTTGGAGGGATACCTTGATCAAACCAGATACAGGGAAGAGTGCCTTGGTCGTGACTCAAGTGATGTGACAGACTTTGTTGACTCCCTATGAAAGGCCCCACTCTCTGGGAGGAAAGGTGGCAAGAAGGTGGTAGGAAAGGAAGAAGGGGAAAGAGAGGGAACTGGGATTGGTATGTAAAATTTTTAAAAAATTGTTTTTAAAAATATAATAAAATAAAAATTTCATTCTTAATTTCTTTGTTTTCTGTGGTAATATTTTCTTGTCTATTCTGATTATGTTAATTTGGGTAATTTTTCCTTTGTTTTGGATAATTGGGTCAAAGGTCACTCAGTTTTGTTTAACTTCTCAAAAAAAGTGGTGACTCCTTGTATTGTTTCTTTGTTAATGTTCCATTAATTTCTGATCTTACTTTTATTTTTCTTGCCATCTAAGACCATATTGAGGTATGTTTTTGTTTTTCCAAATTATCAAGTTGTGTCATTAAGTCATATATTTATGTCTCTTCTTCAACTGCAGGAATTCAGAACTACAAATTTCTCCTTAAGAACTGATTCTAATGTGTACAAGCAATTTTGTTACATTGTTTTCATATTCATTGAATTCCAGGAAAATTTTAATTTCTTTTGTTTTCTTCTTTGATTCACTCCAGAGAAACTCCCTACTCCACAACAAGCAGCCAAATGCACTAACCACAAACTGGTCCAGTGTCTACGGACCTATGGCACTAGATGGTTGGGCACTCTAATGATCTCTTTGTGATAAGGAAGCATGGCCCAGCACACCACCAGGGCAACCTGAGTGGGACAATGAGACCCACACAGAGCCCTGGAGCTATCCACTTCAGGCTCCAAGAATTAAACAAGAGCCTACCTGGTACCTGGCAGCCCAGCCAGATAGACACTATTAGTGAGAGCAGGGATATAGTGTGGAGGTTTGTGGAAAAGAGAGAGACAGAAATGGATAAGGTTCTATAGACAGATGCAAATCGGAAGAGATCTGATGGGGAAGCTCTATCAACGAATCACATCTAGTTAATGCATGGCTACCTAGGGCCCAGGAAGAAAAACTGGGGGGACCCAGATGTGTGCTCTTTCTTGCTCTCGCTCACTGTGCGGCTCCCGCCGGACAGACAGAAAGTCAGACCTCCCACTCTTGTAATGTGAGCTTCGCCTTATAACCATTAAAATATAACTGTTATTCTTGAGCTGGCCTGGTTATTTATCGTACCAACCTAATTTGCAACTCAAGTCGCCCAAACGTGGGGCCACTAGAGTCTCTGGTAGCTCTGGCCAGCCACAGCCACGCCGCATTCATTTGGGCATAGACTGTCCCAGCTTGGCACCCCAGCTCCGAGCCCCATAGGCGTTCATTTGGACACAGACCGCCCCCTCAGCTTCCCTGGGCTCCACGCCCAGTGCTGCTCGCATGCCACGAACATAGACTGCTCCCTCAGCTCCGTCCCCACCCACCCCCCGTGCCCTGCCACTGTGCACTCCCCCCACCCTGTGCGGCGCTGCAGGCTCGGAGCTGAAGACTACTGAACAGCCAAAGACATTCACAGAGCACATGGTCTGTGATTTATTAAAAAATAAATAAGGGGCTGGAGAGATGGCTCAGCGGTTAAGAGCATTGCCTGCTCTTCCAAAGGTCCTGAGTTCAATTCCCAGCAACCACATGGTGGCTCACAACCATCTGTAAAGAGGTCTGGTGCCCTCTTCTGGCCTTCAGGCATACATGGAGGCAGAATATTGTATACATAATAAATAAATAAATAAATAAATATTTTTTAAAAAATTAAATAAATAAATAAATAAATAAAATTTAAAAAACTTCTGAAAAAAATATTTTTCAGTATTTCCTTAAATTCAGCCATCTAAAACCAAGCACGTGGATTCAGGTGCACCTCAACATCTACTGGCAGGCAACAGTTATTGCACCTACTCCAGCCAATTGAACCACAGGTAAGATTTATCATTTTGAATTTAAAAAGGGCAATATGTCAGACAATCTATCCATCCCTTTTCACTCATACCACGTGTGAGGTCTTACAAGATGCATATGAGGTCCCTCTTACATTGCTATTTCTAGGGTTCACTTTGTTTCTTGTACTCTGTCTTTTGTTCATAAAAATATGGTTTGACAATAGGAAAATGATGCAGTCTTTACAGACTGAATCCAGGCTTCTTAAAAAAGAAGGTGGAAATCTAAGGAAGGACACGACCATCTTAACTAACAATTTTCAGTGGGCTGAGGTACTTTTACACACAATACAGACTGATACCAAACTCTTCAAGAAAGAGATTGCAGATCAGATGGAGGATACAAGGACTTTGTTTAATACGACTAGGTCAACTGAGGTATTTTTGGAAAAGGTACAGTCTAATAGTAATTCATTTAAGGAGAGATTCAGCACTCTGGAGAAGGAAACAGATGATTTGGCACATAATATTAATTCATTTAGAGAGAGATTCAGCACTCTGGAGAAGGAAATGGTTGATTTGGTACATAAAATCCAGTCCATGACAGTGGGTGCTGAAACATTATTTGAGAGGATTCGCACTGTTGAATGCGAATCAGACTTAGTTGAAGGGGTATGACAGATTGACTGATAGAATGTCCATCTAAGAAGGTAATATACATGCTATAAAGATTATGTCCAAGGATGAGATATTATCTCTAATGGACAGACTTCATACCTTAGAATCCTCAGTGAGGGCATTAGAGCAGAACATAGACAGGAGATCTAGACCTTACAGAAGACAATGGTAAACAGATTTAAAAAGATTGAGGAAATTATCAACTCTGTTGATGAGGAGCAAAAAGTAAGACAGCAAAATTTAACTTTGTCAGTATGTAAAACTCTCTGGGATAGCTTCCCCAGAGTTCTACCTGCCTTTCCAGTAATAACACCAGGAAAACTAGCTGGCTCCAAATACCCTAAGGTTGTCAAGAAATATATACATGGGAGCCCGCATGTATGAGTGATTAAAAAAAAATTAAACAAGCAATTGTAACTTATGGACTACATTCGTCCTTTGTTAGAGAGATGGTCAAAACTGGGCTTTCAGTAACAAAGCCACACCTCACGATTGGGCTCTGTTAATCTCAGCTGTCCTAGAAAGTGGACTGCAATTGCATTGGAGATGCTTTCTTAAAAAGGAATGGAAATTCTAAAGCAACAGAAAGAGCAAAAGGAACTGAGATTTCCCTAGATTAAATTCTAAGTGATGAAATTTACTCTGATCCTCAGGATCAAGCCCATTACAATGACCACACTCTGCCCATATGTACCACAGCAGTTTTAAAGTCTTGGAACAGGGTTCAGGAATCAGGACAGAGAGTTGAGTCATATCTTAGGGTTAAGGAGGGTCAGAGAGAAACTTTTAGTGACTTTTTGCAAAGACTAACTAGGGCTGTAAAAATAGGGATAACTGACCCAGGTGCTAGATGTATAATAATTGAATCTTTAGCTTATGAGAATGCCAACATAGAGTGGAAAAGGATCCTGAAGCCTTTAAAGATCACATCAACATCCATGGATCTTGCATACACCCATGGTCTTGCATACAATGAATGTTGGGACACTTGACTATGGTACTGAAGCGTGGGTAGGAGAAGCAATTTCCAATGGTAAGAGATGACATCAGAATACCAAATGTTTTAATTGTGGTAAAAATGGGACATATGAGAAGGGATTGTAGACAACAGATTTCCAGGAATAATGCCTCTTCTGGGAATAACAGGAATAGGAAGACTCAACCTTCAGGTTTATGTAGGAGGTGTGGCAAAGGCCGACATTAGACCAATGAATGTAGGTCAACAAGAGATAGACAAGACGACCCGATACCATTGGGAAATGCTGTGGAGGGCCTCTCACAGGCCCCCATGACAAATATGGTCCAGTCATTCCCAGTTACTGTGGAGAACGTGTCTCGTCAGGAAAATTAGAAGGTCCCATATCTGCTGTTGAAAGCAATAATGGTCTGAATGATGAGATAAATGTGGAGAATGAGTCAAGAACTCTGCTGGAACGGAGGAAACTTGTATTCTGGCAGACTTCTATAAATGAACAAGGACCAAAGCTAAGAGTGTGTATAAATGGCATTTTTATTGAAGGCTTTTTTTTTTTTGGATTTTCGAGACAGGGTTTCTCTGTAGCTTTTGGAGCCTGTCCTGGAACTCCCTTTGTAGACCAGGCTGGCCTCGAACTCACAGAGATCCGCCTGCCTCTGCCTCCCAAGTTCTGGGATTAAAGGCGTGCGCCACCACCGCCCGGCTATTGAAGGCTTATTAAACACAGGTACGGATGTAAGTATTGTTACTCCAAAAAACAAAAATAGGATGGGGGCAGGGTTCTGTTCTAATCTGCACAGGAAAACACTATCTTCAAAAAATTCAAGGGACCCTGGATGTTTGAATACTGACAGATGGAAACAATTTACAACCCAATAAGGATCAGCAAGAAAATCAAATAGATTCCATAAGTGAAATCATTCAACACATACTCATATATACACATACATATGTGTGTGAGTGTATTTACATTTATAAATATATAGAGGTGGTTTTGGAGTTTTACTCTGGCTCAGTCCTTGTCTAATTCCAAGCCTGTTGTTAAGAGAAAACCCAGAGAGCGGCGGCGGAAGCAGCCCTGGACAGAGAACTCTGAAGTTCCTCATCCCCCTCCCTATACTCCCCGGGCTCCCTGCAGGGGCTCTACCCCCCCATACTGCCTCTCTCTTCTTGTCCTACCCAGCTTGCATCCAGAACCCTTCTTCCTTCTGTCCCCTTTCCTCTTTGGGCACATAACACCATCCAGCTCAGTCTGTCTGGCGCTGGGGGCAAATCCTCAGGGCAAGTAGGCAAGCGAGACCTCCTTTATCTCACTGGCCCGCCTGCACCAACCAAGGTAGGCGCTTTGTTTACGAACTACCCAACCTGCACGGAGATCTGATCTCGGCACCAGGAGAGACAGCAGTGCGGTGAGTTTGTGACCAGCGGAGGCGGAAGCAGCCCTGGACAGGGAACTCTGAAGTTCCTCATCCCCCTCCCTATACTCCCCGGGCTCCCTGCAGGGGCTCTACCCACCCATACTGCCTCTCTCTTCTTGCCCCACCCAGCTTGCATCCAGAACCCTTCTTCCCTCTGTCCCCTTTCCTCTTTGGGCACATATCACCATCCAGCTCAGTCTGTCTGGCGCTGGGGGCAAATCCTCAGGGCAAGAAGGCAGGCGAGACCTCCTTTGTTTCACTGGCCCGCCTGCACCAACCAAGGTAGGCGCTTTGTTTACGAACTACCCAACCTGCACGGAGATCTGATCTCGGCACCAGGAGAGACAGCAGTGCTGTGAGTTTGTGACCAGCGGCGGCGGAAGCAGCCCTGGACAGGGAACTCTGAAGTTCCTCATCCCCCTCCCTATACTCCCTGGGCTCCCTGCAGGGGCTCTATACCCCGCATACTGCCTCTCTCTTCTTGTCCCATCCAGCTTGCATCCAGAACCCTTCTTCCTTCTGCCCCCTTTCTTCTTTGGGCACATAACACCATCCAGCTCGGTCTGTCTGGCGCTGGGGGCAAATCCTCAGGGCAAGTAGGCAGGCGAGACTTCCTTTGTTTCACTGGCCTGCCTGCAACAAGCAAGGAGAGACATCACTAGAACACCAGGAGAGCTAGCACTGCAGAGAGCCATCACTGGGAAGGTACATCAGTAGGCAAGGAGACCTGATCCGGTAAAAGAAGATCCAGAGGGTAGCCTTCGGAGAAAGAGATGGGCAGGCGCCAATGCAAGAATTCACCTAACAATCTGAAAAACTATATGAAACCACCAGAACCCAGCGACCTCCCAACAGGTGGACATGAACACCTTAATCATGAAGAAGTAGATAAAATTGACTTTATGAAAGTGATTGACGCCCTTAAACAACATGTAAAAAATGCCCTTATAGAAATGGATGAGAAGTATAACAGAAAGTTTGAAGAATTGAGTAAATCAGTGAATGATACCCTAGGAAACCAAGGAAAAACAATCAAACAGATAATGGAAACAGTTCAAGACTTAAAAACTGAAATGGAGGCAAAGAAGAAAACACAAACAGAAGGCCAGCTGGACAGGGAAAATCTAGGTAAACGAATAGAGACTACAGAAGCAAGCATAACCAACAGAATACAAGAGATAGAAGAAAGAATCTCAGATTCTAAGATACCATAGAGAAAATAAACACGCTGATCAAAGAAAACAGCAAGGCCAACAAATTCTCATCACAAAACATTCAGGAAATATGGGACACAATAAAAAGACCAAACCTAAGAATAATAGGAATAGAAGAAGGAGAAGAAGCGCAGCTCAACGGTCCAGAAAATATATTTAATAAAATTATAGAAGAAAACTTTCCCAACCTAAAGAAAGATATACCTATGAAGGTTCAAGAAGCATACAGAACACCGAATAGGCTGGATCAAAAAAAAACATCCTCTCGCCATATAATAATCAAAACACAAAGCATACAGAATAAAGAAAGAATACTAAGAGCAGCAAAGGAAAAAGGCCAAGTTACTTATAAAGGTAAACCTATCAGACTTACACCTGACTTCTCTATGGAAACCATGAAAGCCAGAAGGTCCTGGATAGATGTACTGCAGAAACTAAGAGACCATGGATGCAAGCCCAGACTACTATACCCAGCCAAGCTTTCGTTCACTATAAATGGAGAAAACAAAATTTTCCAGGATAAAAACAAATTTAAACAATATGTAGCCACAATTCCAGCCTTACAGAAAGCAATAGAAGGAAAATCACTTACCAAGGAGTCCAACAATGACCACAATATCTCAGACAACTAGAGACCCTTCACCAGCGCAACACAAAGAAGGGGAACACACAAAATTTACAACTTAAGAAATGACCGGAGTTAACAACCACTGGTCATTAATATCACTTAATGTCAATGGACTCAACTCTCCTATAAAAAGGCACAGACTAAGAGATTGGATACGAAAACAGGATCCAACATTCTGCTGTTTACAAGAAGCACACCTCAACCACAAAGACAGGCACCTACTCAGAGTAAAGGGTTGGGATAAGGCTTATCAGTAAATGGACCTAAGAAACAAGCAGGGGTGGCCATACTAATTTCTAACAAAGTTGACTTCAAACTTAAATCAATCAGGAGAGATGGAGAGGGACATTTTCTACTCATAACAGGAACAATTCATCAGGATGAAGTCTCAATCCTGAATATCTATGCCCCTAATATAAAAGCACCCACGTACGTAAAAGAAACATTGTTAAAACTCAAGGCAGCCATCAAACCGCACACATTAATAGTAGGAGACTTTAATACTCCTCTCTCACCAATGGACAGGTCAAGTAGACAGAAACCTAACAGAGAAATAAGAGAATTAATGGAGGTAATGAATCAAATGGACTTAACAGACATCTATAGAATATTCCACCCAAATAAGAAAGAATATACCTTCTTTTCTGCAGCTCATGGAACCTTCTCAAAAATCGACCACATACTCGGTAACAAAGCAAACATCCACAGTTACAAAAAAATATTAATAACCACCTGTATCTTATCAGATCACCATGGATTAAAGCTAGAATTCAGCAACAATGCTACCCCCAGAAAGCCTACAAACTCATGGAAACTGAATAGTCAACTACTGAACCATACCTGGATTAAGGAAGAAATAAAGAAAGAAATTAAACTCTTCCTTGAAGACAATGAAAATAAAGAAACAACATACTCAAACCTATGGGACACTATGAAAGCCTTCCTGAGAGGAAAATTCATAGCACTAACTGCCCACTTAAAGAAAACAGAGAAAGCACACATTGGAGACTTAACAGCCCACCTGAAAGCTCTAGAAAAAAAAGAAGCAGACTCACCTAGAAGGGGTAGAAGACTGAAAATAATCAAACTGAGGGCTGAAATCAACAAAATAGAAACACAGAACACAATTGAAAGAATCAATGAATCAAAAAACTGGTTCCTGGAGAAAATCAACAAGATTGATAAACCCCTATCCAAACTAATCAAACGGCAGAGAGAGAATTTGCAAATTAATAAGATCAGAAATGAAAAGGGAGACATAACCACAGACACAGAGGAAATTGAGAGAATCATTAGATCTTACTACAAAAGCCTGTATGCCACAAAACTGGAAAATGTAAAAGAAATGGACGCCTTTTTAGATAAATAGCATTTACCAAAGTTAAACCAGGACCAGGTGAACAACCTAAATAGACCTGTTAGTCGTGAAGAATTAGAAGCTGTTATCAAAAACCTCCCTTCCAAAAAAAGTCCAGGACCAGATGGTTTCAATGCGGAATTCTACCAGAACTTCCAAGAAGACCTAAGACCTATTCTCCTTAATGTATTTCACAATATAGAAACAGAAGAGTCATTGCCAAATTCCTTTTATGAAGCTACAGTAAATCTGATACCAAAACCACACAAAGACCCAACCAAGAAAGAGAATTACAGGCCAATCTCACTCATGAACATCGATGCAAAAATCCTCAACAAAATTCTGGCAAACCGAATCCAAGAACACATTAGAAAAATTATCCATTATGATCAAGTAGGCTTCATACCAAAGATGCAGGGCTGGTTTAACATACGCAAATCTATCAATGTAATCCATCATATAAATAAACTGAAAGAAAAAAACCATATGATCATTTCATTAGATGCTGAAAAAGCATTTGACAAAATTCAACATCCCTTTATGATAAAAGTCTTGGAGAGATTAGGGATACAAGGGTCATACCTAAATATAATTAAAGCTATATACAGCAAGCCGACAGCTAATATCAAATTAAATGGAGAGAAACTTAAAGCCATCCCACTAAAATCAGGAACACAACAAGGCTGTCCACTCTCTCTATACCTCTTCAATATAGTTCTCGAAGTTTTAGCAATAGCAATAAGACAACATAAGGGGATAAAGGGGATTCAAATTGGAAAGGAAGAAGTTAAACTTGCATTATTTGCAGATGATATGATAGTGTACATGAGCGACCGCAAAAACTCCTCCAAAGAACTCCTACAGCTGATAAACGCCTTTAGTAATGTGGCAGGATTCAAGATCAACTCCAAAAAATCAGTCGCCCTCTTATACACAAAGGATCTGGAAGCAGAGAGAGAAATAAGAGAATCATCACCTTTCACGATAGCCACAAACAGCATAAAATATCTTGGGGTAACTCTAACCAAGGAAGTGAAAGATCTATTTGACAAAAACTTTAAGGCATTGAAGAAAGAAATTAAAGAGGATACCAGAAAATGGAAGGATCTCCCTTGCTCTTGGATTGGGAGAATCAACATAGTAAAAATGGCAATTCTACCAAGGGCAATTTATAGATTCAATGCAATCCCCATTAAAATCCCATCAAAATTCTTCACAGATCTTGAAAGGACAATAATCAACTTTATATGGAGAAACAAAAAACCCAGGATAGCCAAAACAATCTTATACAATAAAGGATCTTCTGAAGGCATTACCATCCCTGACTTCAAACTCTATTACAGAGCTACAGTAATGAAAACAGCGTGGTACTGGCATAAAAACAGAGAAGTCGACCAATGGAATCGTATAGAAGACCCGGATTTTAACCCACAAACCTATGAACAACTGATTTTCGATAAAGGAGCTAAAAGTATACAATGGAAGAAAGAAAGCATCTTCAACAAATGGTGCTGGCACAATTGGATGTCAACCTGTAGAAGAATGAAAATAGACCCATATCTATCACCATGCACAAAACTCAAGTCCAAATGGATCAAAGACCTCAATATCAATCTGAACACACTGAACCTGATAGAAGAGAAAATGGGAAGTACCCTACAACATATGGGCACTGGAGATCGCTTCCTATGTATAACCCCAGCAGCACAGACATTAAGGGCAACATTGAATAAATGGGACCTCCTGAAACTGAGAAGCTTCTGTAAAGCAAAGGACACTGTCATTAAGACAAAAAGGCAGCCTACTGACTGGGAGAAGATCTTCACCAACCCCGCAACAGACAAAGGTCTGATCTCCAAAATATATAAAGAACTCAAGAAACTAGACTTTAAAAGGATAATTAACCCAATTAAAAAATGGGGCACTGAACTGAACAGAGAATTCTCAACAGAAGAAGTTAAAATGGCCAAAAGATACTTAAGGTCATGCTCAACCTCCTTAGCGATCAGAGAAATGCAAATCAAAACAACTTTGAGATATCATCTTACACCTGTCAGAATGGCTAAAATCAAAAACACCAAGGATAGCCTTTGCTGGAGAGGTTGTGGAGAAAGGGGTTCCCTCATCCATTGCTGGTGGGACTGCAAACTTGTGCAACCACTTTGGAAATCAGTGTGGCGGTTTCTCAGAAAAATTGGGATCAACCTACCCCTGGACCCAGCAATACCACTCTTGGGAATATACTCAAGAGATGCCCTATCATATGACAAAAGCATTTGTCCAACTATGTTCATAGCAGCATTATTTGTAATAGCCAGAACCTGGAAGCAACCTAGATGCCCTTCAATGGAAGAATGGATGAAGAAAGTTGGAATATATACACATTAGAGTACTACTCTGCGGTAAAAAACAATGACTTCTCGAATTTTGCATACAAATGGATGGAAATAGAAAATACGATCCTTAGTGAGGTAACCCAGACCCAAAAAGAAGAACATGGGATGTACTCACTCATAATTGGTTTCTAGCCATGGATAGGGGCCACTGAGTCTATAATTTGTGATCCTAAAGAAGCTAAACAAGAGGGTAAACCCAAGGAAAAACATATAGATATCCGCCCAGCTATGGGAAATAGACATGACTGATGGGCAAAAAATTGGAATCTTGGGGGTGGGGTGGGATGGGGATGAGGGGTGATGGGGAGAGAAAAGTGTGAAGGAGAGGATGAGGGGAACTGGGGGAATCGAGGTGATTGGGGATAAAGGAAGGTTGGATAGGGGAGCAGGGAAACTCATACCTTAGTTAAGGGAGCCACCTAAGGGGTGGCAAGAGACTTGAACTTGGATTGGCTACCAGATGCCCAGGGCAATGTCCCCAGTTAGTTCATTGGGGCACCTGAGGATAGGGAACCTGAAATGAACCTATCCTATAATCATACTGATGAATATCTTGCATATCGCCATAGAACCTTCATCTAGCGATGGATGGAGATAGAGACAGAGACCCACACTGGAGCACCGGACTGAGCTCCCAAGGTTATAATGAGGAGCAGAAGGAGAGAGAACATGAACAAGGAAGTCAGGATCATGAGGGGTGCACCCACCCACTGAGACAGTGGGGCCGATCTATTGGGAGCTCACCAAGGTCAGCTGGACTGCTACTGAAAAAACATGGGATAAAACCGGACTCTCGGAATGTGGCGGACAATGAGAACTGACGAGAGGCCAAGGAGAATGGCACAGGAACTTTCAACTGGTGATAGATCGAGAGAGAGACAGAGACCCAAATTGGAGCAACGGTCTGAGCTCTTAAGGTCCAAATGAGGAGCAGAAGGAGGGAGAACATGAGCAAGGAAATCAGGACCACGAGGCGTGCACCCACCCACTGTGACAGTGGAACTGATCTATTGGGAGCTCTCCAAGGCCAGCTGGACTGGGACTGAATAAGCATGGGTTGAAACTGGACTCTCTGAACATGGCGGACAATGAAGGCTGATGAGAAGCCAAGGACAATGGCACTAGGTTTCGATCCTAATACATGAACTGGCTTTGTGGGAGCTTAGCCTGTTTGGATGCTCACCTTCCTGGGCCTGGATGGAAGTGGGAGGACCTTGGTCTTCCTGTAGGGCAGGGAATTTGGTCTGCTCTTCAGTATCGAGAGGGAGGGGAAATGGACTGGGGGGAGGAGAAGAGGAGTGGGGATGGGGGAGGGGAGTGGGGGGAGGGGGCAATGTGTGGGAGGAGGGGAGGGAAATGGGAAACGGGGAGCAGTTGGAAATTTTAATTAAAAAAGAATAAAAAAAATGGAAAAAAAAAAAGAGAAAACCCAGAGATTTGTCTCATGATATGGGACATGATATGGGACAGAAGGAAAAAATGATTTATAAAACTTGATTATAAGAATGATTTATAAAACTTCTTTGCCTTTCTTCATATCTATTTTTGTCTTTATCATACCTTTCATTTAAAATATATGTATATGTCTATTTAGATAATGCTTAAGTTTTCCATAATGAACAATAAATTTGCATGCAGTAATCTTTGAAGTTTCCAGAAAGAAGATGGGGCCCCATAACAACAACTCCACCTGGTTGATATGATGTCATGATACTTATAGCATTACTACAAGATCTGTTTTGGGTACCAGCTGCACAAGACTGTTCCAACTTGGCTAGCTAAAATGGTGCACATCTTTTACAACAGTCTGGCCAGACCCCCACAAAATACTCAGAGACTATTTTCAATTTTACCAGACATTAATCTTGGAATTTAACCATCATTTACTTTCACAGGATCCCCTAGAAAAAATGTGGTCCCCATAACAGCTGAAAGCAGTTTTAGAGGATGACATCCCCTCTCCCAGCAAAGTTTGCCCTCAGGCTTAGGGACATCATTTAGGGGTTGATTATAACTGGTATACACTTAAGTGATGGGGGAGGAATTTTATAGGCTTAGTGATCTTTTTGAAAAAAAGAGAGGAATAATTGGATGATTTGTGAGTTATTGTTTTTAGACAATTATATTAGTATATTCTTGTATATTGACACAAAGTTAAATTATATTAAATATTATATGTGTGTATGCTTCTACCTCTGTTTAAAACATTGTTTATGTATTGATATATATTTACCATATTGCAGTGTACATTATTACTATCTCTGATCAAGATACTTATACATTGTTTACATTTGAAGGTCATTGTCCTCATTTACTGCACAGTTGTTTATTGTCTTAGTCTTTAAGTTAGATAGGTATTGAGAATTATAGATCAATAGTCATCTATGATTGTCATATTTATAATTAGACTAACCAGGTTCTTTAGATACATAAAGATTATATTCAGTATAGATAGATAATCTTCAACCTCTTCAAAGAGCTGTAGAAAATGGCCTTTAATCTAACTTAGTGTTCCGTGGTAGTGAGACACAATTGCTCCTGGCAACTCTGATCTATTCCTGAGAGAATATTGAGCACCAAAGACACTCCACCTGGAGCCTTTCTTCTTGGCAGAATTGGCCTTTGGGCAAAGAAATGCCCATACCTCAGCCATTGACAGAGATACATAGTATCCATAAATAGATAAAAACAGGATTGTCATATCCTGCCAAGACAGGGTAAGATAGTTCTGAAAAGGTTTTTGCTTTTGAAAATGGTATGTCAGTCACATTAGGCCTTAGTCAACATTGGTTGCCTCAACATTGCAAATGAGACTTTGGGTGATTGCCCAGGTAGTCAGTTGTCTCTGTCATTTGTTGCACATTTTGGAAGTTTCTTGATTGCACCTCCTATTTACTCAAGTAATATTGTTTCCCTTCTCAGATCTTCAATGGAGTTGAAGATTAGATAGTTGTAGTGACCTTCCTCATGATTTAGACAAGCTTAATTTCAATACAATATTTAGACTCCTTGAAATAGAATGTTTAGTAAAACTTTTATTATGTGTTCCTTGCTTAACATTGTTTGTTGTTTGTAATTTTATATTTGGTATCTGTTCCTATTGTATATAGTTGTATTAGGTTTGGATCGATCTTGTTTAGACAAAAGGGGGAGATGATGGGGAAGCTCTGTCAACCAATCACATCTAATTAAGGCATGGCTACCTGGAGCCCAGGAAGAAAAAATGGGAGGACCTTAACTAGATGTGATTGGTTGACAGAGCTTCCCCATCAGAGATCAGAGAGGAAGAGAGCTGGCAGAACTAGTAATCGGCTGACCCTTTGACTAGCGACAACACATTGGAAAACTCGCCCTTCACTTTGGGCAGTATAGCAGAGACCACCCTGTTGATGAGAGTACAGAGAGCCAACTGTGAGAATGTGACTGGGGAGACCTTGCCCCCACATGGTGGCATGAGCTGGGTAGAGATGCCCTGCATCTGCCACATCCCATCAATGTTTAAGGCAGGAGGTGGAGCTGATCCTGAAGTAACAAGAGTAGTAGAGCTTCCCCTGCTTCCCACAACCTGCAACCCTTGGGAGAGTAGGCCCTGTATGCTGCCAGGGCAGCACAACAAAACCAACTCAGATGGAAGAGGAATGAGTGACCCAGCCCTGAGGTTGTGAGCATGGATAAGACCTCCCTATTTCCCATCTGTCTTGTGGTGACATAGACATGAAAATGAAGCTCTCCCCCACATATACCCATCAGTGAAGGTAGCAGGAGGGAGAGCTGGCCCTGTGGCCATAACAGTGGTAGAGCTATCCCTGACCTGCACCAGCTACAACACGCAAGAAAACAAACCCTGTAACTCCCTAGGGAACCACAATAGAGCCAACCCTGTGAGTGAAGGTATGGGTAAGCCAGCCCTGAAGCTGTAACCTTAGAAAAGTTATCCAAATTTCACACCTAGAAGACCAAACCCACAGTTGCCCAGGATCAGACCCAAGGACACTAGGCCCACCCTATCATCCAATCCATCTATGATCTGCTGGAGCACATGAAGGGACCTGACCTGCAGACCTAAAACCTCAGGATCTCCACAACACAGGCCAACCATAGGATCTCCCTAGTGAGGGCCCAACATCAATAGGGTATTAGGAACCAGAGACCTCCAACCAGACCAATGATTCTTTGCAAGTAAAGATAAATCAACAAAGGGGTTCCCGGTGTGACTCACTGTGTAACACTGAAGATTACATGAAAAGATGATTTATTTTATCCTTTTTTATTTTATTTTATTTTCCTTTTTTCTCTTAAATTTTGTTTTATTTTGATGGTGTGCTGGGGGAGAGGGTAGATGCAAAGGGACAGGGAAATGAATGGGATCAAGATACTGTATGTGAAAGGCACATAGAATAAAAAAGAGACACATCGAGATCTCTAAGAGACTAAAACCCAACAAAATGAATGACTTCCTCTACTCCTGGGTGAAAATGAGAATCAGAAATTAGGACACAATGCCCAGAGGGCAGAGTGAGCAAGGGAATAAGAAGTAGAGAGAGAGCTCTGTTCTCAAATAGTTCTCTAGAATAAAAGAGCACAGAGCATGCCCTGCCTAACACCCCAGGATCCTGCAGAAAAGTCTCCACTGACCTTCAGACAACATGTTTTGCACTTTCTCTTCTAGTTGGCTGTTACAAAGTCAGCTACCTCTGTCCTCAGATAATCCTGGAAGAAGTTGTTTAAGATGCTTCTCTTGATAGTGTCTCTTCTGAGTCAAGAAAGAAGGTAATGTAATGGTTAGCTAAGGAAAATGGTAAAATATAGTTGATGAATCTATGGCCCTGAAAACAGTTCACACTTTACTTTGTGAGTCTATGAGGTGTGAGATACAGG